>NC_058130.1:411115450-411161486 GCF_016433145.1 Gracilinanus agilis
GGCTTTTTCAGCATCTATTGAGATAATCATGTGATTTTTGTTTGTTAGACTGTTGATATGGTCAATTATGTGGATGGTTTTCCTAATGTTGAACCAACGTTGCATTCCTGGTATAAATCCCACCTGATCATGGTGGATGATCTTCTTAATTGCTTGCTGGAGTCTCTTTGCTAGTATCATATTGAACAATCTGATTAATCTCATTAATTGAAGAATGCTGCTCTACAGTTGTTATTGCATAATCCTAAAGTGAAGATAAAGGGTAAGTTTAGAAGGACTAAGAAAAAGAGATAGGAGAACATGAGATTTTGAAGAGAGAAAAATTTCAAATTTTAAAATATGAAAGTAGCAGTTAGAGGAATGGAAAAATCTAAGATATGACAACCTGTTTATGTGGCTGAAATGTAATGAATGTATTCCTTGGGTTTTGAGATCAATTAAGTGAAATCTAACATTTTTAAAGGAACTCCAACAAATTTATTGAAGTTGTTGTGTTTGTGGTCTAAAGGAAGAATGTAAGTCAAATATAAATTTACATATTAAAAAAGTATAATGTGTGAGTGTGTGTGTGTGTGTATGTGTGTGTAAATGTTTGTTGAGGGAGAAAGGAGACAGATTACAACAACTAAAATATATAAAGGGAGATAAAGAAAAATGAAATGAGACCTAAAAGAAATTGCTGAGTGAAAGCAGACAGGATGTTCACTTGGTAGTAGGAAAAAATATGCACACTCCCTCTCCATCTCTGCCCAACGGGGAAACAGGAAACAGGAAACAAACTGTACTAGAAAGTATGGATGATCTTTATGACCCAGGTCAAATCATTTTATTACATGGGCTTAGATTTCTCTATCTGTTAATTTAATATTTAAAGTCTATCCTATGTCCCTTTATAATAGAATAAACATATATATATATATATATATATATATATGTACATATATATATATATATATTTATATTATATATAATTATCTGTTTATATATGTGTATATGCACACGTGTCCACATATATGCATGGTAAATATAACTATATACAAAGTATATATATGTACATATATATACATATTCTACTTTATATGTATATGACAAAATGTGTATACATTTGTATATGGAGAAAGTGTTGAGGGAGGGACGGAGAGAGAGAATACTTTGCTACAAGAAAAAAAACTAAATTTAAAAAATTTTAGACTTTTTGAGACAAACTGAAATATAAATTTATTTAGAGAAATATTAGTATTACACAATAAAATGCCTATCCTTAGAAGATATAAATACAAATACATGTATTCCAATATAATTCAAGATTTTATTTTTCCCAATTTCATGTAAAATATATAACTTTAAAAAAATTCTGAAATTTTGAGTTTTGAATTCTCCCCTTTCTTCTTTCTTCTCCCAAATCTTTTAGATGCTATTTGATATAGGTTATACATGTGTAGCTATATAAAGTTCAAACCAAAAAAAGAAAAATGAAGAAAGTATAAAAAAATGCTTCATTCTGCAGCCAGACTCTATCAGTTCTTTCTTTAAAGATGAAAAGCATTTTTCAACAAATTTGTTTGCAATTCTTTGGAATTTCCTTTGACTATTGTTTTCTTAGCTACTTTAAGTTACTCATGATATATTATTATACACTATTGCTGTATAGCGTACAATATCATTTTTCTTCTGCTCATTTCATTCTGTGTCTGTCCATGTAAATCTTCCTAGGCTTTTCCAAGAGTATCTATTTCTTTATAGCAGAATGGAATTACATTACAATCACATATCACAACTTGTTCAACCACTATCCCATTAATGGGCATCTCCTCATTTTCCATTTCTTTGTCCTGATCAAAAGGAATGCTATACATATTTTTGTACATATAGATCCTTTTACTTCTTTTTATTTTTTAAGATATTAGCTATAGTAACGGACTTTTCTACTAGCAGCAATTTAAGGATCCAGAACAAGGCAAAGGGACTTATGAGAAAGAAAACTAGCCATATTCAGAGAAAGAACTATGGGAGTAAAAACACAGAAGAAAAACAAATGCTTGAACACATGGGCTGTTGGGGATATGATTCGGGATGTAGACACTAAATAATAACTCTAGTCCAACTATCAATAATATGGAATTAGGTCTTGATCATAGATACATGTAAAACCCAGTGGAATTGTGCATCAGCTAAAAGGGGTTAAGGGGCTTGTGGGAGAGGGAAAGAACATAAAATATGTAACTAGGAGAAAATATTCAAAATGAAAATAAAAAAATAAATGAAAAAAATACATTTGGTATACAAACAAAGAAGTGGTATTGCTAGGGTAAGGGTTATCACTGCATGTTTGGTGTAATTATAAATTTCTTTCCAGAAAAATGGTTTAAGTAGTTCACAACTCTACTAAGAGTGTATTAGTGTCTCAATTACTCCACATCTCCTTAAGATTTGTCATAATCCTTTTCTGCCATATAAGATAATTTGATAAGTGCAGATCGGTACTTCAAAGTTATTTTATTTTGCATTATTCTATTCAATAGTAATTTAGAAATATTTTTGTATGACTAGTTAGCTTTGAGTATTCTGTATGAAAATTGCCTATTCATAACATTTCAATAGCTATCAATTAAGGATTGATGAGTATTCTTATGATTTTGACTCAGTTCTATATATTCAAGAAATAAGGTCTTTATTAGCAAAATCTGTGGTATTTTTTCATATTTATGATATTAAGTTTGTATTTCTCTCCATCTTATTTCCCTCTGCTTATCCTTTTATCTCTCCTTTCACACTGCCCATCCTCAAAAGTGTTTTTCTTCTGACTGCTCTCCCAAGATTCATACTCTTTTACTCTCTTCTCATCTGCCCTTATTATCTTACCTTCATGTAGAGAAAAATAGGCTTATTTACAACTGACTGTGCATGTTATTCTCTCATTGGGCCCATTTCCCTCATTGTTCCTTTTTTTTCCTGTAGAGTATTCTTCCATTGTTACTTGATTCATAATCGTCCCTTCCCTCCTCTCTCCCAGAGCTGACAAGCAATTCCATTGGGTATCATTCAAAACCTATTTCCATGTTATTCATATTTTCAGTAGAATAATTTTTAATATCAAAACCTTAATCATATCCCTATCAAAATTACATAATCAATCATGTTTTTCTTCTGCATTTCTGTTCCCACAGTTCTTTCTCTGGATGTGGATAGAATTCTTTCTCATAAGCTCCTCTGGATTGTCCCTGGGCCATTGCATTGCTGCTAGTAGAAAACTCTATTACATTCAGTTGTGCCCTAATGTATTATAGCTTTCTCTGTGAACATTATTCTCCTGGCTCTGCTCCTTTTGTTCTGTATCAATTCCTTTCCCATTCACATATAATTCAACCAGTTCATTATTCCTTTCAGTACAATAATCTTCCATCACCATCAGATACCTCAATTTGTTTAGCCATTTCACAGTCTATGGACACCACCTCATTTTTCAATTTTTTTTGCCACCACAAAGAACATGGCTATAAATATTTTTGTACAGGACTTTTTCCTTATTATGTCTTTGGGGTACAAACCCAGCAGTGGTATAACTGGGTCAAAGGGTAAGCATTCTTTTAAAGTCCTTTGCACATAGTTCCAAATTGTCCTCCAAAATGGTTGGACCAATTCACAATTCAATTCACAACTCCACCAGCAAATCTGAAAGTTAGATTATTCTAAGTTCACCTAATTTAGTTATGATTTCACTCTTTATATTTAAGTCATTTACCCATTTTAATTTATCCTGGTATAGGGTGTAAGATGTTCAACTAATAGTATTTTTCCCATACTGTTTTCTAATTGTTCCAGCAGGTTTTGTCAAATAGTGGATTCTTGTCCCCAAAGCTGTGGTCTTTAGGTTTATCAGACAATAGCTTGCTGAGGTCATTTACCCCAAATCTATTCCATTGATTCACATTTCTCTCTCTTAGCTAGTCCTATATTGTTTTGATGATCATTGCTTTATAATATGATTTAAGATCTGGTGCTGCTAGGCTTCCATCCTTCACAATTTTTTTTCATCATTCCCCTTGATATTCTTAATCTTTTGTTCTTCCTTGTGAACTTTGTTTTAATTTTTTTCTAATTCAATTAAAAATTTTTCCATTCTTTTTTTCCTTTTCTTTCCTTCTTCTACAAAAGCTCTTTTATGTTTTTTAATATGAGATTATTTACCCCATTCTATCTCTCCCTTCCTCCTTCTCCTAGTACATTCCTCTCTCTAAACTCCATTATCTTATTTTTCAGACATCATCACATAATATCCAACTCACTCCCATGTCCTCTATCTATGTAAATACTCTTCTAATGGCCCTAATAATGCTAAAGTTATCAGGAGTTACAAATATCTTGTTCACAGAGAGATATATAAACAGTTTAAAAATCTAGCCCCTAATGATTTCTCTTTCATGTTTACCTTTCTGTGTTACTCTTGATTCCTGTGTTTGAAACTCAGATTTTCTATTCATCTCTGGTTTTTTCCTCTTTTGAAGGATTATAATCAATTTTGTTGGGTAGGTAATTATAATATAAAGTTCTTAGCTCTCAGGATTATCAGACTCCAAGACTGCTGATGCTTTGTTGTAGGAGTTTATGAATATTGTGCTATCCTGACTATGGCTTCATGATATTTGAATTGTTTCTTTATAGATCTTTGAAGTACTTTCTCCTTGATCTGGGAACTCTAGAATTTGTCTATAATATAATAAGCCTTTTCCTTTTGGGATGTCTTTTAGGGGGTGATCATTGGATTCTTTCAATTTCTGGTTTACCTGTTGCTTTTAGAATATTAAGGCAGTTTTCCTCGATAATTTCTTGAAAGATGTCTTTTTTTATCATAGCTTTCATGTAATCCAAAAATTCTTAAATTATCTCTTATGGATCTGTTTTACAAGACACATGTTCTTGTAATTATTTCATTCATATTTTCTTCTACATTTTGATTACTTTTATTTTGTTTTAGGGGTTCTTGATGTCTCATAAAGACATTACCTTCCAATTTCTGAATTTAATTTTAAAGAAGCTATTTTTAGTGAGTTTTTGTACCTTCTTTTCCAATTTCTAAGAGGTTCTTTTTTCGTTGAATTTTTGTCTTTCTTTAACTCTTGGTGTAGTCTGTTCTTTAAAGTGTTATTTTATTCAGGTTTTTTGGTGCCTCTTTTACTCATCTATTGATACTTTTTTCATGACTTTTGTGTACCACTGTCATTTCCCTTCCCAATTTTTCTCTATCTCTCTTATTTGACTTTTAGAATCCCTTTGAGATTATCCAGGATCTTTCTTAGGATATAAGAACAATTCACATTTTTGATGCTTTGTATATAGCAGTTTTGACTGTATACTTCTGAGTTTGTGTTTTGATCCTCACCGTCACCACAATAACATTTTATGGTCAATTTTGTTGTTGTTGTTTCTGTTTGCTCATTTCCCTAAGCTATTTATTTACTTTTACCTTCATCATAAAATTGTGCTCCTTCTTGGGTTGGATGAAGCTCTGCCTCATGATTAAGGGTTTTTGTGTAGCTTTTTTCAGTGTACTTCTAGGGGTCTATAAATTTTCAGTTATTCCAAGGTAGAATGATTTAAGGATAAGTGTTTTTATTACTATCTTGGCCTTTTCTCTGGTCTGTGAGTGACCACAAGCATTCTTTTATACCATGGAACTATGAGCAAGATCCCTACTTTCCTCTAGCACTCAGCTCTGGTATGGTAGTGCTCTGTCAACGAGACCCCTTTACTATCTGTGGACTAAGAGATCCAGAAGATGCTGCTGCCAATTTAACTGCCCCTTGAATCTGGTTGCCTTGCTGAGGCAGAGCTTTCTCCTATGGTGCTGGGCATTTCCTGCACTGGACTATGCTCCACTCTCTTAAATAATGCATCTTTCCTGCCAATCTTTTAAATTATCTTCATTAGAGAAATTGTCTCACCTGGTCCTTTTGTGAGTCCTACCCCTTCATCATTTGTTTGAGGTTTATTTTAAAGTTGTTTGGAAGAAGACCAAGGAGAGTTTGCAAAGATCCCTGCTTTAGCTCTGCCATCTTATTTTAAATTCTATAGAATAAATATGTTAAAATTTCAGACTTTGTAGATTTGCTCTTGTTGAGTTAGGTAGTCAAAGATAGAAATCTGTTACTGATGAGTTGATGCTAGAATGAGAGAAGAGCTGCTTAAATGACCTTTTCCCCCACTTTGAATGTTCTCCCTTAAACATTCATAACCTTTCCTGTATGTTGAAACTCGCCTCTACTCCTCAGGTGGAGGGAGTACTCTTCCTCAGTTCCCCTCAGGTACGGTTGTACTGGGCAATTCCTCACTCTCTTCAGCATGTACAGGGCTGCTCCTCAAAATCTTCAGCTTTTGTGGGACTGTTATTCATACTATTGGATATCTGCTCTTTCCTCTTACCCCAGAGAGATAAGTCCTTCTTGCTGCCTCTCTGTTTTCTTTGGTAAAAGTACCGTTTCACTGTGTCTTTTGTAGGTTCCAAAGTTCATTCTGAGGCATTTCTTTGTGGTTGTTTGGAGGTGGGTTCAAGTGAGTTCAGAACATTAAATACTCGGCCATCTTGTCCCTCTCACTTAGACTTAGCAGGCATTGCTTTTTGTATTTTTTGAACTTTTTTCCAGATCAAATTTTGCTAAATTTTAAAATATTTTTCTGACATTTTTAATCTATATATCTCCCTCTCTTCCACCCACTCCTTCCTAATAAGACTGATAATATAAGTTGTAAATATATTATAACATAATTCATATTTCCATATTCATCATATGTTGAAATAAGACACATATTGCTTATAGTTAAGAAAAAAATCACAGAGGAAATAAAGTGAAGAATGGTATGTTTCGATCTGCATTTGGAACCTTTTGTTTCTGTTGCAGTGGATATGCTTTTTCATAATGAGTCCCTTAGAGCTGTCCTGGTTCCTTGCCTTGTTGATAATAGCTGTCATTCACAGTTGATCGCTAGACATCATAGTTGTTAATGTGTATATGATTCTTTTTCTCCTCACATCATTATACATTGATTAATACAAATCTTTCCTTTTTTTATCAACTTGTTTGTCATTTCTTGTGGCCCAATTTATTCCATTATAGGCATGTACTATAACTTGTTCAGCTATCTTAAGGCATGGTTTTATAATATAGTTATCAATCACCTGTACCCACAGTTTCACTGATATAAGGAACTTTTGATATGAAATTATCCTTGAACCCTCAATTAAATGACCAACAAGCATTTAATTGGTGTCTTCTATGTAGTAAGCACTATACTAAGCCTGGAGATGGAAAAGCAAAAGTGAAATAGACCTTATAACAGGCAACTTATTTTCTAGAAACAATACACAGCAAGAATCTTTAACTAAACCAATTATGAATAAGTTAGGTAAGGATTTTCATAGGGGTCCTTTGTGTTCAGTAATTATACTTAGAGATTTATGGATCTATCTAATAGCTCATGTTTTTGTTTACACTCTCATTCCTTTAAGGTAGTGTTGGCAAAACTTTTAGAGATTGGGTGCTCAAACTACAACTTCAAGCCACCTGTGAGCCCCCTGCATTACCCCAAGAGAAGAGGGAAGAAGTGCTCATATTCGGCTGCTGGGTAGGTGGAGGGGTGGGGCATGTAAAAGTTGTCCTCAGCTACAGTGGAGAGGGAAAATAGAACAGCCCCAACTCTGCATTGCTGGGACATGCATGCCATGCCTTAGCCAACACTGAACTAAGGAATGGACCTGGTTTAACAAGTCTATGCCAGCCACACATCATCTGAACTAAGATATGGAGAGCAATCTTAAAAATACTTAAGGTTAGTTTGCTCCCTAACACTATGCAGAACAAAATAGTTTGATTAATCATTGAATATGAATGTAAAAAAGTAGATCTTAACCCCTTATATTTATTTTTCGTTTAGTCAGTGACTATTATCTTTTGATATGATGCTAAAATATTTAGCCTTCATCATAATAGGAACTGATAGAATTTGCATTTAGATTGAAGCATACGATTTTCAATTTATTAGCTTTATGATTTTTTTATATAAGCAATGTCTTCTTTCACAAAATAATTAACATGGAAACATGTACAGCCCATGTATAATCTATGTCATATTACTTGCTCTCTGAAGGATAAGGGAGGAGAGAGAGAGAGAGGTAGAAAACATAGATTGCCAAATATCGGAAAATTATTATTAAAAATCATGTGGACACCTAATCCAGAAAAATTAATAATTAAAAATTCAACTTTAAAATAATCATCCTTGTCTATATGATCAAATACTGTCTCTTTCATATAGCCATTGCTGGCTTGTTCAGTCCATAGTCATTTCTGCCTTTTCTGATTTCCTATAGCTCAAATGATTTTGGCACTTATACATAAAATATATTGTTTTATAATTTAATTATGTCACATATGTATCCCTTCCCCCAAGGTTTTTCTGGATCCTTGAGAGAAGTGACCTTTTCTGATTCTATACCCTTACAAAACACTTATCAAAACTGAGCATGTAAAACAAGTGCTAAATATGGACTCATTGAGTATGAATTGAATTAATGGTCAGATTGAGGAACTCTATGATGCCATTTGGTGGATAGGAATAGTAACACCCAAAGAAATAGTTTTCCAGAAAACTATAACAGAATCATCTGTCATTCTGCTATAATTCATTAGTTCTATTAAGCTCTGCCATTGAATAGGCACCAAGGAAAATAGTCCTATAAAAAATTATGTGTAGCCTACATTCATGTATGTATTTTTTTCCATTTTTTATTTTTAGAAAAATTTTCCATAGTTACATAATTCATATTTTTACTTTACTATTCACCCCATCAACCCCCTCCAGACCCCCCAAATACCTAACTTGCATTTCCACTGCATTTAAAATGTGTGGTCAGTAAAGACTTATTTACATATTATTGATAGTTACATTGGTGTGGTCTTTTTGGGTCTACATCCTGAATCATGACCTCATCAACCCAAGTGTTCAAGAAGTTGTTTTTCTTCAGTGTTTCCACTCCTGTAGTTCTTCCTCTGAATATGGGTAGTATTCTTATCCATAAATCTCTCAGAATTGTCTTGGGTCATTGCATTGCTGCTAGTACAGACATCCATTACATTCTATTTTACCACAGTGTATCAGTCTCTGTGTACAATGTTTTTCTGGCTCTGCTCCTTTCACTCTGCATTAATTCCTGGAGGTCTTTCCAGTTCACATGGAATTCCTCCAGTTTATTATTTCTTTGAGCACAATAGTATTCCATCACCAACATACACAATTTGTTCGGCCATTCCCCAATTGAAGGGCATACCCTTGCTTTCCAGTTTTTTTGCCACCAGAAAGAGCTCAGCTATAAATATTTTTGTACAAGTGTGTTTATTTATGATCTCTTTGGGGTACAATCCCAGCAATGGTATGGCTGGATCAAAGGGCAGGCATTCTTTTATTGCTCTTTGGGCATAGTTCCAAATTGCCATCCAGAATGGTTGGATCAGTTCACAACTCCACCAGCAGTGTATTAACGTCCCAATTTTGCCACATCTCCTCCAACATTCATTACTCTCCCCTTCTTTCATTTTAGCCAATCTGCTAGGTGTGAGGTGATACCTCAGAGTTGTTTTCATTTGCATTTCTCTAATTATTAGAGAAATTAGAACACTTTTTCATGTGCTTATTGATACTTTTGATTTCTTTATCTGAAAATTGCCTATTCATGTTCCTTGCCCATTTATAAATTGGGGAATGGCTTGATTTTTATACAATTGATTTACCTCCTTGTATATTTGAGTAATTAGACCCCTGTCAGAGTTTTTTGTTATAAAGATTTTTTCCCAATTTGTTGTTTCACTTATGAATTTGGTTGCATTGTTTTTGTTTGTACAAAACCTTTTTAATTTAATATAAACAAAATTATTTATTTTACATCTTGTAATTTTTTCTAACTCTTGCTTGGTTTTAAAGTCTTTCCATGCCCAGAGATCTGTCAAGTATACTATTCTGTGTTCACCTAATGTACTTACGGTTTCCTTCTTTATATTCAAGTCTTTCACTCATTCTGAATTTATCTTGGTGTAGGGCGTGAGATGCTGATCTAAACCTAATCTCCCCCATATAGTTTTCCAATTTTCCCAGTAGTTTTTGTCAAATAGTGTATTCATGTCCCCAAAGTTGGGCTCTTTGGGTTTATCATACTGTTTTGCTGACGTCACTTACCCCAAGTCAATTCCACTGATCCTCTCTTTTATCTCTAAGCCAGTACGATATTGTTTTGATGACTGCTGCCTTATATTATAGCTTAATATCTGATACTGCTAAGCCACCTTCCTCCGTGTTTTTTTTTCAATATTTCACTTGATATTCTTGATGTTTTGTTCTTCAAAATAAACTTTGTTATATTTTTTTCTAATGCAGTACAAAAGGTTTTTGGTGGTTTGATAGGAATGGCACTAAATAAATAAATTAATTTGGGTAGAATGGTCATTTTTTTATGTTAGCTCGTCCTGCCCATGAGCACTCAATATTTTTCCAATTGTTTGGATCTAGTTTTAATTATTTGGAAAGTGTTTTGTAGTTATGTTCGTATAATTCCTGTGTTTTTTTTGGTAGATAGATTCCCAAGTATTTTATATTGTCTAGGGTGATTTTAAATGTTGTTTCTCTTTCTACCTCTTGCTGCTGTGATATGTTGGAAATATATAGAAATGCTAATGATTTATGTGCATTTATTTTGTATCCTGCAACTTTGCTAAAGTTGTTGATTATTTCTACAAGCTTCTTAGTTGATTCTCTAGGATTTTGTAAGTAGACTATCATATCATCTGGAAAGACTAATAGCTTAGTGTCCTCATTACCTATTTTAATACCTTCAATTTCTTTTTCTTTTCTTATTGCTATTGCTAGTGTTTCTAGTACAATGTTAAATCATAGAGGTGATAATATGCGTCCTTGTTTCACACCTGATCTTATTGGAAAGGCTTCTAATTTATCCCCATTGCATATGATGCTTGTTGATGGGGTTTAAGATATATTCTGTTTATTCTTTTTAGGAAAGGACCTTCTATTCCTATACTTTCTAGTGTTTTCAGTAGGAAAGGGTGTTGTATTTTGTCAACGGCTTTTTCAGCATCTATTGAGATAATCACATGGTTTTTGTTGCTTTGCTTTTTGATATGGTCAATTATGTAGATGTTTTTCCTAATGTTGAGCCATTTTTGCATTCCTGGCATAAATCCCAACTGATCATGATGAATAACCCTCTTGATCACTTGCTGGATTCTTCTCGCTAGTATTCTATTTAATATTTTTGCATCTATGTTCGTTAAGGATATTGTCTGTAATTTCCTTTCCCTGTTTTTGACCTACCTGGCTTTGGAATCAGTACCATATTTGTGTCATATAAGGAGTTTGGTAACACTTCTTCTTTGATTATTATATCAAATAGTTTGCATAGAATTGGGATTAATTGTTCTTTGAATGTTTGATAGAATTCACTTGTGAATCCATCAGGCCCTGGCAATTTTTCCTTAGGGAGTTTTTAATGGCCTGTTCAATTTCTTTTTCTGATATTGGATTATTTAAGGATTCTATTTCTTCTGCTTTTTATCTAGGCAATTTATATTTTTGCAAATATTCATCCATATCGCCTAGATTGCTAAATTTATTGCCATATAATTGGCCAAAATAGTTTCTAATGATTGCCTTAATTTCCTCTTCATTAGATGTGAGGTCTCCCTTTTCATCTTTGATACTATTAATTTGGTTTTCTTCTTTCCTTTTTTTAATTAGATTAACCAATATTTTGTCCATTTTATCTGTTTTTTCAAAATACCAGCTTCTAGTCTTATTTATTAATTCAATAGTTCTTTTACTTTCAATTTTATTAATTTCTCCTTTGATTTTTAGTATTTCTAATTTCGTTTTCATCTGAGGATTTTTAGTTTGTTCATTTTCAATTTTTTTAAGTTGCATGCCCAATTAATTAACCTCTGCCCTGCCTAATTTGTTAATATATGCACTCAGTGATATTAATTTTCCCCTTAAAACTGCTTTGGCTGCATCCCATAGGTTTTGGTAAGATGTCTCCTCATTGTCATTGTCTTCAATGAAATTATTAATTGTTTCTGTGATTTGTTCTTTCACTAAATTATTTTGGAGAATCATATTATTTCATTTCCAACTAGTTTTTGGTTTGCCTCTTCATGTATTCTTACTAATAACTACTTTTATTGCATTATGATCTGAGAAGGTTACCTTTATTATTTGTTCTTTTTTTGCATTTCTTTGCCATGTTTCTGTGCCCTATTACATGGTCTATCTTTCTGAATGTTCCATGTGCTGCTGAAAAGATGTATTCCTTTTTGTTTCTATTTATTTTTCTCCATATATCTATTAACTCTAATTTTTCTAGGGTTTCATTCACCTCTCTTATCTCTTTCTTATTTATTTTTTGGTTTGATTTATCTAGATCTGATAGGGGAAGGTTGAAGTCCCCCACTATTATGGTTTTGCTATCTATTTCCTCCTTGTGATCCACTACCTTCTCCTTTAGATATTTGGAATCTATACCATTTGATGCATACATATTGAGTGCTGGTATTTCTTCATTGTTTATACTGCCTTTTATTAGGATGTAGTTACCTTCCTTATCACTTTTAACCTTATCTATTTTTACTTTGGCTCTGTCAGAGATCATGATAGCCACCCCTGCCTTCTTTTTTTCATTTGAAGCCCAAAAGATTTTGCTCCATCCTCTGTAGTATACAGAATTGGGGGGATATAGGTTTTTCTAGCTTTGGCTGAGTTCCAAAAGCAGTTGGACTTTTAGAATCTTGAGAAGAGAGGCAGTTGACTGGATCTTCCATGGAGGGAGGAAGTCAATGAGCGAGCTCTTAGATTATCTAGCTTCAATATTGAAATTTAGCCTAGCATTAATATATTTACTTAAGAAATTATTATTTTAGATAGACCCTTTATATCTTCCTTTCCTAATTACATCCTTCCTTCCCTCCCTTACTTTAGTGGCTGTGGAGTTTATAAGGAGAGAAATTAGAGAGGAGTTAAATCTGTGGAGAGTTATCTAATTGACAGCATTATTTATAATTTAATCAAATCATCATTTATTCCCTTTAGATAGCATTTTGTAAAACTGAATAAGGCAGGTCCTTACTCAGATTCCATCTTCACTTCCCTTCCCCCATCTGAGGTTCCTGAGATAACTGATAGGGTTTTCCTTTAATCCACCTTCCTAACCAACATCCTTCAAACAAATAAACCCTTTGTGTTTCAATAGTCCTTTTTAGTGTAATTTGTCTGTTAGTTATCAAGAGGGAAGAAGAGGGAAAGAGTCAACATACTCTGGGCTTAGAGGGTAGCTGGGGCATCCATCTTGAAGGAAGGTGTTACTTCAAAATAGGTCCCTTCCTGTGAAATTAACTAAAGCCTGTTTGTTAATTTCAGTCTAGTCTATTTCCCTCAGCTTGTGTTTGAGTCTAAGTCCCAGTCTGTAAGCCTGCAGTGTAAGTCTGTTTAGTTTAACTTCTTTTCTCCCAAGAAGATCTCTGTTTCCCTTCTGTGTTATACTCCTTACTTCAGTCCTATTATACCCTGAATCTCCTTTAATCCTAGCCTATCTGTAACCTAATTTATCCACTTACCAAGTCTCCAACATCCTCCTTTCAATTCCCTTATCCCAAACACCTTTCCTCAAATTACCATCATTACACCTCTCATTTTCACTCTATGTCTGTCTGTCTGTCTCATGTGTGTTTCTTGTAGACAACATATAGTTGGGTTTTGGTTTCTAATCCACTCTGCTATTTGCTTCTGTTTTATGTGCAATTTCATGCCATTCACATTCAGAGTCATAATTATAAACTGTTATAAATTATAAATTATAAAATTATAAAATAGACATTTTGATTCTCTTTCCTAGTCCTGTTCTTTCTTCTTTCACTGTTTCCTTCTATACCAGTGTTTTGTTTTTAATCAGTTCCTATAATCACCTGCCTTTTTGTACTTCCCTTTCTCCCCCCTCCCTTCTTCTTCCCCTCTTATTGTTCTTTAAAGTCACATGGTGCTCCCCCTCAAGCCCTCTCCCTCCCTAGTATTGCTTCTCTCCCCACCAGTCTGTTTGTTACCCTTCAACTTCTCTATAGGGCATGAATCAATTCTCTGCCACAATGGATCTGATTGTTATTCTCTAAGGTGATTTCAATGCACTTAAGTATTGAATATCAACTCTCTCTAACCTCTTTACCCTTACAGTGTATTGTTATTTTTCCCTGTTGATACCATATGCTTCTTTATGGAATATAAATTTATTCCTTTTTGTTTATTTCCTATTTTTCTTATTATTATCATCTCTCCCTTCCAGTTTTGTATATATTTATACCTACCTACCTATATACATACATACATATATATTTATATATCTCTTGACATTTCATCCTATATAGTTTGTCCCTGTTCCCTCTATGCAAACTTCTTCTAGTTACCCTGTTTGTAATAATAATTTTTAATATTTGGCAATACCTTCTTTTCTTCTTGGGATAAAAATTGATTGAACTTGTTATGTCCCTTAAAGAAAATAATTTTTTTTCTCCTCCCCCTATTCTCTTAATTACCTTATGTTGATTCTCTTGAGTTCTGGGTTTGGGCAGTAAACTCTCTGTTTAATTCTGTTTTTTTTCTTGATGAATATTTGGAAGTCCTAGATTTTATTGAATGACCATACTTTCCCCTGCAATAATATAGTTAGTCTCGCTAGATAGTTGATTCTTGGTTGTAGATCCAGTTCTCTTGCTTTCTAGGATATTGTGTTCCATACCTTCCATTCCTTCAATGTAGATGCAGACAGATTCTGTGTTATCCTAACTGTAGTTCCCTGATATCTGAATGACTTCTTTTTGGCAGCTTGTAATATTTTTTTCCTTGGTCTGGTAGTTTTTGAATTTGGCTATAATATTCCTGGAAGTTGTCAGTGGTAGATTAAATGTAGGAGGTATTCTGTGGATCCTGTCAATTTCCACTCTTCCCTCTTGTTGAAGAATTTCTGGGCAATTTTCTCTGATAATTTCTTGTAAATTCTATCTAAACATTTTCTTTTTGTCATGATGTTCTGGTAAACCAATAATTCTTAAGTTGTCTCTTCGAGCTCTGTTCTCCAGAGCTTTGTTTTAATCAATAAGGTGTTTCATATTCTCCTCAAATTTTTCATTTTTTAAAATTTTGTTTAATATATTCTTGCTGCATTGTGAGGTCATTTGCTTCTAGTTGTTGAGTTCTGTTTTTTAAAGACTGAATTTCATCCCTGGCTTTTTGGTCATTCTTCTCTTTCTGGTCTGATTTTCTTTGTAGATCACCTTTTGCCTTCTTTGCATCATTTTCAAGTTGGCCAATTCTGGCTTTTAAGACTATTTTCTTGTTTTAGTTCATGTATTTCCTTTTTCAAATTGTCTTCAGCCTCTCCCGATTGCTTTTTCAGTTCCTGAAATTCTCAAGTTAATTGATTTTTAAATTCTTGAGTTAATTGAATTTTGAGATCTTCCAAAACCTGTGTCCAATTCGCTGGAACTACTTCCTCTTCTATTTCTGTTTCATTTGCTCTCTTTTCACTTCCTTGAAAGAGGCTGTCAATTGTCATTTGTTTTCTCTTTTTCTGCTGCTTACTCATGTTTTTTTTTTTTCCCTTCCTTGTTCTGCTAGTTTGAGCAGTTGTATTTAATGATCTTAGATGAAAGATTCAGCTGGTAATTGAGGTTTGTAGTTACTTTCTCTGCCCTCTGAAGACTTCTTGACTGTTTAATTGTTGGGATTAATCCTCTATTGAGTGGACTAATGTTACTGCTTTATCTGCCCTGAGGCTAAAACCTTGAGGGGTGAGAAAAACAAACAGAAAAATAAACAAACAAAAAAAAAAGTGGGCTGACAAGAAGGAGTGTTTTTCACTGAACTGAGCTCTCCAGCAGTGGAGTCCCCCTGCACTGTCTGCTGTGTTTGATGTGGTTTTCTTTCCTCTTGAAGCTCTGCATTCTCTATCTCTGTACGAGGAAGTCACACTGTCTGTGGTCTGGGGTTTTGCTCTCTCTAAGCCACCATCTTCTGGGCGTTTTTGCTGTGTTTCTCTGGTTTTCTCCTCCAGTCACCTCTCCAGTGCCTGTGTTTGACTCCCTGAGTTCAGTGCCAGCAAGGCCCTCTCTCCCGAACAGTGCACTCACCAGTCCTGAGATTTCCCAGGCCACTGGAGACTCCACACAGCAGGTGGGGGAGGTGTCCTGGGATCCTGGGTTTCCCCTTCTACGCCCTTAGACCCAACAGTTTGAGAATTGAAGCCTTTTCCTCGGTGTACCTCTTTAGTTATGCTGCAGAAGTGTTCCCCCTACTCTGTCCCATTATTAGATCTGGTCCTCTTTCTTCTTTAAATGCATTGTTTTCAATCTCAATGTGTAAGGGTGTGGAGGTTTTAAGATTCACTCCGTCTATGCTGCCATCTTCCCCTGTCATGTATGTATTAATATCACTCTATGATCCAATGAAGAGGGTAATGATGTGGGCAATACACATCAGAAGATAATGAAAAAAAAGCATTTTTATTTGACTTTTAAACACATTGTATTATGGGGGAAGAGGTATAAGATTTACTTTCATGATTCTGTCTTACTTAGTTGAATATTAAAATGGGTTTTCATTCTTTTGTAATGAAACACCTGATTAGACAGTGGTATGGAAATCAGTCTCTTTGTACAAATGCACCTTCCATTCTCCATTCCCATCCCTACACACACACTTCTTTGCTTATGAAATAGTTGTGTGTGCAATCTTTGAGCCAAATTAAAAATATTCTTTTTCCAGAAGACATGATAGAAGGGTCTTGATTATTCACATAGAATATAAGTCCTAGGGCACTTCAGTACATCATGTCTATTTGATTATACTTCCTTCACTGGAGGATTCCAGTTACTATCTGAAGTCTAAATTTTCAAGGATCATATTAGTAGCAAAAAAACAAAACTCCTGACCTTGGTTTATTCATTTTCAGAAAATTTAAACATAACCAAATAGAACAAAAGGAATTGGGCTGAGGAAATATGATGAGAAGATGAGTTGCATAATATTTGTAAAGATGGAAATTACAAGTTTCACTATAACGATATAATGATGATTTTATTAAAAGAAAAAAAAAACACACCAAGGCACTCCATAAACAAGGTAAAGAAGTAAACAGTGACAACACTAAAGGCAAATATAAACATGTACATTTTGAGGCAATAGGGAGAGAGATATATAGAAAAAGAATAACTTATTTTACCAAGTTCCTAATATTGTGATATTTATGTATTCATCATAGACGGAAGAACTCTTTAAAGTGACATTAATCGTTTTTAAATTTTTAATTCTCTACTTTACCTTTCCTTGAAGTATATGCATTATGAGGGATTGGTAATGTATTCCAAAGATAATCAAAGTGATAAAAATGTATTTTTTAAAATTTTAAACCCATAACTTCTGTGCATTGACTCATAGGTGGAAGAGTGGTAAGGGTAGGCAATGGGGGTCAAGTGACTTGCCCAGGGTCACACAGCTGGGAAGTGGCTGAGGCCGGATTTGAACCTAGGACCTCCCGTCTCTAGGCCTGGCTCTCAATCCACTGAGCTACCCAGCTGCCCCCTAAAAATATATTTTGATGGCTGTAACAACATTATCCTCTGGCACATAAAATACAAAATTGTAATGAAACTAATAAGATTCACTACTACTGATAGGTATATTGATTATATATTAGTAATTAAATGAGATTGCTTTCTAAACTTAAAGGGAAAATGTCAAGCATCACATAGAAATATTATTAGGTCTAATACTAATTTTCATTAAAATTAATGATCCACCTATTAAATTAATGATCCACTCTTCCACCTATGAGACAATACACCGAAGTTAAGGGTTTAAAAAAAATTAATGATCCTATAAGGCATAGCTTTAGACAAGGCTTGTAGTTAGTGCTAGGTTATTAAAACCTACAAATTAAAATCACCTTTGAAAAATTCAATTAGTTTTAAAATAATAAAACAGAAACTATGATTGATTGCAAAACAATTGACATGGTTATAATTTTACCATTACAATAAGCATACTCTATAATATTTATTCACATATCAAACTCCAAGAAATCCCCATATATATTAGAAACTATATAAAACTATAACTACATGCATATATATGTATATAAACATATCATTAAAAGTACAAGATAGAAAGATCTGACATGCCATAGTCAATTGTGTCATGAAGAATTTGACAAGACTGAATGACTAAAGAATAATATATATGTATGTAGATATATAAGATGAATATGTTTGTATATATATGCATATATATACATATATATATACCATAGATAGAAATTTAGATAGACAGACAGATAGATAGATAGATAGATAGATAGATAGATAGATAGATAGACATTCATTATCTGAGACAGCTAGATGGCTGAACAAGTCAAGGAATACTAAATCTAAGTTCTTTTATCATCAGGATCACTATACTTCTGAACTGTGAATTAGCTATGTAAAAATCTTTTACCAATAGAGAAATAAAAGCAAAAATAGAATTGAATAGTTTTCCCTTCTTTAGGTTATGTCTTTTTTACACATCCTGATTGGTGTCATATATCTTCTTTATTCATCTTCTTATACTCGACATAGCTTTAAATTTTTTTCTACCTAGCAATCACTAGAAGTTGAGCTGAAATAGAAACCTGCATTCATTCAATGTCCTCTTTCTATTTCTGCCAAGCATCTATTACTCCAGCTATTCACTCTGCTACTTCATCATCATTTGGTCCCTTCTAAGCATAATAAAAAGAAGCTAAAAAATTCTCTTGCTTCCACAGAGACTTAACTCTTCATTTATCATCTTCCATACTTCACACTCAATTCAGTTTAATTAAAAACAGTTTATTTCAGCAAATATTTCTTATGATCTCCTATGAATAAGACACTATTTTAGGTACATGGGCAAGCAAATTAAATCAAAATTCCTTCTCTTTTAGGTTCATACATTCTACTACATGATATAATATAAAATAAACATATAAATAAATAGATTAATTAATGAATAATATATTAATATTAAAAATTAAAGGAAGGAGAAAACACTAAAAACTAGATCACTTTAAGACAGCTGCCTATAATTTGATTTCCTTCAGCTGAGTCTTGAAGAAAATAGAATTCTTAGTAATAGTGATCAGGAGATAGTTTATCCCAAGCACAAGAGGTAATTGTATAAAATCACCGATTGCTAACTATAGATATGAACACTGATTATATAATTGATGGTAAACCTTTGGCACACATGCCAAAGATGGCATGCAGAGTACTCTCTGTTGGTGTAAACATTGCCCTCCACCCCTCCACCACAGTACCATAGTTAATTACTAGAAATTCAGAGGAACTTGTGTGGAGCTGTTCCTTTCCCCTTTTCTACACTACCTCAGGGCATTGTTTCACATCATCCTCCCCACTGCCCAGCAGCACTATGAGAGTACATAGTGGTAAAGTGAGAGGCTCACAGGCATCAGAGTTGGAGACCACTCCCCTTCTCCTCTCTATATTACTGAACACATTCCTCACTTCATCTGCCTCTCTTTATAACAGTCCAATCAGAGCTCTTTTTTCCTCCCTCTGTAGGGTAAGGAGAGGATGGTGCATGGCACGAGGTCACTTGGTGGGGAAGAACATAGCACACAGTCTTTAAAAGGTTATCCATCAATGGATTATGTGAATTAGATTGATGTGAAATAAGAGTATAAACATTCTCAAATAGGATTATGAAAGGTTTTTAATTCTAAGCAGAAAATTATGTATTTGATACTACAAGAAAAAAGAGATATTGTAAAATTTTTAGCAGATCTGTGCTCTAGGAATATTGTTTTTGTGTACTCAGAGAGGAGAAAGACTTAGAGCAGGGAGAGAAATTAGTAGGCTATCACAATAGTTTCGGCAACAAGTTACGAAAATAAGAAGTAAAGATCAAGAGAATATAATTGACAGAATGAATGTGATCATTGTGTTGGTAAAATCAGTAAGATAATAGCAGTGATTTAATGAGGAGATAAGGTGGGGAAATGACAGTGAATTATCAAAGATGACTCTATTGTTGAGGACCTTGCAGACTAGAAAGATACTTTATGGTTAATGTATACTAATAATATATTATTGAATGTAACATAATAATAAAAATTAATAATAAAATATATGGTAAAAATAATTATATTTTCAACTGGAGCAGGCTTTTGTTTAGGGTATATTGAGTCAAGGAGGTATATAATAAATATGGAAATTTTGAGGCGAAGATACTGCAATTATACAGCAGAGATAAGGGTTAAGTATTTAGATTATGGAAATATTTATATGGCACACTCTCTGCAGCTGTTCCCCAACTTTCACCAGGGGGAGACTCTTCTAGGTTCAAAGTTCTCTGCGAATATATCTTTCCAAAACTTTAGCTTATGAGCCCTCTTACATAAATTTATCATTAAATAGTAAGCCAATTGAGAGAATTACCTCAAAGCAAAGGTATTTACTAAAATGATAGAATCAATAGCTTAAAAAATTATCATTATCTTATAAACCCATACTTTTAGTCTTCTTCAAGTCCTCACAATGTTACTGGGGAAAGTAGATATATGTATGGAGTTCACTAGTGGAGAAACACGTATAGGAAATGATCATTGCTAAAATAGATCATTCATATCTCACATACTTTAGGTCACCAATATCTTTTCTTCTCTCAGTATTCTCCATGCTGCATTGTTTCATCATTCTGCTGAATCCTTGGGCCTATTCTTTATTGTAACAAAACTTGATTCTATGTCTCACTAACTTTTAAACTTTCAGAAATGCGTAACGATTTTAACTTTTCAATGTTATTTTAGTCATCCAGTGGCTCGGCCCTCTATGATTTTATCAAGTTGTCTGAGGAAATTATCAAAAACCTCCTAAAAAAAGTAAAGAAAAAATTTACATTTTCTTTATGTTGACCCATTATAGTTTTATAGGATGGAACCTTTAGTAATTTATGGTTAGTATCATCTCAGTTTCATACCCTTTATTACCTATAAATAACTTGTTCAAGATATGAACTACTCAAGGTAATTTACCTTTTATAAGAATGCAACCACTCAACATCTGAAAGGACCAAATCTTAACATCTAGTTGTCTCTTTTACCTGTCCTTTATACTCTTTGATTCTGTGATTTCTCCAAGCCACCATTTTAGTTGACTTTAATTCCCTAGTCCACATAAACACACCTGCTTGGTGATGATAGGAGATCACCAAGATAAAGTATGCAAAGAAACATTCAGTCAGAGGAGAATAAATTTAGAATTTAAAGAGATCTTGGGAGTTTTCTTATATAAACCCCTCATTATTAAGGAAAATAAGGCCCAAACAATTAAATTAGTCATCAAAGTTCATTCAATTTGAGTCAGGACCAGACCCTGGAAATATATTCTAGGAAATCACTCTCCCATGAAAAATAATTCAGTTTTTATAACTACTTAAAATTTCCGTATTTGGGTTAAACAAGGGACCAACTAGCTCTTTTGAAAACTGAAAATGATTTGAGAAAATAAAACTCATTAAATCAATAGTATCTGAGTAAATATTATATTAATCATAACATTTTTATCTCTGATAGAAATTTTAGGTAAAGATATGCCAGCTAGAATTAGGACTAAGGAAAAAGGAAATTTCAGCAACAAATGCAGAACTGAAGAGCTCTGAAAGCAAAATATATTTACTTCAGTTTTTCTATGAACTGGAGTACAGAATGAGTTCCTTTAGTTCAGTGATTCACAAAGTGGGCGCCACAACCCCTGGTGGGTGCTGCAGTGATCCGGGGGGGGGGCAGTGATGGCCAAAGGTGCATTTATCTTTCCTATTAATTGCTATTAAAATTTTTAAAAATTTAATTTCCAGGGCACTAAGTAATATATTTTCTGGAAAGGGGGTGGTAGGCCAAAAAAGTCTAGGAACCACTGCTTTAGTTAGACCATGTAAAGAACTATACTATGAATGTATTATACTGGAAAGGAGAACCACTCCTTTTTGTTGAAAAACATTGTGAAACTTTCATAGATGTATCATGAGAAGATGGCAGAGAAGTGTATAAAGCTTCCTTACCTTCTTAATACCTACCACAAACAACCAAAAGTAGTTCCACAGAATCAAAGCTAAAAGTATCAAAAATAGACAGGAATTAAGTGTGATGTTAAATAGCCAGAGATAACTAGGAAGGAAGCTTTCTGACTTCCTAGGTCTCAGTCCCATTGCTATAGGCTCTGAAGGTAAGAACAAAGAGTAGAATCAACAAGATAGTTATTATAGGCAGGACTGGCATACTCTTCTTGTTTTGTGAGCCCCAGCTTGTATCCCCACTAGGACTGGACTCTGCAGGCAGAAGGCACTAGAGATACCTATTCCTGCTATGGCCTTTGCTCCAGAGATTCTATCACTGGCCCACAAACTGACTAGAAATTCTGGAAATGTAGGTTAAAATAGAAATTGAATAAATCCACTGTTCACTACTTCAGAAAGCCAAAAATGAAAATGCAGAGGAATATCATTCCTAAGTTCTGTAACTCCTAGTTTAAGGAGAAAATACTACAATCAACAACAACCAAAAAAAATTTAAATAATATGGAACAACACTCAGAATAACAAAAGACCTAGCATTCCCAACAATAAAAGAATATAGGACATGGAACAGAATGCTTTGTAGAGCAAAAAACTGGGTTTAAAACCAAGAACAATATATCCAGCAAAAATGGGCACAATTACAAAAAGTAAAAAAAAAAACCATGAATATTTAATGAACTAAAGGAATTTCAACAATTCCTGTGCAAAACCCCGGAATTTAAAAGAAAATTTGATCTATAAGAAACATACAGAGGGCTAGAGTCAAGATGGCAGCTTAGATACAGCAAAAGACTAGCCTCTCTGAAAATCCTTCCACATTAATGTAAAAGAAAGTTTTTCAAGGGGACAGAAAAACCAAATCTAAAAACAGGACAGAACTTGGGGATCCTCCTACTGGATTCAATTTAAAAGTACATGCACACACACACACACAAAAACAAAAAACAAAAAACAACAACAAAAAAAAAAAACCTGAATTTTTGAACTCTTGGGTTCAAGGGAAAGAAAGAAGAAAGGTCCCAGGAGCCCTCCCCCACCTACATGCTGAGTCTACAGCAGTGGCTGGAATCTCTGGGTGGGCAAAGGCTCTAGTCAGTGTGTCATTTAAAATCACTTGGGATACTTAGAACTACATTTCCCGTGATCCCTAATGGGTTTCCTGTTTTGGATTATGTATTCAAGGTGAGGGACGGTTTTTAAAATAGGGGGAAGTGACTTGGAACTTCCTCTTTAGCTACCTGAGCTTACAGAGAGAGGAAAAGATAAATGACTGAGGTGAGGTTGGATTAGGTTTCTTACAGGCTCGTGGTCAGTTTATCTCTATCAGCATGGCTTTTAATAAAATACTATTCTTCCTTTTGATCTTGGCCCTCCTTGTTTTTAATCATAACATCAGGAGGGAGTGCCTTGCTGGCACAGCTTTGCCAGGCTCAGGGCTTTGAATACAGGTGACAGGGAGGCAGATGGAGGAGAAGCAGAGAGAGGGTAGCCTAGTCAGAGCCAAAATGATCAATTTTGTGCCCCCTTTCTTGAGGTTTTGACTCCAAAGCAATCTAGCTTTGCAGATCAATTCCTCTCTGACTTAATTTTTATCAATAGGGCAGATAAAAGCCTTCAGAGGGCAAAGAAACACAATCTCCAACACCCTTCCCCATAGACTGCACTGAGAGTAGCTGTAAGAATCCAACTGACTTGGATCACAGGGAAAAGGCTGAGATAATACCTTGCTAACAGGGTAGGAAGTCCAGGTCCCTTCAGCCTCCATACCTTCATCTACACTTTCAGCTTCTGCTGCCAACTGGGGAAGATTTGACCTCAGACCTCATTAATATCATCAGTCTAACCCAGTGATGTACAAACACTTAAAAGATAGGGCCAAAGGAAAGGAAATGCTTACCTGTCAGTCTGTTTCTAAGGCAACTCTTTCAAAGTTTCATTGTATTGTTTCCTACTCATTGTATTCGTCAGATTAGGAATAATGTCGTACACCTGGATAGAACATTTCATGGGACCGCATCTGGACCACAGGCCATAGTTTGCCCATCATTGGTCTAACCTAATCAATCAGCAGAACATAGAAGAAGCCCCTCCGGGACAGAATAGCCCAAACCCACAGATCCAGCAAATAATCACAGGAGCAAGATTGTAGCCAATTATAGCAGATGGGAAGAATGAAAAAATATGAGTAAACAACAGAAAAATAAAAAAGAAATTTCAATTGACAGCTTCTATCCAGGTAATGAACAAACAACAAATGGAAGAGAGGAGGTCTAAGGAACACAAAGCAAAAACACAGAAACTCCAGCGAATTGGGCACAGCCTTTGGAAGAACTCCAAATACAATTTAAAAAATAAAGAATTAAGATAGGCTGAAGACAATTGGGAAAAGAACTTAAAAAGCAAAATAGGGGACAACTGGATGATTCAGTGGGTTGAAAATCAGGCCTAGAGATGGGAGGTCCTAGGTTCAAATTTGGCCTAAGACACTTCCTAGCTGTGTGACCCTGGGCAAGTCACTTGATCCCAATTGTCTAATGCTTGCCACTCATCTACCATGAAACTAATAAAGAGTATTGATTCCAAGATGGAAGGTAAGGGTTTAAGAGAAAAAAAAAAAGCAAAATAAGTCATCTGAAACAGAGGCACATGAAAATAGTGGCCTGAAAGCCAGGATTCACCAGTTTGAAAATAAGACAAAGAAGGTGAAAGATGACCCACAAAGAAAATCAGACAAGAAGGAGAATGACCAAAAAGGCAGGGATGAAATTCAATTTTTAATAACTAGAATCTAACAACTATAAGCAAATGACTTCAGAAGACAGTAAGAATCTATAAAAAATATCAAGAGAATGAAAAAATTAAGAAAAATATGAAAAAACCTCACTAACAAAATCACACACTTAGAAAATAGATCTAGGAGAAACAATTTAAGAATTATTGGATTACCAGAAGATCAAGACAAAAGGAAAAGCCTGTATATCATCCTATGGAAAATTATCCAAGAAAACTGTCCCAACATTCTCTTACAAGAGGGAAAAGTGGAGATTGAAAGAATCCTCAGATCACCTCCTACATTTAATTCAAAATTGACAATGCCCAGGAATGTTATAGCTATATTCAAGAACTTCCAGACCAAGGAAAAATATAATAAGCTTCTAAGAAGAAGTCATTCAGATACCATGGAACTACAGATAGGATAATATAGGATCTGGCTTCATCTACACTAAAGGACTGGACGGCATGAAATATGATACTCTGGAAAGAAAGGGAACTGGGTCTACCACCAATAATCAACTACCCACAAAACTGACTATTTTCTTTCAGGGAAAAGTATGGTCATTTAATAAAATAGAAGACTTTCAAGCCTTCATAAAGAAAACACCAAACTTAAAACAGAAAATGCGATGCCCAAACACAGAACTCAAGAGAATCAACCAAAGGTAATTTAAGAAAGAAAAAAAAAAAAACACACACAACTTTTTTTAAGGTACCCAATAAGGTCAAATGATTTGTATTCCTATAAGAAAAGATGACATTGGTATTGGTGACTCTTAAAAATTTTTATTATCATCAGGGTAGCTAGAAGAAGTATACTTAGAGGAAACAGTAACAAACTATATAGGATGAAATATAAATATATATATAAATATGTATGTATAAATATTTATAAAACTAAAGGTAAAAAAGAAGGGGATAAACTATAAACTAAGAGAAATGGGAAAAGAGACAAAATGGGGTAAATTTACATTTTATAAAGACGTGCATGGGGGGAACAGGGGAGAAGACCAATATAATGGAATGATGAAAGAAGTGAGAGACAAGTAATACTTAATTTTTATGAACATTGAAATTGACTCAAAGAGGGAAGAACAATCAGATCCTTTGGGGTAGAGAATTGATTCGTGCCCTATAGAGAAGTAGAAGGGTAATAATTGTACTGGTGGGGAGGGAAGTAATACAAGGAAGGTAGAGTGTGGGAGTAGTTTAAAAGGACACTAAAGAAAAATAAGAGGGGAATAAGAAAGGGGGGGAGAAAGGGAAGTAAAATAAAGGTGGGGATTAGAGGACTAATTAAAAGCAAAACACTGGTGTAGAAGGATATAGTGAAAGAAAAAAAGTCAAGACTAGGAGAGAGGAAATCAAAATATTGGGGAATATACAGTTGGTAGTCATAACTCTGAATATGAATGGGATGAACTCCTCCATAAAATGGAAGCAAATAGCAGAGTGGATTAGAAACAAAAATCTTACCATATGTTGTTTACAAGAAACACACATGAGGCAGGTAGACACATACAAGGTAGAGATAAAAGGCTGCAGAAAAATCTATTGGGCATTAACTGAGAAAAAGATGGCAGGAGTCTCAATCATAATATGTGACAAAGCCAAAGTAAAAATAGATTTGATTAAAAGAGACAGAGTAGGTAATTACATCCTGATAAAAAGCAGCATAGACAATGAGGAAATATCAGTACTCAACGTGTATGCACCAAATCGTATAGTATTCAAATTTTTAAAGAAAAAACTATAGGAGCTTTAGGAGGAAATAGATAGTAAAACTATACTAGTGGTAGATGTGAACCTTCCTCTATCAGATCTAGATGTATGAATCCAAAGAATAAATAAGAAAGAGGCAAGAGATGTGAAGAAATCTTAGAAAAATTAGAGTAAATATATATGCTGATATATATTTATTTTCCATATATATATATGGAGAAAAATAAATAGGGACAAAAAGGAATACACCTTTTTTCAGCAGTACATGGTACATTCGCAAAGACTGACCATGTACTAGGGAATAAAAACATGGCAAACAAATGCAAAAAAAGCCCAGAAATAATAAATTCAGCCTTTTCAGATCATAATGCAATAAATATTATAATAAGTAAAGGTGTGTGGAAAGGCAAATAAAAATTAATTGGAAATTAAATAATATAATTCTCCAAAATTGGTTACTTAAAGAACAAGTCATAGAAACAATTAATAACAATTGAAGAGAATGACAATTATGAGATATCATATCAAAATCTATGGGATACTACCAAAGCAGTACTCAGGGGGAAATTTATATCCTTGAGTGCCTATATTAAAAAATGAGGGAGGGCTAAGGTCAATGATTTGGGCATGAAAATTAAAAAAAAAAAAAAACTAGAAAAAGAACAAATTTTAAATCCCCAGATTAAAAACTAATTCAGAAATCCTAAAAATTCAAGGAGAAATTAATAAAATTGAAAGTGAAAGAACTATTGAATTAATAAATAAGACTAGAAGCTGGTACTTTGAAAAAATATATAAAATAGATAAAGTACTGGTTAATCTAATAAAAAAAGGAAAGAAGAAAACCAAATTAACAGTATCAAATATGAAAGGGAGACCTTACCTCTAATGAAGAGGAAATTAATGCAATCATGAAAAACTATTTTGCCCATTTACAAGTATAATAATAAACAGAGCCCCTGCAAAAATTGAAATAATAATAAGAGCCAAGTAACCAATGTTATGATAGAGGGGAGATAGAGAGAATCTATGGGGTGAGACTCTTTTCTAGCTCTCCCCTCGCACCAAATATGCTCTCAAGGACTTTGAAAAGGTGTCACCACAAAACTGGGTGACCTGGATGGTCATGCCACCCCACAGGAGTTGGGGAAGAGGCTTCCCTATAAGAGGAGGTATGTGATACCCCAATCATATTCTGAATGAGGGCAGGGTTCATGCAAGCCTCCCCCAAGGTCAGTCAACTTCACAGCAGGAGGTCTGGCTCCAAGATGGAGGCATCCAGACCAAGCTGTGATTTTCTTCCTCAACTGTTGTCTCTCAGGTACTCTGGAACGCTATCTGACTAATGAATGGCTTTTATTGTTCACAACTGAGGAGTTAGGGAAAGGGGTGAAGGGAAGAGGGGTTTGGTGTGCCCTCTTCTTTATTTCTATGGGGTCTGCCACTCAGGTGGGAACTTTTGGCGTTTCCACTCCTAAGAGTCTCCCACCACTTCTACTTCTGTTTCTGTTTCTATCCTTTTCTATAAGTGTAAGTTAGACCAGAAAAGGTCTCTCAGCAAGGTTGGGTAATGGGGGAAGGGGACTAAATTACTCCCAAAATGGAGTCCCAAACTTAACTTACTTGTTGGTTGAAGTCTTGATGGGTGAGAAGCAATGGGATGCCTTTGACCGGGGAATCAGGGTTTTCAATATCCAAAGAAAGATCCTTAGGAAGCCCTCAGGACTGTATATGAGCTAAGATATCCTCCCCCCGATCCTCTCCTCCTTCCTCTAAGAACCTCTGCTGGAAGACCTCCTCTCCTACTTCCCCATCCAGAGCTTCCCAGAATTCCCTCTGGTCTCTACTGTCACCAACTGTCACCAACTTTCAGCCACTCCTTCTTTGGCTTTTCCTGTCCCATCCACCTTGCACAAATTCCATCCTTACATAAGGCAATAAATATGGCAATCTAGGTGATATGGTTGACTATTGACAAAAATATATATTGCCTTGATTAACAGAAGAAGAAATAGAATACTTAAATAATCCCACATCAGAAAAAGAAATTGAACAAGTCATTAAAAAATTCCCTAAGAAAAAATCTCCAGGACCAGATAGATTGATAAGTGAATTCAATCATTCAAAGAACTACTAATCCCAATATTATAGAAACTATTTGACATAATAAGCAAAGAAGGACATCTACCAAATTCCTTTCATGACACAAATATGGCACTGATCCCAAAGCCAGTCAGATCAAAAACAGAGAAAGAAAACTATAGAGCAGTCTTCTTAATGAACATAGATGCAAAAATCTTAAATAGAATAATAG
Organism: Gracilinanus agilis; assembly: GCF_016433145.1. Classification (NCBI taxonomy): domain Eukaryota; kingdom Metazoa; phylum Chordata; class Mammalia; order Didelphimorphia; family Didelphidae; genus Gracilinanus; species Gracilinanus agilis. Next base: position 411,144,468 of record NC_058130.1, read on the forward strand.
CAAAAAGACTTCAGAAAGTGATCACAAGGGCTATTTATTATGATCTGGTGGGATATATACCAGGAATGCAAGGATGTTTCACTATTAAGAAAACCATCCACATTATCGACCATATCAACAGGCTAACAAACAACAATCACATGATTATCTCAATTGATGCAGTAACAAGCCTTTGACAAAATACAAGACTCATTCCTATTGAAAACACTAAAAAGTATAGGAATAGAAGGGCCTTTCCTAGAAATAATAAACAGTATATATTTAAAACCATTAGTAAGCATCATATGAAATGGGAATAAATTAGAAGACTTCCCAATAAGACAAGGAGTGAAACAAAGATGCCCATTAGTACCTCTATTATTTTACATTGTACTAGAAACATTAGCAGTAGCAATTAGAGAAGAAAAAGAAATTTAAGGTATTAAAATAGGCAATGGGGAGACCAAGCTATCACTCTTTGCAGATGATATCATGGACTTCTTAAAGAATCCTAGAGTATCAACTAAAAAGCTAGTGGAAATAATCAACAACTTTAGCAAAAGTTGCAGGATACAAAATAAACCCACATAAATCAGCATTTCTATATATTTCCAACACATCCCAGCAACAAGAGTTAGAAATCGACATGCTTTTTAAAATCACCCTAGACCATTGATGGGCAAACTTTTTAAAGAGGGGACCAAAGGAAAGGAAATGCTCATCTGTCAGTCTATTGCTAAGGCAACTCTTTCGAAGATTCATTGTATTGTATCCTACTCGTTGTATCCATCACATTAGGAATAATGTCCCAAGGCCAGATAGAACATTTCAGGGGACCACATCTTGCCTGCAGACCATAGTTTGCCCATCACTGCCCTAGACAATATAAAAAACTTTGGAATCTATCTTCCAAGACAAACACAGGAATTATATGAACACAACTACAAAACACTTCTCACACCATATGTAAACAATTTTTAAAAAATTTATTGCTCATGGGTAGGACAAGCTAACATAATAAAAATGACAATCCTACTCAAATTAATTTACTTACTTAGTGCCATACCTATCAAACTACCAAGAAACTTTTTTACTGCATTAGAAAAAAAGAACTATAACAAAGTTCATTTAGAAGAACAAAAGATCAAAATTTCGAGGGAAATAACAAAAAAATGTGAAGGAAAGGGGTCAGCAGTACCATATCCTAAATTGTTCTGTAAAGCAGTGGTCATCGAAACAATTTGATACTGGTTAAGAGATAAAAGGGAGGATCAGTGGAATAGACTTGGGATAAATAACCTTAGCAAGCTAGTTTTTGGTAAAATCAAAGATCCCAGATTTTGAGATAAGATCTCACTATTTGACTAAACTGGATGGGAAAATTGGAAAGCAGTATGGGAGAGATTAGGTTTAGATCCATATCTTACATCCTACACCAAGATAAATTCATAATGGGTGAATGACTTGAATATAAAGAAGGAAACTCTAAGTAAATTAGGTGAACATAGAATAGTTTACCTGTCAGATCTATGGGAAAGGAAAGATTTTAAGACCAAGAAAGAGTTTGAAAATATTACAAAATGTAAAAAAATAATTTTATTACATTAAATTAAAAAAGTTTTGTATAAACAAAACCAATACAATCAAAATTAGAAGGGAAGTAAACTGGGAAAAAAATCTTTGTAAAACAAAAGTCTGACAAAGGTCTAATTAGTCAAATTTATAAGAAACTAAATCATTTGTACAAAAAAGCAAGCCATTCCCCAATTGATAAATGGGCAAAGGACATTAATAGGTAATTTTCAGAAAAAGAAATCAAAACTATCAATAAACACCTGAAAAAGTGTTCTAAATCTCTTATAATTAGAGAAATGCAAATCAAAATAACTCTGAGGTACTACCTCACATCTAGCAGATTGGCTAACAAGATAGCAAAAAAAATAATAAATGTTTGAGGGGATCTGGCAAAATGCATTGCTAGTGGAATTGTGAAATGATCCAACCATTCTGGATGGCAATTGGAACTATACCCAAAGGGCATAAAAAGACTGCCTGCCCTTTGACCCAGCCATAGCACTGCTATGCCCCAAAGAGATAATGAGGAAAAAAGACTTGTATGAAAATATTTATAGCCATGTTCTTTGTGGTGGCAAAAAGCTGGAAAATGAGGCAATGCCCTTTGATTGGGGAATGACTGAACAAATGATGGTATCTGTTGTTGATGGAATACTATTGTGCTGAAAGGAATAATGAACTGGAAGAATTCCATGTCAACTGGAAAGACCTCCAGGAATTGATGCAGAGTGAAAGAAGCAAAACCAGGATAACCTTATACACAGAAAGGGATACACTATGAAACCATTGAATGTAATGGATTTCTCTACTAGCAGCAATGCAATAATCCAGGACAATTCTGAGGGACTTATAAGAAAGAACACTCTTCATATGCACAGAAAGAACTGTGGAAATAGAAACACAGAAATAAAACAACTGTTTGATCACATGCATTGATGGGGATATGATTGAGGATGTAGACTCTAAGAGATCACCCTAATGCAAATATTAATATTATGGAAATAGGTCTTGATCAATGACATTTAAAACCCAGTGGAATTGCTTGTTAGCTACAGGATTGTGGTGTGAGAAGAGGAGAGAAAGAATATGAATCAAGTAACCGTGGCAAAATATTCTAAATTAATTAAATAAAAATTTTCATATGAAAAAACAACAAAGAAATATACAAATTTAATAGAGAAATTGACTTGGAGAAGGGGAGGATGGGATGGATGGCTGATAGTACTAGAATCCTACTCTCTTGAGCTCCAAGGTAAAAAGAAAAGATATAAAATATATAGGATAAAATATTAAAGTACATAGAAACAGGAAGGAAGAGGGATAGGAAAAAATTAGGGAAACAGAACTCCCTTTTTGGACAGTGAATTAGATAATGAATAATGAGTTAAGAGAAAGGTGGATAAGAGGAAAAGAAAAGGCATGGAAGAGAGAGTTATCTAGATGGGAGTACACATAAAGAAGAAGAGGGGTAAGTTGAGAGGATTTTTGGAAAGACTAATAGAATAAGAAAGTAAAGGCAAAGGGAAAGGGAAAGTAATAAGGGAAGGACCTTTGGCAAGCGGGGAGAATAAAGGAAGGGTTTGGCATAAGGGGGCATGAATTGGAGACATATTGATGAAAGGAAATTGAACATCTGAGGAGTGATATAGTGGAAAGAAAAGAAGAGGAGGACAAACAAGTGAGGAGAAATAAAGTTGAGGAAAATGCATAGCTACTATCAATGACATTGAATCCCATGGGAAGAAAATGGATAGGAGAAAGGGTCAAAACCCACAACCTGACAATGTGTTGCTTACAAAAAAATCACACTGAAAATGTGACACAGAATAGTTAAAGTGAGGGTGTGGAGCAGAATATACTATGCTTCAGCTGATATAGAGAAGGCAGGAGAAGTAGTCATGGTCTCTGACACAGGGTTAAAATGGATTTATTTGAAAGAGATGAACAGAGTAACTATATCATATTGGGGGTTAATATGGATAATAAAGCATTATCAATATTGAACCTATTTGCACCAAGTGTTAATAGCATCCTGATTTATAAAAGAAAACTTAATGAGAAGTATTTATAAAGGGACACTTAATGAGAAACAGATGGGTAAATATAACGAAATAATAATAGTGGGAGACATTAATTTTCTCCTCTTAGAATGAGCTAAATCTAATAAATAAATAAATAAATAGTTAAGGAGATGAATAGAACCTTAGCTATATTATGGAATTAGAAGCTTATAGTAGATCTAAGCCTGAGCATACACAGAATCCAAACATAGTGTCTCATGGGACAACAATAGTTTAGAAAGCATAAATAGTTTTGAAAAGTTTTACATTAACACTCATTTTACTATGGAGGTAATTCTGCATTCCTCATGGGTTATGGAATTGAAACAAAAGTTCCACTGGATATGACCAAGTTGGAAAGACTTGGTATTGGGAAGAATATGGTCTCAGCCACAATTTGTGTATGCTATCTAAGAAAAACCCTAGCTAAATACATCCCTGTTAATGCATATTAACTGAGAGTCAGATTAAATTCTGATAGGAACATACAAAAACAGACCTAAAATTATATTGCTAGAGCAGATATAGACTTTTTTTAGGAAAACAAGATGGGAACTGGAAAGACCTCCAGGAATTGATGCAGAGTGAGAGGAGCAGAGCCAGAAAAACATTGTACACAGAGACTGATATACTATGGTAAAATCGAATGTAATGGACTTCTGTACTAGCAGCAATGCAATGACACAGGACAATTCTGAGGGATTTATGTAAAGAACACTACCCACATTCAGAGGAAGGACTGCAGGAGAGGAAACATATAAGAAAAACAACTGCTTGAACGCATGGGTTGGGGTGGACATGATTGGGGATGTAGACTCAAAACTACCACACCAATGCAACTATCAACAATTTGGAAATAGGTCTTGATCAATGACACATGATAAAAACAGTGGAAATGGGCATCGGCATGGGTGAGTGGGGCGGGAAGGGGGGTGAAGGGGAAAGTAGGAGCATGAATCATGTAACCATGTTAAAAACTAATATTAATAAATGTTTTAAAAAATGAATAGCTTGAACTACATACCTTCTAAAATCCCTTTTAGTTCTAAATCTACAATCCTATAATGGTTTTAATCCCTCATTTTACAAATAAAGGAACTGAGGTGTAGAGAGGAAAAAGTAACTTTCCAAGATGGCATAAGTAGCAGATCTAGGTCTTTTGGCTCCAAATCCAGCATTCTTTCTATGTAACCAAGGTGCTACAGATGTAGCTTCTAAGAGAATTCAAGTATTTAAATTCCTTAGCAACTTTTTCCCTAAAAATCTAAAGAGGGCCCAGTAGATAGAAGCAAATTCTAACAAATAGCTAAAAGGCAAAAGTCAGAATTTGCATTAGGCATTATTAATAATCGTTTGTTTTAGCTTGAGCTGACATAACAGAGAAATAAATAGCCAAAGGAGAAAATGAATGTGGAGTCTCTTGAATTTTAAGTACAAATATCTTCAGAAATTGTAGCTGACCTTTGCAACATGACTGGCTTGTACTTTAAATTGGCCACATCCCCCATCCCTTAAAATGAAGGTGAAAAGGTTAAGTATGCTATCAAAGAGTTGGAAACAAAATTTAAGCACAATTCAATTTCTATTGGAGAAAAGGAAACTACCCCTTTTAACATTTATACAGAAGGTTTTTCCTCTTAATTCAACTGCATCCAACTTTTTGATAGAAGGAGGAAGTGCTAGGTACATCTCAGTGTTTTTTCCCTGCTATTTGTTGTTTTGTAAAGGATAGGGATAATCATAAAAAAAATATTTCAATTGTATTTTAAATCTTGCAAAGCATTTCCCATAAATTACTGGTTTGATATGGAAACATAATTAATATTTTAATGTAATGGAGTCAGATTTAAAGATTGGCAAGGGAAGGCAGATATCTATAGGTAAGAAATTGAGAACTACCAAAAAAATTCTCTGACCTCCAAGTTATTTCCCTCATACTGGTATGCCACAGTTTCCAACATTCTTGCCCTCAGCATCATATAACCTTAAGAAGAAATAATTATTTAGGTCAATTTGTTCAAAATCTTCTAGCCCCTACTTGATAGCACACTAAAGGAGAATGTATATCCCTTTCCCCCCCTTTTTTCCCTTTCTGAAAAAGTGTATGTTTTAATTTGTATTCAGGCTTTATCAACTTCTTCTATGTTGTGGATAATCTTTTTCATCATGAATCTCTTGGAGTTATCTTGGATTCTTACATTGTTAATAGTAGCTGTCATTCACAGATGATTATTGTACATTACCATTGTTACAATTACAATTTAAAATGTTTTGGTTCTCAGGGGCAGCTGGGTAAGCTCAGTGGATTGAGAGTGAGGCCTAGAGATAGGAGATCCTAGGTTCAAATCTGGCCTCAGAAACTTCCCAGCTGTGTGACCCTGGGCAAGTCACTTGACCCCCATTGCCTACCCTTACCACTCTTCTGCCTTGGAGCACAGTATTGACTCCAAGATGGAAGGTAAGGGTTAAAAAAATAACAACTTGAAATACTTATTTGAAGTGAAATAAAGTTAACTGAGAAGAAGCAAAACATTCTATTTTTTTTTATAAAACCCTTACCTTCCTTCTTGGAGTAAGGGTAGGCAATGGGGGTCAAGTGACTTGCCTGAGGTCACACAGCTGGGAAGTTTCTGAGGCCAGATTTGAACCTAGGACCTCCTGTCTCTAGGCCTCACTCTCAATCCACTGAGATACCCAAATGCCCCCCAAGTTGTTATTTTTAATGATTGTCCTGCTTGTCATTTTTTATGGAACAAAAGTATTCCATTACAAACATATACCACAGTTTATAAAGCCATTTTCTGAAATGATGAACATCCCTTAAGTTTGCTGTTCTATGGTATCACAAAAAGAGCTGCTATAAATATCTTTGTACCAATAGGTTATATTCCCCTGTCTTTGATCTGTTCTGGATTAAGATTAAGTAATGGCATTGCTGAGTAAAAGGGTATGCATAGTTGCATGACACTGGATAGGGCTCCAAATTTCTCTCCAGAAGAATTGTTTATTTCATGATTCTACCAGCAGATTCAACTCAATTAAAATATTCAATAAGCACCTTGTCAATTAAAAAGACTGGGTTATTGGGAAATAGAAATTAAAAAAACTATATGGTCATCCTATTCAAGAATTTCACCATGTAATCAGAGAGGGAAGTAAGAAAAAGAGGAAGGAAAATACATGCACACAAAAATATAGGATATAAGGAGGAGATAAGATGTATACACAAATAGCCAGAAATCAATGTAGAAAATGCTAAGGATAAAGTAATATAGACAAATTATATGATTTATAAAAAAGATAGTGATTTGTAAGCTTGAAGAATCAAGGAGCTAACAACTGAGGTATGTCTAAAAGTATTACAGGTGGTAGAAATATAGAAATGGTATATTCCAAATACTTAGCCTGGCCTGTGGAAACACATAAACCTGGGCATTGACAGTGGAAAAACATGTTCTAATTTGTATAAACTGGAGAATTACAAAAAGTAGTGGATGATATCATTCTGCAAAATCAAGCTGGAACTATATTTTAGATTCAGGCAAAAAGAGTTTCCATTTTATCCTAAAGATAATACGGACTTCCTAAAGATTTCTCAGTAGAGTTCAATGAGGAGATAGTGCATTGGAATCAACTGTATTTTGGTAACTTCATAAATAATAAATTGGACAGAAGATCTTGTGTCCAGTTAAAACGCTATTGCGATAATGAGGTAAAAGTATGAGGTAAGGTAATGAGAATCCAAGGACAAGTGTTAGGATCAGAAGAGTATGTTTGTGTGTGTGTTTTGGTGTGTGTACACACATGTGCATGCTTGTGTGGGGTAGATAGATTTTACTGAGGATTGAAACTGTTAAGTTTCCACAAATGGCCAATGATTCTATTCTGGGGAGGTCAGAGAAGAAGTTGAGTCAAATATGTTTCTGTAGTTTCAAGCTGGGGAAGGAGGGAAGGAGGCAGCATCTCTGTAAAAAAAAAAATAAAGACTTTTGAATGGGAGGAGGAAAAAAGAGAACATGATGGGAAATACTGAATTAGAGCAGGTAGAATACACAGAAGTGATCAATCAAGCCAGAAGGGATGAGATCATTAAGAGAATAGAAAAAGAGATGATTGAGGCTGATAGTGCTTTAATTTTGCAAAGCACCTTTTTCACAGTCTTCAAGGTAGGTAATACAGCTTATTATTCTCCATTTTACATCTAGGGAAACAATGAAATAAACAAAGAAAAGACTGACTTTGCAGTCAAGCTTTTTGAGTAGGGATCCAGGCTCTGCTACTTACCTTATTTTTGTGAGTGGGCAATTCAATTTTTTTACTCTCTATGCTTCAGTTTGCTCAATCACAAAATAAAGGAATTTAATTAGATGCTCTCTAAGGCTATTTTCAATTATAGATCCTCAAAATTTCTTCAAAATGAATCTGAGAAAAGAGTGCTAAAAATAAAAGGTGTAGTAAATAGACAAGTGTTACAGAAAAGTCAAAAAAGAAATTTTTTGAGAAAATTCCATTAGATTTATGACTTGAAAATCTACTGGTGATTTGGGCAGGATGAAGTAGAATGATTAGGATAGAACCAGATGATAAGGGGGTTGAAGAATAAAAGAAGATTAAGAAGGTAGAGTTGGCCAGAATAGAGGCTTTTTTTTCTTGAAAAATTTATGATTATAGAGAAAGAATTCTAATAAATTTCTAAATTTGAACTCCTTAAAAATTATAAGGAAGCATTTATGTCACCAGTTAAATATTTTCTTATGAAAATAAAAATTATTTCTAGTTCCTTCTGTCAAATCATCATATGGTATGCCGTCATATTCCTGGCCATTCCAGTGTTTATCACTAGGCCTAATTCATCAAAAATTTTCTTATGAAATACATAGATATGAAAATGGTTGACCTGATTTTAGTTTTTATCCCCAAATCATTTTTGGATGATTTCTCTTAAAAGAAATATTTATAATTCAGACACTCCTAAAATGGAAGTATGGCTTGTTGAGTTTCTTCTCCATGTATCCAGTTGAGTTAATTAAAACTTTCTTTTCTGAACAGAGAGCTGCATTCAAAGGATCATACAGAGGTCTGAGATTGCTGATGACAAATTTCTTTGACTTCACAATTTTTCTCTAGTAAAGGACCATGTTCATCAAAACTTATGCTAAAAAAGATATATCTGAATTATCATTCTAAGTTTTGATGCATAGGTATTTGTCAAATACATAAATATCCTTCACTTTCCTGAGAGAAAGAACAAAGAAAAGTGGCTCCTGCATTATATCTTTGTGCTGACATCGTGACATCACATGGGGATATCTGGAATCCCAAGGACCATAGATTTAGAGTTGATAGAGACCTTGGTAACAGTTTCAAGTATTTATATAAATCTTGAAGGTTGGGACAATAATTTGAAAAAAAGTCTCATTTTATCTTTTGATCTATTGACTAAACTGAGGCAGACAGAAAATAAAGGATATGCATAGAATTATAGAATTAGTATGTGAGTTCAGATTTGAACTTAAATTATGTCAGTCTTACAGATTTCTCCATTGGACAATCTAGCTGTCCAAGAGGTCATTTAGTCTAGCCCCTACATTTTGTAAATGAAGAAATTCAGAAAGGTTAAGTGATTTGCCAAAAGTACTACAGGTAACAAATGTCAGAGTTGATATCTGAGTACAAATCCATTCTTTCCACTGCAGCATCCCCACAGCTCCACCTAATAACCTAGAACCAATGGAATTTGTTTTACCTATTGGTCAATGTAGATTGATCCCATTCAGAGAAATAATATTTTTAACTTGAAGGGAGCACTAGAGTAGAATCTTAGGATTGTGGGTCCTAGTTCTTGGCTAATCAATAATAGCTAAGTGACACTGAAGTAGAAATGGCTTTCCACATACTAGGGTCATCTTCCTTCACCCTAATATGTTTATCTATTAAATAAGGCATTGAATCAGTTGATATATAAATGTCCTTGAATTCTTTGATTTTATAATACCTCTACTTGTCTCTGTTTATATGTAATGAATCTACAACTTGAGGAGATTTCAGAGGTTATTTATTCCAACTCCCCCAGTTTCCAGTTGAGAAAATAGGTACAGAGAGACCAAGTAATTATCCCAAATTTTTCCATTTAACCTAAAACTTCTGGAACCAAATCTAGTGCTCTCACCTGTATGTAATGAAAATAATAATCCTTGCTTTATGAATCTTGCATGGTTATGAAAATTATAAAACATGCTACAAGGATTAAAACAATTTCTCTTAACATTCAGATTAAAAATGAAAAGAAAGAAACAATATTCCCTTCTCTTATATTCTTTATAGATCCTAGCTTTTTGCTGGGAAAATAGTACAGGCTGATTTGACTAATAGATTCTTTCTTTATACAGATGTCCAAAGAACAAAGTTTCACCAAGAAGCAATTGGAATAGTTGAATGAAAAGGAATTTTGACCAGTTATCACCATCATCATCCCCAGTAGTGTAACAGAATATTTGGAACTTCTTCCATTTTATGACATGGAAATGAAGAAAGTAGTGGAAAGAATTTAAGACATCATGAATATTTTTCCATAAGCCATAAATCCAGGAAAGACTGCCAAAAGATGATATTTCTCTTTAAATATGCATCTCTAATTCTAAGCAAATGACAAAAGAAGTTGAAACTGGAAAATTAAATTTTCCATCATTTACTTTTTTCAAGACTTGGTTATAATTTTGAACTAGAGAAGGGGTAGTATATCTTTGACCACAAAGAAAATGCTGTTCTTGATAAATGGTAGCCATTAAATCAAATTGAATTAATTTCTCCACCTCCTCTTCCCCCAAACCTCAACTTGAATTTAATGTCAAAGAAACAGCAAAAGACAAATCAGGTGAACTGAATTCACCCATGGGCTGAATAACACTGTAATTGTATAACTGGACAAGTAATTTTTGTCCATTTATTTTTGCATTCATATATAACAGAGGGATAATGGTATTACCAATCACAGGATTTTGAAGAATTATGTAGTGTGAGTATGGTACAGAAGAGGAAGTTGAAGTTTGTTATAAGGGCCACATTTAAGATAAATGTAAAATGCTACACAAATGTAGGTCATCATCATTCTTGTTTTCAGCTTTCCTGCCTTCTTTCGTTCCTTCCTTCCTTCCTTTTTTACTTCCTTCCTTCCTTCCTTCTTTCTCCTCTCCCTTCCTTTCTTTCCTATATTATATAGGAACTAGTTCAATGCCTATCAATAATGTGAATATAAAGAAATATTCCAGAAAATTTGAACAAAGAAATCATTTTTCAGTAAATGATAATAGGGAAAACTTCATGAAGAATTCAACACTTGAGAACCTAGAAAGACAAAGATTTCAACAAATACCTATGTGAAGAATGAGAAAGTATTTATTTAAATTAGGGGTGTGGCTTGTCAAAATGAATGATCAACATGACTATGCAGGAAGATGCAGGGAACAAATGGTAACATATATCTCCAAATTTCAGAGATGGAAGCAACCTTAGTTATCATTGTATAAAAACCATACTGTAAAAGAATCCCAACTACAATATGTGTGACCTGTTCAGTTTTTGCTTGCAGTTATAATCGGAAGAGCCCCACTATCTATAGGAATAGCCTATTTTGTGGATAAATCTAGCTGATAAGAATTTTCTTAACATCATATCTTATATAAATATATACATGTTTACATATACCCGTATTCATATTCTACATATGTGTATACTAATCTTTCTACATATCAAACATCAGTTGTACAAAGAGACTGGCAAAATGTTTTCATATGAAAAAACACTTTTTTAACAAAAAAGCTTTTCAGACTTTGTATGATTGTGAATTTTAGAAATTAATAGCCCTTTCTAAACAATATATAACATAGCAGATAATGTGCTATTCTCTGGGAATACAAATAAAAATAAAGATGGTCTCTATTCTCAAAGAGTTCAGAAACTAATAGGGAGAGACTATATCAATGGAAACTGAGCATTAAGTAGATTCTGGAGTGGGAAGAGGAGTGGGAAAATGAATGGCACAGGCACAGGAGAGAAAGTCCAGAAATAGAAGAGTAGAGCCCTAAGGTGTCAGATGTTTCTCTGACCTTAGACATTTAGTCTACTGCCACATATATCCCTGAACTATACCAAAATTGGCTGGGCAGATTTCTATCCACTATAAAGTGATTCCACATCCCCCTCCTTAGGAGACTTCCACTTTGCTACCTAAACCTGTTCTCCAGTACAAGATGATTTCCACCACTAGTCACACTCAGCAGCTTGATCTTCTTCTGCCTCTCTTAATTTGCAGAAACTTCCATGCTAATAGGAGTGACCTTTCTTCTAAGCATATGTCTCTGCCTGCTGCTATTCTCATATGGAAGAGGAAGAGGGAAGAGAGTGAGAAGTGGTTCTTTTACCTTTTTGTGCAAATTCACCTTCCATTTCCTGTTGCATCATCTTGTGAAAAATCTTTTTTTCCAGGTAAGAGGAGAAATGAAACAAAGACTGCTATCTAATTCTATGTATTCCATCTTGAACTTCCTTTTTCTCCTGCTTGATCTCAAACCTCTTCTGGGAAGGGAAATAGCTTCTTCCACTCAGTGATGAAAACACTAAGCTGATCATACCTTATATCTCAGTGATACAGAACACCTGTTTTTCAATCATCCAAACTCCATTCCCCATTCCCTACTATAAAAATCCTCATTCCTATCACTGAAAGCACCAACTGCCTTACTCAAAAACCCATGCAAATAGTATCTGCAATGTTCTCTGGAATGTCTTTTCAATAGTCAAAAAATTTATATTTACATTACTTATTTATTTGTTTTTAAAAATCATTTTAAAAAGAGAAATATGGAATCCAGAACTCTCTCCTGCCTCCCATATCTCCCCCAACCATTGTGAAGGAAAAAAATATATATATATAGTATCAATTATACATGTATGATCATGCAAAATGTATTTCCATGTTAGCCATGTTAAGAAAATAAATTTAGTGAAAAAATAGCCTTCATTTTGCATTCAAACTCTATCAATTTTTTTCTCTAGAGGTAGAATATTTTTCTTTCTTCCTTTTTTAAACCTTTACCTCCTATCTTAGAACTAATTCTAAGTAGTTTCAAGGAAGAAAAGAGATAAAGGATCATAAATTAGGTTTAAGTAACTTGCCCAGGGTCACACAGCTACAAAGTGTCTTAATCTAGATTTGAATGGAGAACTTCCCATCTCTGAGCCTGGTTCTCTGTCCACTGAGCTGCCTAGTTGCCGTGTGGAAAGCCTTAATAATGATAAAGTTCTTAGGGGCTACAGGTTATCTTTCCACATAGGAATGTAAACAGTTTAACCTTGTTGAATCTCTTGTAATTTCTCTTTCCTGTTTACTTTTTTCTACTTCTCTTGATTCTTGTATTTGAGAGTCAAATTATTTTCTATTCAACACTGGGCTTTTCATCAGGAATACTTGAAAGTTTTCTTTTTCATAAAATATCCATTCCACCCTGAAAATATAACCAGAGTCCCTGTTCCCTTGTAGTCTCAAATTCTAATGCTAATCTTCCTGCTCACCATGACTGAATTCTGGAACAGGATATGGATTATGCAATGGTCGTGTATCTCGATGCCAACAGAGTACTCTAAAACCTCCTTTTGACCAGTTGTCAGATTACCTTACCATCTGTGTTCTGAGAGTTCTAGAAATTGCTGGCTCTATGTATATGCTCTAAAGAACCACTGCTGGCTTATTTGGATATGACCTATGCTACACTCCACTCCACTGTCATCCCAGAGTCACATCCTTCTATTTTACCTTTAAGTTTGCTTTGCTCAAGATTTGTTTCACCCCATTCTTTTGTTTATTCTGACACTCTAGTATTTATTTTGAGGTGTTATCTTAATGTCATGAGGAGGGGTACTGAGAGCCCGTCAGAGAAATAAGGGCCTCCATCAGGGCTCCATAAAATTCAGTGCAGATGGCAGAGCCCTGCACTGATCCCTCAGTCTGAAAATTGGGCCACAGGATGGATAATACAATCAGACCCCTCTGGGTGACTCTTCTGATCAACACTTTTTATTATTGAAATTATTATAATCTATATCTTTAGGATAGCCCAAAGCCTTAGAGAAATCTCCTAATAAAAATCCCCTAATTACTCTATAATAAACCAACATTTAATGAGTTAATAGTTCATACCCTCAGTAAAATAGCAGAAGCTGCTTTAATCTTTCTTTTTCTCTATTTCAAGAGTCTGAAGGACACAGCATGGTTTTTCAAAACAAAATACCCTCGTTGGATGGCTTTCTCACACTGTTTAACCCCAGGAACTTAAACATTCTCACACTTTAATGCACTTTTGAAACATGTTGAAGGTTCCTTTTATTAAAATAAAACTTAAAGTAAGGTCTTGGTAACCTTGAATACTGTTTAGACTAGGTATAATCTATATTTAGAAATACGTTTTGTGTGCCAACTCTTATGTAACTGGTGTAACCTTGAGCTCTTCTCTGTTTTGGGTTTGAAATGTAAATTTTCCCAGCATTTGTGTGACTATGAGAAAATGGTTTTAAAAATAAAGATTCACAGGATGTTCTCAGATCAGCTTCTGGAAATCCACTATGTCTCTGACTCTCTCTCTCTTTCTTGGCTAAACCATCACACCTCTTAGAATAACTGGGGGGGGAGGGGGGAAGAACTCATGTGAGTAGCCTTCCCCTTGTTCTGACTTATTGGTTCTTTAGGATTAGAGTATTTAATTTCCAATTAATTTTTAACCTATGCTTCCCATTTTGTTTGTGGAATATAATTCTATTGTATTATGGTCTGAAAAGAATGTACTTACCTTTCTTTTTCTTTTCTGCATTTGCTTGTGAGCATATTTTGCCCCAAAATATGCCAAATTGTTGTTTAAAGTGCCATGTACAATTCAATGTTCTCCAGAGTTCTATCATATCTTTCTTTTCTAAAATTCTATTCTACTTCACTTTTTCTTATTTATTTTATGGTTACATTTTTCTGGCTGTGAAAGGAGAAAATTAAGGTCCCACAATAGTATTGCTTTATTATTTCCTCCCATAATTGACATCTTTTCCTTCAAGAATTTGGGTACTATAATCTTTGGTGTAAATATGTTTACATATTTATATTTACATTATAAATATAAATTTATTTTAGTAATTAAATTTATATTTATATTATTTAATTTATATTTATATTCATTCATTGTCTACCTTTTAGCAAGTTTCCCTCTCTTTTTTTATCCCAGTAGTTTTCCCGATTATCTCTTTTACCCACAGAGATATCCTGCTTCCTCATGACCAAATTACTTCTGTATCATAGAACTTGGACCCAGAAATGGGTAATTAGCACTAGATTTGATTATTAATATCTTGTTCTGCCCCCAGTGCTACAACAGTGTTTCTTTTGATGACCAAGTGTTCACTTCCCATATTGAATGTGTGTACTGAGAACTTATAGGACCACTGTTGCTGCTACCACTACTGCTGTTGCTACCTCTAAGGTCAACAGCTAGTGTTGCTTTCATTTCACAGAACTCCTAAACTGCCCTTACACCAATGTCCATAGACTTTTTTTTTTACTTCCTAAGTTATAAGGTAGAAAAGTGGCTCACTTTGGTCTTTCTACAATTGTGCCACTTAGAATTCAATTTGACACTTTTCAAAAATATGTTCAGAGAGGAATGTTGAAAGACTTTAAGGAAAATACTTAATTTTCCATTTTGGCTCTGTGCCACCCCTAACCCCAACTCTTCAGTTTCCTTTGATGATGCCTCATTCATGTCATGCCTTCTAACCATAGCTATACTTTAGGGGTTCTGACTTGGGTTTTCTTCACTTTTCCTAATTCACTTGGTATTCTTATTATTTCCCATGTCTTTAATTATCATTTCTCTATTGATAATTCTCAAATATACTTTTTCTGCTTAACTGCTTCTCTGACTTCTTTCAGAAATCTCAAACTAGGAATCCAGAAGGTATCTTAAATTCAGTATGGCCTAAACTGAACTCATTATTTTCTTTCTAGAAACTTTCTCTTATAAATTTAAGTATTGCTGTGAAAACCATCCTTTCTGTCCCAAAGATTTTCAACTTAGTTTTCATCCTGGATTATTCACTATTGCCCCTCTATATATAATCCATTGCTCTCATCTGTCTTTTTCACCTTTATAACATCTCCGAAGTATGAACCCTTCTCTCCTCTGATAATGACACCACCTGGAAGCAGGCCCTTATCTCCCCACTATTTAATATTCCAATTGCCAGTGCATTTGTCTACCTTGTGTCTTCCCACTCAAATCCATCTTCCATTTAGCTGCCAAAGTGATTTTCAACAGCATACTCCTGATCACATCATTCTCGTGCCTAATAGGCTTTGATAACTCCCTATCAACTCCAGAATAAAATTTAAAACTTCATGTTTGTCATTGAGAATACTTCACAACCTCTAACCCACCACACACCTATCCAATCTTCTTATACAATGTCTTTATACATAATCCTCTGTCATATACTCTTTAAACCAATGATATTGACAACTTGGCTGCTCCATGAACAAGAAACTCCCATCTCTTAGTTATGAACATATTTTTCTGGTAGTTCCCCATACCCAAAATGTTCTCCATCCTCACCTCTGCCTACTGGTTTTTCTAGATTCCATTAATACCTAACTAACATTTTATCTCCTTTAGGAAGCCTTCCCCCTTTTTTGAGGTTGTGAAAGGCTTTATTTTTAAAAGATTTAATTTTTTTTCAAGATTATAGGTTAATACAATTTTTAATATTTGCATTATAAAATTTTGCAATTCATTCTTTCTCTCTTCCTTCCACCCTTTCCCAAGAAGGTAGGTAACATGATATAGATTGTATATTTATTATCATACAATACTATATTAAAGATTCAAGTAATGCCAATCTATTTCATTTCATTTTGTCTTCTCCATCCTAGTTACTTAGTTTTAAAATATTAGATGCAAATAACTGCCTAACCTGTCTTTTGACAGTATTGACTCTATTACTCATTGCCAGGCCCTCCCCAAACTGGTTTATCTATTGTTAGGCCATTCATGACATTTATTTTTTCATAATAATTTTTTCCAGATCATGTTGATAATTTTAAAAAAAATTTACTTCTTGACATTTTGCAATCCATATATCTCTCTCCCTTATACCCCACCCTCCTTTGCAAAAAGGTAGTAGTCATTATATAAATTATACATATATTACTATACTGTATATTTTTACATTCATCATGCTGTGAAAGAAAAAAATAAGCATTTCCTACATTAGAGAAAAGTTCATGGGGGAAAAATAGTAAAAAATGACATGTTTCAATTTGCATTTGCATTGTCTGTTCTTTTAATGGTAGTGGATATCATTTTTTTTTTTT
>NC_058130.1:411184230-411200568 GCF_016433145.1 Gracilinanus agilis
CTTGGTGCATACATATTGAGCAGTATTATTTCCTCATTGTTTATACTGCCTTTAATCAGGATGTAATGACCTTCCCTGTCTTTTTTAATCATATCTATTTTTACTTTGGCTTTGTCAGAAATCATAATAGCCACTCCTGCCTTTTTTTCTCATTTGACGCCCAAAAGATTTTGCTCAAACCCTGAACCTTAAACTTGTGTATGTCCACCCGCCTCATATGTGTTTCTTGTAGACAAGATATGGTGGGATTTTGGTTTCTAATCCACTCTGCTATTTGCTTCCGTTTTATGAGCGAGTTCATCCCATTCACATTCAGAGTTATAATCATCAGTTGTGCATTTGCTGACATTTTCAAATCCTCCCCCATTCCTACCCCTTCTCCTTAAACTATTTCCTTTAAAACCAGTGGTTTGCTATTAAGACCCTATCCCTTATCCCCTCCCTTGATTAACTTCCCTTTCTACCCCCTCCCTTATTTTTCCCCCTCCTTTTTGTTTTTAAAGGCCTTATGAATTCCCTCCCCCTTCTCTCCTCCCTTTTTTGACCTTCCCACTCCCCTGCTCCCCTTGGTTTATCCCTTCTGACTTTCTCAGTAGGGTTAGATAGAGTTTTTTATCCCAATGGATAATAAAGCTACTCTTCCCTCTCTGGGTTGATTACACTAAGAGTAAGGTTTGATTATTACCTCTTAATGCTCTCTTCCTCTCCTTCTTATAATAGTATTTGTCCCCTCTCCCTCCCATGCCCTCTTTATGTGTAATAGAATATTCTATTTTTTTATTCACTCAAGTTTCTCTTGGTGTCCCTTGCTATTTACCCCCTCTTTCCCATCCCCCACGCCACCTTAGATTATTTAGTGTTCCACCCTCACCCTGTGAATTATTCTTCTGATTACTATAATAGTGAATATTATAATAGTGAATAGAGTTTACTACAGAGAATTATACATAACATTTCTCTACATAGGAATACAGATAATTAGATCTCACTGAGGCCCTTAAAAAGGCAAATTTAAAAATTATAAGTTTTCTTTCTTTTCCCTCTGTATCTTATTTACCTTTTCAGGTTTCTCTCGATTTTTGTGGTTCGATGTCAAACTTTCCATTTAGCCCTGGTCTTTTCTGTGCAAATACCTGGAATTCTTCAATTTTGTCGAATGCCCATACTTTCCCCTGGAAATATTTAGTCAATTTTGATGGGTAGTTGATCCGTGGTTGCACGCCCAGCTCTCTTGCCTTCCTGAATATTGTATTCCAAGCCTTACGGTCTTTTAGCGTGGAGGCTGCCAGATCCTGTGTGATCCTGATTGGTGCTCCTTGATATTTGAATTGTCTCTTTCTGGCTTCTTGTAAGATTTTTTCTTTTGCTTGAAAGCTTTTGAATTTGGCAATAATATTTCTAACCGATTTCTTCTCTGGGTCGAATGTAGTGGGTGTTCTATGAATCCTTTCAATGTCTATATTGCCCTCTTGTTGTAGTACTTCAGGGCAATTTTGCTGAATAATTTCTTTTAGTACGGAGTCCAGGTTTCTATTAATTTCTGGTTTTTCTGGAAGACCAATTATTCTCAAATTGTCTCTTCTAGACCGGTTTTCTTGGTCTGTCACTCTCTCATTGAGATATTTCATGTTTCCTTCTATTTTTTCAGTCTTTTGACTTTGTTTTATTTGTTCTTGTTGTCTTGAGAGATCATTAGCTTCCAATTGCTCGATTCTAGCCTTTAGGGATTGATTTTCGGCTATAATCTTTCGTTTTTCAGCCATAATCTTCTGGAATTCCTTTTCAATCTGGTCATTTCTGGTGTTCAATTGCAAGATTTTACCTTTTAAACAGTTATTTTCTTGCCAGATCTCTTCCATTTTCCTCAAAATCTCAGTTTTGAACTCTTCCATAGCTTGTGAGGAGTTTTCCTTATTTGAGGAGGGTTCCGGATGCTTGTTTGTTCTCCTCCTCTGTTTGTTCGGTTGTCTGGATTTTCTCTGTGTAAAAGTTGTGGAGTGTTAAGGGCTTCTTTTTCTTGTTGTTATTCTTTCTCTTCTGAGTTTCCTGAGGTTGGGTAGCCATCATTAGCCCAGCAGCTTCTCAGGTTTATCCTCGCGCTCAGTGGCTGTCCGCGGTCTATTGGTACCTGAGGTCTGAGTTCTGGTTTTTTCCAAGGTCAAGCCCCCTAGTGCACCCCCTTGCTTGATCCTCTGCAGGAGGTTCCTTTACAAGTCTCAGGGCGCTGCTTCCACAGTCGTATACCCGTCTGCACTGGTTCCCCACTCAGGTTTTCAGAGCTTTAGTTCCTGGCTGTGTCTGCCTCCACCCATGCCTCCGCCAGTGCCTGTGTGCTCTGCGCTGGGCGTCCACTCTCTGCCCTCGCGCTCAGATTTCGTTTGCGTTCTCTGGCTTATTGGGGTCCTAAATCTTGCTGCTCTCAGGAACAGGCCCTGGAGCTGCCAATGACTCGATGGGTGCCCCAAACTTGCTCTATTTCTTTTTAGCTGGCTTCAGAGCTATATATTTTGTGTGTGGAGGGGGTGTGGGTGGGGTGGTTGCTCAGCCCACGATTTAGTGAGAGCCCTTTATAGCCTGGAAATGTCTCGATTCCATGTACCTTCCATGCTGTGCCCTGTTGTGGGGTTCCTCCGTTCGTCTGGACTTGTTTTTATGTCCCCTTGAGGAGTTTTGTGTGTTTTGGTCAGGAGAGGTTAAGAGCTGCTTCTTACTCTGCCGCCATCTTAACCCGGAAACGATGAGTACAATTTTTAAGAGTTACAGATTTGGAAATTTATTGCAAGAGATAATCAATTAATTCTTTCAATTTCTATTTTACCCTCTTGTTCAATAATATCAGTTTTCTTGTATAATTTCTTATAATATGATGTCTAAACTTTTTTTTGTCATGATTTTAAGGTAGTTCAGGTAGTTCAATAATTCTTCAATTGTTTCTCCTGGATCTGTTTTCTAGGTCAGTTTTTCTTCAATGAGATGTTTCATATTTTCTTCTTTGTTCATTTTATTTTGTTATATTGTTTTTTGATATATCATGAAATCATTAATTTTTATTTGCCAAATTCTAATTTTTGAACACTGAGTTTTTTCCATGATATCTTGACCCTTCTCTTCTATTTGTTCCATTTTAGTTTTCATGACACACTTTTTTTCATTGGATTTTTGTCCCACTTTTCCAAGTTTACCAATTTTTCTTTTTAAACTATTTTCTTTTTTCATTACTTTCATTTCTTTTTCCCATTTTTCTTCAACCTGTTTCATTTGAGTTTTGAATTCCTTTTTTAATTCTTCCAGAGCTTCAGAGAAATTCGCTTTTTTAAAAAATGTTGCATGTGGTTACTTGAATCTCACCACACTCTGTTGGTTCTATGCTTTTCTTTTTCTCTCCATAGAAATTTTTGAGGGTTAAATGTTTCTTTTGCTGTTTTTCTTTTCATTTTCTTAGCCTCTTTTTGCCTACAAACTGATCATTATGAAAGGTATTTGCTGATTCTGTCTACTCTGCTGGCTTGTAGGGATTGGCACTGTGGGCTATTTTGCCTGGGGGATAGATCTTCACTGTAGCACTACAGGTTTGAAAGGGACCAGTGCCATGGACTTTTAGTTCTCACTGTAGGTTGGTGATAGAGCTGAAGACTTCAAGTTTGGGTTTGAGGTGCTCTTTTGTTGGTGTAGCCTGAAGCCTAGAATCCCAAAGTTAGCCAATGCCTAGTCTCAGAATATGGGGGTTGGTCAGTCAGCACTCCTCTGTGTGCAGTTTTTCTTCCAGTTCCCCTTTGTCCTGTGAAAATCAACTGTCTCTGCCTTCTTTTTAAGCTGTGCTCAGTGGGAGAGGCCCCTCACTTCATCTTGCTGTTGGCTTTTGACTCCTTTCATTTTAAGGTGCTTTTTTTTAAAGATTGGTTTGGAAGGATTATCAGAGCAGTTTCAATTGTCACTGCTACTAAACCACCATCTTCGTTTTTCCCCCTTAAGAGCTTTTTGAGTTCAAATTTTGAAAGCTTCCTCACTTATGCTGACTTGACAACTTGAATCTGACCTGGAAAGAAATGGATTTCTGTCCACCAACCATCCAAGGGTCAATTTTAGCAGGCAGTCTAATGGGAGATTTTGAAACCTCAGTGGTAACTCAGAATACATTGACTTCTAAATAAATCAGAACTACTTAAGTAATTATAAGAAGATTCTTTAATCAGAGCACAGAAATTATAAACTGGGAAGCCACATAGAACTATAGTCCTGGAATTTCCAATAAACCACACAAAGTGAGGAATTTATATAGAAAGTAAAGGCATTAATCTGGATAATTAAATTCACTGGAGTGTGAATAATTAAAATCTGTTTAAGGTTTTGACTGTCTTAAGTTTAGATGACTGAAAGTTACTGGAGGATTTAGTTTTTGATTTGAAATAAAGGTAAATTTGGGAATTTCTTGAAGATGAGGTTTTATATACATATGTACATATATACTGTATAAGTCAGCAGTCAGCAACCTTTTTGGCCTTGAAAGCCATAAATGCCACATTTTTTAAAATATAATTTTGTGAGAGCTGTACAGTGCTCAGAGTGCACACTCCTGTAACAGAGCCTGAAAAAAATTGACTTTATGGCTCCTGCAGAAAAAGCCATATCTGGCCCTCAAAAGAGCCAGATATGGCTCAAAAGCCATACATTTCCGACCCCTGGTATATGTCATTATATTAATATATAAGTGAGAGACTACTCAGAACCAAAGAGCAATTTTTCTCTATACTGGATAGATATGAAAGAACCATATAAGTTAGGATCATAAGTTGAAAGTCCAGCTTGGCAAGATATCGCAATAATACATTTGAAAATATATTTATTTTCAGATCATATAGCAGCTACCAATTCAGATTATGCATATTTCATTGAAATTTATTCCAGTGAATAAAAAAATGATATGGATACTATATTGTGTGTCATATTTCTCTTAGAAATGCTTAAGATTCCTGACAATAATAAATGAGCCAAGCATTAACTTTTGGGGGGAGGAGAGGAGAAAAACAAATTGATATTACAACCTTTAAAGAATTATTGTATCTAGTCCTGGTTATGTTCATCAAAATTTTATTTCTTGATATTTCATACCCACATTGTTTATGCTCACCTTCATATTTCCAACAATCCTTATTAGAGATCTCCAGGAATTTTTCTGTTTTCCCCTTCCCCCATTCTCATTTTCATTCCTATATTTGAAATCCTACTTTAGCACTTTCCTTAAAGATATATTATCCTATACTTATGCCTCCAGTTCTTGATACACACTGAATTAGTCCAAGGACATCAAATAATGTCCCTTAGGAAAGTCAGTATAAAGCTGGAGAACTTGATCAGGACTTGGTTGATTTGTTTTTCAGGTCTGGCATTGCCACTAACAAGCTCTAACGAAGGGGTTAATTCAAGAATTTGTTAAGGTGCCTTTCTGCTCCAATTATTTAAGGTTCAAATCACCTAATTCAATTCAATTCAGAAAAAAGCATTTACTGAGCATTTATCCATGTCAGAAAATGGAGATATAAAATAGATAATGAAAAAGTAGCCTCTTTAAAAGAAGTTAGACTTTCTTCCTCTCTCTGTATTCTTTTAACTTGTATTGTAATTTGGCTACTAAGCTTTTTAGAACACCTGAGAAGATTTCATTCCCTTTCTTGTGTGTACTCATTAGAAATAAGCAACTGAAGTTGAGATGTAACTAGTTCTGGAGACCTACACACATTTACAAATCTTTACTTAACCACAGTGAAAAAGGTATTTAAATCTAAGGAAGAGTCAGGTAAGTGTTGTCAGGTAAGTTAGGTAAGAATTAACCAATTCTTATATATAGTTGTGTCATTGTGCAGACCTACTTACCAATTCTAGCTGTGAAGGTCTTCTTTTTTGTCTTTCTTTACTCCATTACATTGGCTCACTTTTTTTGAACTCTGGACAAAGA
This sequence comes from Gracilinanus agilis, assembly GCF_016433145.1. Lineage (NCBI taxonomy): Eukaryota > Metazoa > Chordata > Mammalia > Didelphimorphia > Didelphidae > Gracilinanus > Gracilinanus agilis. The sequence continues at coordinate 411,190,184 of NC_058130.1, forward strand.
CCCCTACCTCTGAGTACATCCATGCTATTTCCTCCTATTTGTAAGAAACACAGCCTTACCTAAGAATAATTTTAATAAATTAAAGAAAAATGAATAAAAATAATAATGATTATGAAGTAGAAAAGCCTTTCATTAATGCTCTTCCAAGAGCAGTGCCTGACCAAAGTTTGGTAATAGGTACACCTTGAGGGCAGATACAACAGATACATTTCCTAAAGCTAGCACTTGAAGCCTTCTCCAGTTTTCACATTGGCTGAAAAAATCCAGAGTTTAGTCTATCTGAAGAAACAAAATAAATAAACACCCACCCTTTATTACCTTTCTCACTAAGAATCATCTTTTTCTCTTCCCTTTGGTAATGAGAAAGAGCTGAACTCTGATACTGAACTAGCTAAATTGGTTTTCTGCTACATTTGCTTCTCTTAGACCACAGTTTTGACTACAGGCCTCTTTTTGATTGGCAGAGGGATCAAAGATGATGCTTGGAGTGTAGAAAAGATGCGACCCAAGAAAATATAGTTGTAGATGTCAGTTATGTATGTCACAAATGGAAATCCCTATTTCCCTCACTATCTAGTACAGATCTCTCTACACTAAATCTAATTTTATATATTCAGAGTTAGCACTTATTGGTTTCCTCTCTTTGGGTTCAGAAATTGATATGCGTTTGATTCCTCAGGTTCTCCAGTTTCCCATTTATTTACTTTGTAATACTGAAATTCTGTTCTTCCTATTAACATCCATATGCTCCTTCTTTCTATGCTGATTGTTTGAATTCTGGGTGATATTATGTTTTACCTATGTACTCTCAATCCCTATCCTTCTAGTTTTCTCCATGACCCAGATAAGATATTCTGGAAAAAAGAAGTGACAACCTTATTTTATGAAACCCTAAATTGACCTTTATTTCTGATAACCTACCTTCAAGAAACTTCCCCCCTTTTGCTCACTCCCTGCCCCTTTAATTTAGAATGTAATATCTAACAGGAGAGAGAAGTAGCTGTGGATGAGAGAACTATGAAATATGAAGGAGGAGGGATTTGTTCACTATTTAGAAAGAAGGCAAAATATGTGCAGGGAGAAATTAGGAGGAAGCTATTCCAGAAAGGAGGAAAATGGTAATCAAGAGCAGAGGCAAGATATCTGGAAACATCCTCATCTTAGTTCTCTCCATACAAGGAGAGAAAAAACAAACAAAACATTGAGGACAATCTGAAAACAATTGTGATTTAAAAAAATCTAAATGAAAACTCCTTCCACCTTCACCCATTTATATACTCTCATAATCATATTTTATCTATAAGGAAATGTTAAGATAATTCACCATATTTTAGATCCTGTTCCATCTGGGAAATGAGCCAGGAGGGATATAGTGTATTGCAAGCTGAGCACTTCTGCCAGGTTTTCCATCTGGGTACAGACTTAGAAGAGCTAGGAATAGCCATGGAGAGGCTTCACTCATTTTGCCACCACAAGACATTCAAGTCACTTGAATAAGCAGTTTCTTCCAAGGTTAAATTCTCAACCTTTGAAGGCTCTTCCATAACCATAGTAAAAGAAACTCTCCTTTATTAGGATTCCTTTGACTGGTGAAAGACTTTTACTTGTATGAAGAACTTGCGTAATGATTTCCTAAGTATGAAGGTCATCTGGCTCTGTAAAAATTCCATTTGTAGGTTCCTTCTGCTTTAATTGATATCATCCAAGCAGTTGACCTGCCTTCACCAATTTCTCATATAAGCACAGGCTGATTTCATGGGATGTCCAACATCAAGAAGAAATATTAAATTCAAAGATCTGAATTTGAGAATTTATCTGGATTACTGATAAACTTTCACTTTTCCTACAAATTCTTAGTTTTTTAAAAAACCTAACTTTCAAGTCATAGACTGAAGTTCTTTATTAAGAGAAGAAAAAGACAAAGTATTCTAAGCCTTTAATTTGTGTGAAACTTTCATTCAACTAGCTTAAGCAATTGTTTCCCCCCCAGAAGGAATCTTGCACAAATAAGCACTATTAGAAAAAATAAAATATGGTATCGACAGGAAATTTGGATGACTCACTTTACCTCTGCCTTTTGAGAAACCTCAGTACCAAGCACTCCTGTTTTGGGGTTGAACTATGGACTTTAGAGCTGTTTGGGAACCCTAAGGATAGGTGAGATATGTGGACATAGCTAATGTTAAGTGTCTTTTATTTGTTTTAGAGACTTCTCTTATTATGTTAAAGCCTCCTCTCAGGAGCCCAGCTCCTAAGTTTGACTCTTGCTTTTCATGTGTTATTGCTGACCTGTAGGTGATAACTCTGAGGCTGGCTGCAAAGAGGTTTGCAATCTGTTTGTGGTTTGTCTCTGTAGGCTTACCATAGCAAGTTCTTCAGAAGGTATGAGACCCCCCCAAATTCCATCTCTCTTCAGAGTTGGCAATTAGCATGGTGTTTTCTCCCAGGGCTGAATTGGCATCGGAGCTGGTATTTAGTGTGGTGCCTTCTCCCAGGGATATGGTTCCCAGAGTCCCTAGGGTGTAACCTCTGTGTGGTATGTGGTTCAGGACTCTGAGTGGTAGTAGAAACAATGAACCTATCCCTATTCCTGATTAAAGACTTAGGTTTGTCTGACTTCATTAGTAGTTCTGTGTTATTTCCAAGTTAACAATAGTAATTCTAAAAATTAGTCATAATACTCCCGGTGGCTTGATATTCTGTGTTTGAATACCTCTCTCTTTCCTCCCCTTAATGTGATACTTTATTCTATAACAGAGTAGGATCAAGGAGGAATAATAAAAACATTTGGACCTTGTTCACATTAAAAGACATGCTTATTTCACCATTGATTTATCTTGCATATTTGGACCCCCACTGAATAAAAAAGACTGTAATTCTCCAAGTTAAAAAAATAATTAGTTGCAAGGATATTCAGAATTTATATCTTCAAATATTTTCCCCCAAAGAACTTGGAATACAACAAATGTTTTGATAAATAACTAAAATGAAAACTTAAGACATTAAAAAGTTCTTCAAAAGTAAATGGTTTCTTAGGTACTAACTTGGGTACTATTGTTGTGGGGAACAGAGGTGAACCCCAGGGTTTGGGTAGGGTACCTTTTTCCAAGAATACAATACTCTGAAACTTAGCTTAAAAATAAAAAGAGAAATTTATTAATTTAGAAGGTAATGTTAAATATGGCCAGGAGGGCAGCATAGGTAGAAACCTGCCTCCTAGGTGGAACAGCATGGGTAGAAAGATGCTACTTGGGAAAACAGCATGGATTGTAAAGCTGTCCCTCAGAGGACATCAATTATGAGTTTTTTATACTCTTTTCAGCAGTGAGGACATGACTCTAGAGTGGTAAGCACTGAAGCAAGGAGTGGGAGAGGTTTGCCCCAAGGCATGGAGGTGGTTCTCATGATTTGGAGGACAGATGGATTAAGTGTGTCTCTTTGTCCATCTCAAATCTATGGAACAATCAAAAGAGGTTAATCCTCAAGGTCAGATGCTTTGGGTTGAGAATCTCAAGGGTATAAGGAAGCAAAGGAATTTCCCTGTTTACAGTTTGCCTAAGTTTTGGGGGTACAATGCCCATACCAATCTCAGTTCCAAAAATAATCTTGGAAGCTTCAAAGATCTTCTAATAGGCACTTAATAACACTAGAGAGAACGGGACAGAGGGAGTTTACAACTCTACATTCTTTTTTTTTTAAACCCTTACCTTCTCTTTTGGAATCAATATTCTGTATTGGTTCCAAGGCAGATGAGTGGTAAGGGCTAGGCAATCGGACTTAAGTGACTTGCTCAGGGTCACACAGCTAGGAAGTGTTTGAGATCAAATTTAAACCCAGGACCTCCTTTTCTGGGCCTGACTCTCAATACACTGAGCCACCTAGCTGACCCTTACACTCTTTTTCTTAAAATCAAAATTCATATTATAAAATAGTAATTATAAAGACTAGAACTAGGTTTAAAAATTGATCAAATGAACAGACAAAACAACCTTGACAAAGGTTCTGCTTTCCATGGTCAATAGTAGGCCAAGTACCAAATGACTGCCAGTTCTTTATCACCTACTCTGCATGTGATTGGCTGGATAAGAAGCATATTGCATTTAGAAAAATAATTGGTGAACTTTTAGTAATGAGAAAAAAAATTTTAAATGTTCCCACTGAACCCAAAAGGAAATGTAAGCTTTCTGTGGTCACCTCACCATGTGGGAAGATGCAATGGAGTTCAATGCTGAATCAGCATTACCAATCTTATTGCTGTTCCTTGAACAAGACGCTTCATGCCTAGGAGGCTCTGCATGCTCACTTCCAATTCTTAGTTTTGTTTGACTTCAAAACTAGGCTCAAGTTCTATCCTATGTAAGAGGAAGATCTTGGTTTTCCCCTTCTCTTCTTGGTCCTTCCCTCCTATTATTATTCCTTCCTATTTCCTTCCATTTATACTGTGTACCTATTATATGTACTTAGTTGTTTGCATGTTTGCATTACCCTAGACATCAGGACTTCTCACTCACTACCTCCTCCCCATTTCCCTTCCTCATGTTTTTGTATATCCCTCTCTTTTCACACATAGTTCTGCTGAGCTGTAAAACTATATAAAATTCTCCTCTCTTTCCCGTGGAAGAGCCAACCTTTATCTCGCCTCCTAGTTCATTAACTTTTTCTACTAATAAATTTCTTTACTTTCTAAGATTTGTTTTGAACTTTTTAATTCCTTAGTTGAGTGTCCTCTGGAACTAAATTGGAGAGTCATTTCACAATAAACTGAATTATCCACAGTTAGAATTTACTATAGAGTATGGTGGTAGCTAGAACTCAGTACATTTTTCATCTTGCATATAACCAGATTTTGCAACATATTTCATTAGATGATAATTATGTTTCTAAGATTTTGTCACTGATTTATTAAACATTCCTAAGTAGAATCATTAACATTCAGTCATGCATTCAGTCCTATGTCAAGGTTCTTTTCCCCTTCTAATATTGCTTGGCCATAGTGACCCATGTGTGATTCATCACATATAATACTCAATCCCGTCCTATTCCTTTGTTCTAGTTATGACACTTGCCTGATTTTAATTGTCAGACTTCATTGTTTAGAATTCCTGGTTTTCTTTAAGTCTCATTTGAAGTGTCACTTTTGGAAGAAATGTCTTCTGGTTTTTCCAGCTACTAATGCCTTTGTATTGAATATTACACTGTATTTACTTAAAGGGTCTAGCCTTAAACATCTACAGGAACATGTTATATTCCCAATTAGAAGTAAGATTTTGAAGTAAGGGATTGTTATTGCTTATTCTTTGTATCTCCTATGTTTAGCAGGTAGAAAATGCTTATTGAATGCTTGGAAACTAACTGTTAGATTGTTTAGTCTTAGAGTGAATGGCAATTCAAGATCAGTGATGAAGACAAAGAAATACACATGATGTCCCAAAGTTGTTACAATGGAGGACAGTATGGATAAAGTACGTCATTCTCTGTTCTTTGAAATTTAACTAAAACTAATGAAATTCAAAGTTATTAAAATATCAGTCAGCGAGATTAACATTTGAAGAGAAATGCTCAGTAATAAACCAGGATGTCCGTTGCATAAGGAAATAGAATTGAACCGAGATATACAGAGTTGGAAAAAAAACCACCACTGTTCAGACATTTCTTTTCAGTCATAGTTTACCCAATCTCTCCTTGATTCTCTAAAAAAGCTGAAGGATGCACCATGAAAATTAAAGAAACCAGGAGTACAAAGATTAGAGACCATTTTCTGGATAACATCCTTTGTCTGCTACTTCTGCTCAATATCTCCAAAACTCTCCCCATATTGAGTTTTCAAAACATATTTTTTAGGAAAACCAAACAAAATAATACCTCTTTGTTCTCCATTTACAATTCTAAGTTTTGCATCGTCCTTCATGTTCTTTTTAATGGGATTACTAAAATAGTAGATGAAAAATATGCCATGTATATAGTTTATCTACATTAAAAAACTCTTTGAAAAGATATAGGAGAATATATTACATTACAAATCAAGCAGATGAATTCAAAGCAGGTTGGATGTCCAGTTGCTAATGTTTCAAAGTCAACACTGAAGAAGGTTATGTGATAATATGCCTTAGGTATAAGATATTTTTATCATTACATAATTTAAAGATATATGTATTGTCATATTTGCAAATATAACACCAAGTCAGGAAAGAAAGCTAGTCTAATGGATGATGGAATATAAAATATTGTGATAGATTCATAACTAAATGTAATAAGAGAAATTCAGGAGGTATAAAAGTTAATTATGTATGTAGATGTATAAAAAGTCAGCTTTAAAATATGAAGGAGTAAACATGGGTAGATAGTAGTGTCATTTTTTTTCTTTTCTATTCTTTTCTTTATTTTTTAAAAATATTTATTAATATTCATTTTTAACATGGTTACATGATTCATGCTCCTACTTTGCCCTTCACCCCCTGCATTCCTCCCACCCATGGCCAATGCATATTTCCACTAGTTTTGTTATCTGTCCTTGATCAAGACCTATTTCCAAATTGTTGGTAGTTGCATTGGTGTGGTAGTTTTGAGGCCACACCCTCAATCATGTCCACCCCAACCCATGCGTTCAAGCTGTTGTTTTTCTTATGTTTCCTCTCCTGCAGTCCTTCCTCTGAATGTGGGCAGCGTTCTTTACCATAGATCCCTCAGAAATGTCCTGGGTGATTGTATTGCTGCTGGTAAAGAGGTCCATTACATTCAATTTTACCATAATATATCAGTCCCTGTGTACAATGTTCTTCTGGCTCTGCTCCTTTCGCTCTGCATCTGTTTCTGGAGGTCTCTCCAGTTCTCCTGGAACTAGTCCAGTTTATTATTCCTTTTAGCACAATAGTATTCCATCACCCGCATATACCACAGTTTGTTCAGTCATTCCCTCCAATTGAAGGACATACCCTCCTTTTCCAGTTTGTTGCCACCACGAAAAGGGCAGCTATGAATATTATCCTACAAGTCTGTTTATCTATGATCTCTGTGGGGTACAAACCCAACAATGGTATGGCTGGATCAAAGGGCAGGCAGTCTTTTATAGCCCTTTGAGCATGGTTCCAAATTGCCAGCCAGAATGGCTGGATCAGTTCACAGCTCCACCAGCAATGCATTAATGTCCCAATTTTGCCACATCCCTCCATCATTCATTACTCTCCCCTTCTTTCATTTCAGCCAATCTGCTAGGTGTGAGGTGATACCTCAGAGTTGTTTTGATTTGCATTTCTATAATTATTAGAGATTTGGAAAACTTTCTCATGTGCTTATTGATACTTTTGATTTCTTTACCTGAGAATTGCCTATTCATGTCTCTTGCCCATTTATAAATTGGGGAATGGCTTGATTTTTTATACAATTGCTTTAACTCCTTGTATATTTGAGTAATTAGACCCTTGTCAGAGTTTTTGGTTATAAAGATTTTTTCCCAAATTGTTATTTCCCTTCTGATTTTGACTACATTGTTTTTGCTTGTACAAAAATCATTTAATTTACATTTTGTGATTTTCTCTAACTCTTGCTTGGTTTTAAAGTCTTTCCTTTCCTACAGATCTGACAAGTATACTATTCAGTGTTCACTTAACTTGTTTATAGTTTCCCTCTTTATATTCAAATCCTTCACCCATTCTGAATTTATCTTGGTGTAGGCTGTGAAATGTTGATCAAGACCTAATCTCTCCCATATTCTTTTCCAATTTTCCCAGCAGTTTTTGTCAAATAGTGGATTCATGACCCAAAAATTGGGCTCTTTAGGTTTATCATACACTGTCTTGCTGATGTCATTTACCCCAAGTCTATTCCATTGATCTTCCTCTGTCTCTTAGCCAGTACCATATTGTTTTGATGACTGCTGCTTTATAGTACAGTTTAATATCTGGTACTGCTAGGCCCCCTTCTTTCACATTTTTTTTCAATATTTCCCATGAAATTCTTGATCTTTTGTTATTCCAAATGAAATTTGTTATAGTTTTTTCTAATTCAGTAAGGAAGTTTTTTGGTAGCTTGATAGGTATGGTGCTAAATAGGTAAATTAATTTGGGTAGAATTGTCATTTTTATTATGTTAGCTTGTCCTACCCATGAGCAATCAAAGGCTTTCCAATTGTTTAGATCCAGTTTTATTTGTTTGGAAAGTGTTTTGTAGTTGTTTTCATATAATTGCTGTGTTTGTTTTGGTAGATAGATTCCTAAGTATTTTATATTGTCTAGGGTGATTTTAAATGGTGTTTCTCTTTCTATTTCTTGCTGCTCTAGTGTGTTGGAAATGTATAGAAATGCTGATGATTTATGTGCATTTATTTTGTATCCTGCAACTTCGCTAAAGTTGTTGATTATTTCTACAAGCTTCTTAGTTGATTCTCTAGGATTTTTTAAGTAGACCATCTTATCATCTGCAAAGAGTGATAGTTTAGTCTCCTCCTTGCCCACTTTGATACCTTCAATTTCTTTTTCTTCTCTAATTGCAACTGCTAATGTTTCTAGTACTATGTTGAATAATAGAGGTGATAATGGGCATCCTTGTTTTACTCCTGATCTTATTGGGAAGGCTTCTAATTTATCCCCATTGCATATGATGTTTGTTGATGGTTTTAGGTATATACTGTTTATTATTTTTAGGAAAGGTCCTTTTATTCCTGTAATTTCCACTGTTTTCAATAGGAATGGGTGCTCTATTTTGTCAAAGGCTTTTTCAGCATCTATTGAGATAATCATGTGATTTTTGTTTGTTAGACTGTTGATATGGTCAATTATGTGGATGATTTTCCTAATGTTGAACCAACCTTGCATTCCTGGTATAAATCCCACCTGATCATGTTGGATGATCTTCTTAATTATTTGCTGGAGTCTCTTTGCTAGTATTCTATTTAAGATTTTTGCATCTATGTTCATTAGGGAGATTGCTCTGTAGTTTTCTTTCTCTGTTTTTCATCTCCCTGGCTTTGGAATCAGTACCATATTTGTGTCATAAAAGGAATTTGGTAGTACTCCTTCTTGCTTATCATATCAAATAATTTGTATAGTATTGGGATTAGTTGCTCTTTGAATGTCTGATAGAATTCACTTGTGAATCCATCAGGCCCTGGTGATTTTTTCTTAGGGAGTTCTTTGATGGCTTGTTCAATTTCTTTTTCGGATATGGGATTATTTAGGTATTCTATTTCTTCTGCTGTTAATCTAGGCAGTTTATATTTTTGTAAATATTCATCCATATCTTCTAAATTGTTATATTTATTGCCATATAATTGGGCAAAATAGTTTTTAATGATTGCCTTAATTTCCCCTTCATTAGATGTGAGGTCTCCCTTTTCATCTTTGATACTATCAATTTGGTTTTCTTCTTTGCTTTCTTTTATTAGATTGACCAGTACTTTGTCTATTTTATCTGTTTTTTCAAAGTACCAGCTTCTAGTCTTATTTATTAATTCAATACTTCTTTTACTTTCGATTTTATTAATTTTTCCCTTAATTTTTAGTATTTCTAATTTAGTTTTCATGTGGAGATTTTTAATTTGCTCGCTTTCTAATTTTTTGAGTTGTATGCCCAATTCATTGATCTCTGCCCTCCTTAATTTGTTAATATATGCACTCAAGGATATAAATTTCCCCCTGAGTACTGCCTTGGCTGCATCGCACTGAGTTTGGTAGGATGTCTCATCATTGTCATTCTCTTCAATGAAATTGTTGATTGTTTCTATGATTCTTTCTTTGACAAATTGGTTTTGAAGAATCGTATTATTTAATTTCCAATTAGTTTTTGATTTTCCTGTCCAAGTGCCCTTACTAATTATTATTTTTATTGCATTATGATCTGAGAAGGTTACATTTATTATTTCTGCTCTTTTGCATTTGTTTGCAATGATTCTATGCCCTATAACATGGTCAATCTTTGTGAATGTGCCATGTGCAGCTGAAAAGAAGGTGTATTCCTTTTTCTCCCTATTTATTTCTCTCCACATATCAATTAAATCTAATTTTTCTAGGACTTCATTCACCTCTCTTACCTCTTTCTTATTTATTTTTTGGTTTGATTTTTCTAGATCTGAAAGAGGAATATTTAGATCTCCCACTAGTATAGTTTTACTATCTATTTCCTTCTTGAGCTCTGCCAGTTTCTCTTTTATGAATTTGGATGCTATGCCACTTGGTGCATACATATTGAGCAGTGTTATTTCCTCATTGTTTATACTGCCTTTAATCAGGATGTAATGACCTTCCCTGTCTTTTTTAATCATATCTATTTTTAATTTGGCTTTGTCAGAAATCATAATAGCCACCCCTGCCTTCTTTTTCTCATTTGATGCCCAAAAGATTTTGCTCAAGCCCTGAACCTTAAACTTGTGTATGTCCACCCGCCTCATATGT
>NC_058130.1:411200881-411286482 GCF_016433145.1 Gracilinanus agilis
TTTTTGTTTTTAACGGCCTTATGAATTCCCTCCCCCTTCTTCTCCCCTCCCTTTTTTTGACCTCCCCACTCCCCTGCTCCCCTTGATTTATCCCTTCTGACTTTCTCAGAAGGGTTAGATAAGAGTTTTTTGTCCCAATGGATAGTATAGCTACTCTTCCCTCTCCGGGTTGATTACACTGAGAGTATGGATTGATTATTACTTCTTAATGCTCTCTTCTTCTCCTTCTTATAATAGTATTTGTCCCCTCTCCTTCCCATGCCCTCTTTGTGTGTAATAGAATATCCTATTTTTCTCATTCACTCAAGTTTCTCTTGGTGTCCCCTGCTATTCACCCCTTCTTTCCTATCCTCCATGTCATCTTAGATTATTTAGTGTTCCACCCTCACCCTGTGAATTATTCTTCTGATTACTATAATAGTGAATACTATAATAGTGAATAGAGTTCACTACAGAGAATTATACATAACATTTCTCTACATAGGAATACAGATAATTAGATCTCACTGAGGCCCTTGAAAAGGCAAATTTAAAAATTATAAGTTTTCTTTCTTTCCCCTCTGTATCTTATTTACCTTTTCATGTTTCTCTCGATTTTTGTGGTTGGATATCAAACTTTCCATTTAGCCCTGGTCTTTTCTGTGCAAATACCTGGAATTCTTCAATTTTGTTGAATGCCCATACTTTCCCCTGGAAATATATAGTCAATTTTGATGGGTAGTTGATCCGTGGTTGCAGGCCCAGCTCTCTTGCCTTTCTGAATATCGTATTCCAAGCCTTGCGGTCTTTTAGCATGGAGGCTGCCAGGTCCTGTGTGATCCTGATTGGTGCTTTTTGATATTTGAATTGTCTCTTTCTGGCTTCTTGTAAGATTTTTTCTTTTGCTTGGAAACTCTTGAATTTGGCAATTATATTTCTGGGCGTTTTCTTATCTGATCGAATGTCGCAGGGGTTCTATGGATCCTTTCAATGTCTATATTGCCCTCTTGTTGTAGGACTTCAGGGCAATTTTGCTGAATAATTTCTGTTAGTATGGAGTCCAGAGTTCTATTAATTTCTGTTTTTTTCTGGAAGACCAATTATTCTCAAATTGTCTCTTCTAGACCGGTTTTCTTGGTCTGTCACTCTCTCATTGAGATATTTCATGTTTCTTTCTATTTTTTCAGTCTTTTGACTTTGTTTTATTTGTTCTTGTTGTCTTGAGGATCATTAGCTTCTAATTGCTCAATTCTAGCCTTTAGGGATTGGTTTTTGGCTATAATCTTTTGGTTTTCGGCTATGATCTTTTGGTTTTCGGCTATAATCTTCTGGTTTTGGGCTATAATCTTCTGGTATTCCTTTTCAATCTGGTCATTTCTGGTGTTCAATTTGCTTGTCAGTTCATTTGGTTTCTGAGCTTCACTTTCCAATTGCAAGATTCTACCTTTTAAACAGTTATTTTCTTGCTAGATCTCTTCCATTTTCCTCAAAATCTCAGTTTTGAACTCTTCCATAGCTTGTGAGGAGTTTTCCTTATTTGAGGAGGGTCCGGATGCTTGTTTGTTCTCCTCCTCTGTTTGCTCAGTTGTCTGGATTTTCTCTGTGTAAAAGTTGTCAAGTGTTAAAGACTTCTTTTTCTTGTTAATCTTTCTCTTCTGAACTTCCTGAGACTGGGTAGCCATCGTCAGCCCAGCAGCTTCTCAGGTTTATCCTTGCGCTCAGGGTCTGTCAGCGGTCTTTTGGCTCCTGAGGTCTGAGTTCTGGTTTTTTCCAAGGTCAAGCCCCCTGGTGGACCCCCTTGCTTGATCCTCTGCTGGAAGTTTCTTTACAAGTCTCAAGGTGCTGCTTCCCCAGTCGTATACCCATCTGCACTGGTTCCCCACTTAGGGTTTCAGAGCTTTAGCTTGTGGCTGTGTCTGCCTCCACCCACGCCTCTGCCGGAGCCTGCACTCTGAGCCCGCACTCTGTGCTCTGTGTCTGTTCTCTAAGTCCTGCTCCCTCGTTCAGGGTTTGTGTGCATTCTTTGGCTTTTTGGGGTCCTAAATCTTGCTGCTCTCAGGAACAGGCCCCGGAGCTGCCAATGACTCAATGGGTGCCCCAACTTGTTCTATTTCTTTTTAGCTGGCTTCGGTGCTATAGGTGGTGTGTGTGGAGGGGGTGGGGGTGGAGTGGTTGCTCAATCCGCGATTTAGTGAGAGCTGTTTCACCCCTTTATAGCATAGAAATGCCCTGATTCCACATACCTTCCACACTGTGCCCTGTTGTGGGGTTTCTCCGTTCGTCTGGACTTGTTTTTATATCCCCTTGAGGAGTTTTTTGTGTTTCAGTCAGGAGAAGTTAAGAGCTGCTTCTTACTCTGCCGCCATCTTAACTCGGAACCAGTAGTGTCATTTTTAAATGGCTTGAGTACATTGCAAGTTCAATAACATGCAGCAATATTATATGAAACTGAAAAAAAGTAATATAATATTGGACCTTATTAAAAGTACTATAGAAATTGAGAGGAGATGACTCCATAATATATTTATTGCTCCATCAGACCTCATCTGAAATATTGTATCTAATTATTGACACCACAGTATAATAAATTGGAGGGTGTAACTGAGGCACAAAAAATGAAAGAATTCAAGAGCACATATACAGAGTAGTAAGTCTATTCCTCGACTGGTTCTCCCTTATATATAGTTTTATGGTAATAAATTAATGTTGTGTCATGTAGGGTTTAGAGCATCCAAATGAAGCGCATGGGATTTGGAGAATTCAAGTGAAGCTTATGAGAATTGGAGTATTCAACCAAAATGGTCAGGAATAAAAGGTGGATATGTCCATTGGAGATCTCAAGACAGGAAGCAGAAGCTCAGGATGGATAATCAGGACTGATTGTAATCAGGAGGTTCAAGCTGTCCAAGGGCCCCTGACTTCCTAGAAGCAGAGAAGACAAGATGGTATCAATATGTTCAGCCTGAGCTGGGGCTATCTCTGTGCTCTGCTTGAACATCTCTCTCACCCAGGTAATTTCATCATTTCCTGGAAAAAGTAAGCTCAAAAAATCAAAATGATTAGAAATATTCTTGATAATTCTGATTTCTCAAGGGCAACGAGGAAGGGTTTTGAATATGAGAATCAGTTAGAGGAAATGGACTATTTATCCTGAAGACATGAAGATTCAGGGTGGGGAAGTATATGAGAGCTGTCTTAAAATATATGAACTATCTGGGGAGTTGGAATTAAAATGCTTTTGCTTGTCCTTAAGGTAGAAATAATAAGATAGTAAAAATATCCTAACAATTAGTTATGTAAAAGGAAAATAGAATACATAGAGAAGTGATGGATTTCTCCTCTTTGAAGTCTTCTAGAAAGAGCTTGAATTTCTTCTTTTTTTATTGCATATTTATGTTGAATATATTCTAAACCTCTGTAAATAAATAACATGTGTATGAATATGTTGTATATATGCATCTATACATATATTTATTATATCTTCTGATAGGATATATGTTGAATTGGTAGAGTCAATTTATTTTTCCTCTTTAACTCCCTGCCCCACATCCCTTACATATTGTAACTATTTAGTTAATTATTTGTTGATTTATTTCATTACCATGAAAATAAAAGGAAAATCAAAGTCTAATGATAACACTTGGGAAAAGAGGGCAAAAAGACTAAAATCTTGGTTTTTCTTATACTTTGAAATGAATTCATTAACCAGAATTGACCATTTAAAAAATAATCTTTTTAATATCAAATAATTTGATGTTCATGATTTGATATATCTCTTCTCTATTGCAGATGAATATACATTTTCTCACTAGATTGCTATAATACAGGCACTGGAAGTGAAAAGTTTTCCATAGGAGTCTGAATATTTGTAAATATTATTTTTTCTAAGAGTATCATATCTTTCATATAGCAGATATTTAGGTGATTTCTGTTTTTGTTGAGTACTAGAAAAAGGAATGAAGAAATCTTGATTCTATACTTTTTTGTTAATATGTTATAGTTGTGCAACCTTGAGAAATTAAATTAAGTTCACCAAATTTAATATCCTGTGTTTAAAAATTTAAATAATAATTATTACCTTGCAACCTTTATAGCATTGTTATGAAAATCAAATGAGATTATATACTTTGAAAAAATGTAGAACATTCTTTTTCTGTAAGTTGATAGATTATTTTGGTGGTGGTAGTGCTACTGTTATCATTATTATTTCTATTATTTGAAATTTGATATTCATAGAGACATAATATCGAATGTTAAGAGAAAGGAGGTAGTAATAAGATTGATGAATGTCAAACTAAGTATCTGGAATGAGCAATTTAATATGATCAAAAATCACTATTAGGAAGAAGAAAAAAAGCACATTCCCCTTCTATTCCACTCCTGACCCCTTCCTGACCAAAATTTTTGTTATAAAAAAGGAGGTCACACTGAAATCAATTCAATGCTTGGGAAAAGTAATAGTAAAAATAGAATAGATGGAAAGGATGGAATTTAATTTAATTGGACTTTAAAATAGGTTTTGATATAATGCCACAAAAAAAGAATAATATACTGAATTGGTCTAAGACCTTAATGAGATACTCAATTGCCTAAAAAAATTGAATGACACATTACCAGAATATGATTGTAAATAACCCATTTAATTAAAATGATTAAATTTCCATTATTGGCAATATTTGCATTTGAAATAGACAAAGGACTCTGATAAATGCTCTGAAAACAATTTAAGAAAAAGAAGCATTAGAACTAATAATATTAGAAGAAATATTTGTATTAAAATTACTGTCCCCAGTATCTAAACTTTACATTTCCTGAATGGAATGCAATTTTCTTCCAATATTCACTTTCAGGTCAGTGATGCAAAAAATTTGGAAGTGGTAATGACTTTCCTACATGAACTATAGAAGAAAGGCCATATTATCAAGTAGAAAATTAGGTATTTGGCTTTCTATATAACCCTTGTTCTACCAGTTATCTTCAGTATATCCAATGATACTGGCTTCATGGCTCTTCATTTCACAAATGTTTCATTATTCACTGAATTTTCACTATTTGTCCCCCAAAACCTAGAATATTATTTTTCCCTCTACCACCTATCTTCCTTTAAGACCCAGCTAAAATCTCATGTTCTGCCATAAGTTTTTGTCTAGTGTCCTCCCTCCAAGATACTCTTGTTCCCTTATTCTCTGACAATTTTGATCCAAGTTATTTCCCTCCTTTCTCTTTTCCCTTCCCAAAGAGTGTAGGTACTAAGATATGGATGGTACATGTGTTGTTATGCAATATATATGTCCATGTTTATCATGATACGAAGGAAGACATATCACTTGCGCTAGAGAAAAAAATCATGAAAGAAATAAAGTAAAGAATGGCTTGTTTGAATCTTCATTTAAACTTCATCAGTTCCTTCTATAGCAGTGGATAGCTTTTTTGTCATGAGTCCTTTGGAGTAGTATAACATCTATGCATTCCTGATAATGGTTGTCATTTCATCATTGTACTTTTTTGCCATTATTATGTACAACACTCTCCTGCTTCTGCTCATTTCACTTTGCTTCACTTCATATAAATCCTTCTAGGTCTGGGGGTGATCATATTATTTGCTATTTTTTATGATGCAACAATATTCCATTACAATCAGTCCTAGATCATAATTGCTACCCTGACTTTTTTTTTAGCTTTGAGTGAAACAAAATAGATTCTGTTCCAGTCCTTTACTTTTGCTCTGCATGAATCTCTATGATTTACATGTGTATCTTGAAGATTATTTACAATGAGAGAGAAAAAGAGAGAAGTGGGGTGGGGGGTGGGACAGAGAAAGAGACAGAAACAGAGAGTGAGATTGAATGTGTACAGAATGGTATGCAATTTTTCTCTTTCCTTAGACTGTGACTTTTGAGAGAAGATAATATTTGGGTCTTTCTTCGTATCCTCAGCACCTAGCACCATGTCTAGCATAAAGTAGGGTCTTAATAAATGTTTGTTGACTTCTCTTGGATTATGAATCTAGAGTTCAAATGGACTGCTTTGGCCATCTAATCCAACTCCTTCATTTTATAAGAAGAGAAAACTTAGTCTCAGAGAGATTATGTGACTTGTCCTACATGACAAAGATAATTCATTTTTTCTCAGATCTTATTCTCAACTCAGTGCTTTGTCTATTCTTGATTTCATCCAGAAATCCCTATACTTGTTACAGGAAATTTCAGATTGCTTTATTGCAGCTGACTCCATTTTTATAAGTCCTAAATTGCTTATGTGGTTTTCTGGAGGAATAACCTATTTGCAAAGTCCTTCTACCTTGAACTAAATGGACTCACTCTTTATGTATACCTTTCTCCCTTTTTCTGATCTTCTGGTGCCCTTTTTCCAAAGACCTAGTTCAAAAGTATATCTCAAATGGATAAACTTGTCTTGCAAAATGAGAAGACTTAGAAATGTAATAATGATGATTTTCAACCTTTACTAGGAACTTTATAACTTGTCAAGCAAGGGAGTAAAGAGGGAGGAAGCACTTCTCTATGTATATGCCTGGCAATGTCAATTACATACACACACATGCACACATAAATATACAAACACACTCATTACATAATGTATTACATACAGACAGACATATATAGGCATTATGTCTTTATAGTATATTATACTTTAGAATTTTTGAATTAAAAACCTGTGTTCATATCAGAACAATCTGATCTAATATAATTGAATAGTGAAACACATTTCAGACCTTTTCAAACCTTTTGAAATAGCATATCATTACCTTTGTAATGAGAATAAAAAGCAAAACTTTGAAACTTATCTGAAGTTGTTCTGCCTCAGAGTTATTACTAAGACTTAAAGTAAGGCTTTAAACAAAAATTTCAAGGGGGGAAGTGGGCATCTAGATGGTACAGTGGGCAGAGTTCCAGGTTTGGAGTCTTGAGGACCTGAGTCCAAATATGATCACAGGCAATCCAGGGCAATTCACTTAATCCCACTCATCTATTATTTGCCCTTGTATCTTTTAGAGTTTAAAAATAAATAAATAGCGAGCAGCCAGGTGGCTTAGAGGATTGAGAGATCCTGGGTTCAAATGTGACTTAATTCACTTCCAAGCTGTGTGATACTGGGCAAGCCACTTAACCCTCATTGCCTAGGCTTTACCAGTCTTCTGCTTTGGAACTAATACATAGTATTGTTTCTAAGAGGAAAGGTTGGGTTTTTAGAAAAATAAATAAATGAAGGTAACTTATCTGAAGATGGTCCTTGGGGGACATTCAGATTCAAGAAATGTGATTTATTTTTTTTATTGTTTTTAATTTAATTTAATTTAATTAATACTTCTTTTTTTAGCATAACCTTACTTTCTAGACATGTCTTCCCACTCTACCTCCATCCAAAACAAGGAACCATGTTTTAAACACAAAAAAAAGAAAGAAAGAGAAAGAAAGAAAAATAATAAAATTCAACAAAATTAATGTGAACAGATTAGTTGCCATATAAAACCAAACTAAGTTTATGTAGCTCATAAGATATCAAATCCAATGATTTAAATGTTTCTAAATAGCTTAATATATGCATATTTGGATCAGGTTAATGGGCCTTCCTCATATAGGTATGCCAATATGAAAACAAACCAGTTTTGACATTTGACATAGAATATATATGGGGGGAATAGAAAGAGAATGTGAAATAGATAATCATGAATCATATTATTTTGAATAATAACAAAGTTCCTTTTCCAGGTGATAAATCTTGAACTATGGTTAAAGGGCTAAAAGTAGGAAATGGAACCCACACTCATTGTAGTCTTAGTTACTGTTTTGTTTTGGGTATAGAGCTCTGTAATCCCTCTTGGTAATTGTGTCTGTATGTCTGTATGTGTATTTGTGCATACATGAGCACAAAATTTGTACTGTTTTAATGGTTCTCAAATACCTTTTAATAATATTTTTCCTTATCTACTTGAATGTAAAACACAAAAAGGGAGGCAAAATCACATTTCATTTAATGGGTTATTGAAGTACTGAAATAAAAATGTGAATTAATAACAAAGTATTTCTGGGAAGTATATGAAAATGTTCTTACTAAAATAATTCTGAAAATAGGTTCAGAGTCTTAGGTGATCACAAGTACAATGGAATAATCAAGTGTTATGTGGGTAATTTGAGGAAAGGTGTGTAGTATAAGGGAATTTAAAAGGAGGATGTTAGAGACTTGCTAAGTGGGTAATCTCGGTTACAGGTAGGCTGGGATTAAAGGAGATTCAGGGTATAATAGGACTGAAGTCAGGAGTACAACCCAGAAGGGAAACAGAGATCTTCAGGGAGAAGAGAAATTCAACTAAACAAACAAACACAGCAGGCTTACAGACTGGGACTTAGACTCAAACACAAACTGAGGGAAATAGACTAGACTGAAATTAACAAACAGGCTTTAGTTAATTTCACAGGAAGGGACTTGTTTTGAAGTAACACCTTCCTTCAAGATGGATGCCTCAGCTTCCCTCTAAGCCCAGAGTATGTTGTTTCTTTCCCTCTTTTCCCTCTTGATAACTAACAGACAAATTATACTAATAGGGCTGTTGAAACACAAAAGGGTTTATTTTCTTTGAAGGATGTTTGCTAGGAATGTGGATCAAAGGAACCTATCAGTTTTCTCAGGAACCTCAGGTGGGGGAAGGGAAGCAAAGATGGAGTCTGAGTAAGGACCTGCCTTTAAGCTCAGCTTTACAAAGTGCTATTGCTATCTAAAGGGAATAAATGATGACTGACTAACTATAACTAATGTTGTCAATTAGGTAACCCCTCACAGATTTAACTCCTCTCTAATTACTCTCCTTATTAACTCCACAGACATATAAGGTAAGGGAGGGAAGGCAGGGATGGTATTAGGAAAGGAAGATATAAAGGGTTTATCTAAAATAATAATTTCTTAGGTAAATATGTCAAAGCTAGGCTAAATTTCAATATTAAAGCTTGGTAATCAAGGCAGCTCGGCTGACTGACAACCTCCCTCCATGGAAGATCCAGCCAACTGCCTTTTCCTCAAGATTCCAAACCCCTAAAAGCTTTTGGAACTCAGCCAAAGCTAGAAAAAACTATATCACCCCAATTCTGTATACTACACAAGCCAGAGGCATGACACTGCTATTTAAAAAGAAATTAAAAACACATAAATAAAAAATTACTTCATAAACTGTATTTATCAAAAAACCTAGTATCCAGAGGAAAAGAAGGAATTATTTTGATGATTAGGCCATTCTGAATGTAGTTTCTTAATTCTAGAAACAAAATGGACACATTTTAACATATCTAGATGAGAAATAAAATTATTTAAGATCCAGAGACCACAAAATGCAAAGAATCATTGAAGATAATTCAAATATTTTGCCTGAAAGAATCTTTAAAGGTAGTACAGTCTCTGCCATCACACATTCAAAGCAGTATAATATCAAAATAGAATATATATGTAAAACTTTTAGAAATACAAAATTTGACTTAATTTAGGTAAAAATTCAAATAATTATAGCTCTGAAAAAAGAAATACTACTACCATGTAAAATAATGAGTTCTGTGTTATTACTTAAATTGAGAATAATAATTTATAATTCATTTGAGTATTTTTTTTACTCAAAATAACTTTGTGAAGAAATTATGATAGATATTGTTGCTCATCTTAGAAGAAAAACATACCAAAGCTCAAGAGGGTTTAGTGATTTGCCTGTTAACTGTAATGGAGAATAACCAAGGAAGTAGGCTTAAATACTAAAACGTGGGTCCAGAAGGATGTGAGGGTGACAGGAATGACAGATGACAGGCCCATACAAGGTAGAGAGACCAGATATAACTACTAGGAGGTAACTGTTACTGAAGTGGCAGTTAGGCCCAACTGCCACACTGCAGTATCTAGACTAGGCCTATGGAACCCAGCAAAGTAAAGGCAAGAGTTTTCTAATACTTTTAATCAGGGACAACTAAGATAAAGGATGGGAATAAGGGTAACTACACTCTTCAGACTAAATGTAAATCCAGGGTCAGAGAAAAGCAGGATTGAAGTGGATATCCTCACAGTATTGTTCAGCCTCTTTCCAGTGGTGTTTCTCCTCCTCCAGGACCACCTGCTGTACTCTTCCAGATGGGTAGATTCTGGGAGTTGACCCAGCCCAAGTTGATCTGCAACTCAGGTTGGGATTAGTAGTCTCTACCAAAATCTCCCACGAGTAGGTGACAGTCTTTCCACTGGTAAACTGGTGTCTCCTAGGGTCACTTGCCTATAAACTGCTTGCCCCAACCACCATGGAGTCTCTCCCAGTGAGCAAGAACACATTTCCTGCTTCTTCATTCCATCTTGGAATTTTCCAGCCCGTCCTGTTAAGACTCCTAAATGATAACTTAAGTAATCTTCCTCATAGCGTACTGAACAACTAGTGTGAGAGCCAGAAGTGACATACACAAAGAGATTATTAATTCCAAATTCAGAAATCCAACTACTATATTGTCATTTCATTGAAGATCTGAATGAATTCCAGTGCTCTCCCCAATACATAATATTTTCTTAAGTAGAGGCTGTCAAGGATAGTCTAGGCTCTTATCAGGAGAGTTCATACTCAAATGCAGTAGAAATCCAAAGATGCTGAGATTTTATTGATGATCCTCCAGAGTTTGTTGAGATCATAACAATTCAATTCTAGTCCTCCCATATTGAAGTGGTAGGGGCTGTAGTGCTGTTTTAAGTCTTTTGGCTTATCTGTAAGAGAGAATGACTAATGTCTGGTATCCAGGTATATAGTCTTACTCTGGACAGGAGTGGGTCCTTTAGTCTGATGCTCCTAATATTCTCAGATGTCACCTGTGATCTTGAGTTTAGTAATCTGGGCACAGGGCTAGATACC
Source organism: Gracilinanus agilis (assembly GCF_016433145.1). Taxonomy (NCBI): domain Eukaryota; kingdom Metazoa; phylum Chordata; class Mammalia; order Didelphimorphia; family Didelphidae; genus Gracilinanus; species Gracilinanus agilis. The sequence continues at coordinate 411,211,740 of NC_058130.1, forward strand.
TAGGAAACATTAAGAAATCATCATGGATATACAGAGGTAAAGGACAAATTGCTATAATGCAGAGGATGAGATGAGCATCAAGCATTCATCTTTCAAAAGTATGACACAAATAGCCTTACAGAAGTCTATCAGCAGTGAAAAAGGGGTTCACCAGCAAAGCCAGCAATATAGCAAGTAAACAAAATTGAAGTCTCCCAAATTGTTTGGGAAAGAGAATAGACAAAGCCTTTGCAAGAGATTGTATATGAGGAGTGAGATAGAGTAAGAATTTGAAGATGACACCTAGGTTGCAATCTTATATTACTAGGAGGATAGTGGTGTACATTTCTAGTATAGGCTCCTTTCTCTCCTCTAACACTGAAACAACTTTAATGTAGTCATCTTCTTAGCCCTAAACTGTTTCACTACTGGTATTGATATTTCTGCCTCACTCTATTCCACTTGCTCCTCTCCTCAGATACCAAAGTTATTTTCCTAAAGCATGGGTCTTCCCACAGATAACTCTATTCCCTAAATGCCAAGGGTTCTGTATTTTTTCAAGAATGTTGGACTTTCTTTTCCTTTAAACTTTAATTTCTTAGTGTCAATTCTAAGATAGAAGAACAGCAAGAGTAAGGCAATCAGTTAAGTGACTTGCCCAGCATCACATTGCTAGAAATTGTCTGGTACCAGTTGAATTCAAGTCTTCCTGACTCCAGGAGTGACATCTATCCGCTGTGCTATGGATCTGCTCTGTTTAACTTTCAAAGATATTCACAGAAAATTTCTGGAAACTTGAAGAACCAGGGGTAGAGTTCTAAGCCTGGAATAAGAAAAACTTGAGTTCATATCTTGACTCTGATAACTTGTTGGCTATGTAATCCTAGGGATATCACCTAACTCTGTTTTCCTCAGTTTCTCCAAATGAAAAATGAGGTTAAGAAGATGGGAAGGTTTTCTCCTCCAAATCTCTAATGACCTGAGAAATATCAATTAAAACAACTTAGAGGTCCTTCATTATATCAACACTGCAGAGACAAAGGTGACAAACAATAATGGAAGCAAAATATTGGAGGAATTATGTGATAATAGATACAGTAATGTCCTGTTAGTGAATCTGTGAACTAGTTCAAACCTCCTGGTAAGTAATTTGGAATTAACCTCCTGTCTTCAAATCACTGTGCACATCCTTTAGCTCAGATATATCCCTTCTAATACCTTGAAGAAACCAAAGAAGGAGGGAAAAGAAACATGTACAAAAACATACTCAAAACTTTTAGGCAGGGAGCAACTAGGTGCTACAGTGGATAGAGCATTGGACCTGAACTCAGGAAGAACTGAGTTCATATCTAGCCTCAGACAATTGCTAGCTACATGACCCTGGGCAAAACTCTTTATCCTGCTTACTTCAGTTTTCTCATCTGTAAAATGAACTGAAGAAGGAAATGGCATATCAATCCAGTATCTTTTGCAAGAAAACCTCAAATGATGTCATGAAGAGTAGGACATGGCTAAAACAATTAAATGACACTTTTTGGGAATACCATTATTATTTGGCTTCTACTCAGATCTAGATAGAAAAATTAAAATGCCCCTTAGATCTTAAGCAAGCAAACAGGGTAACAGTAAAAGAAGAAAAACAGATTATATTCAATTTGAGAAAAATATGCAACACAGTTAAAATTATCCAAAACAGTTATTCATTCCTCTCCAGGGGTCTATAAACTTTTCAGGTACTGTACTACAGTGCAGGAGAAAGAAATTACAGTTGATTGAGTGTTGGGCTCCTTCCTTCTACCTTCTATAGTAATTTTTTTATTTAAACCAATTGCTTAAATCATTCACTCTAATAAACCTGTACACTGCTTATGCATGGGAACTCGAGTCAAAGAACCCAACCATTTTGTGGTTTTTCACTTCCCTCATTGATATAAAGTCTCCCTGAATCATAATTTTATACTGTTTGGGGGGATTTCAAGGAAAGGAAAGACCTACAGCTCATAAAAGAGTAAATCCTCTTATAGTACCAGTAGAGGAAAAAGTGTAATTTTGCTTTTACACATCATTGTTCCTCAGATCAAATTTCTTTTTGGTCTTAGGTTACCCATGTTGCTTTAGGAACACCTAAGAGCTCCTTTTCTTTGCCTGGGAGACTTAAATCCAGAATTTTTTTGCTTGTCTAGGAATTCCTTGAAGCCCCTCTGCCTCAATTCACTCTTATAATGTGTTTCAACCAACTTTGGAGGCCATATAATTCCACAAATGAACTTTTAATCTACTCCCTTTTCCTCTCTGGGAAGTTTTATGGGTAGCTTTTATAATTACTGGGTTTAAAGAGCGAGGAACAAGAGGGCAGCTTGGGTCAGGGATAACAGACTAGAAACCAACAAATTGGGGAAATACAAACCACACCAAGATACAGGGTTTGGGAAATCTTGGAATGACAGTTGATACCAACTCTCACCTCAGACCCACCAAGCCTGGGAGTCTGTGAAACCTACAAACCACAGTGAGTGAGACTGGGACAAAGGAATTATAAAACACAGGTTTAATAAAAACCATAGGGGTAAGAGATAATGGGGAGAGGTCACCCTAAACCTAGGACACTAAAAACAAACACAGGGGCTGAGAGATGGGTCAAAACTGCATTACTCTAACACAGGCTGTCAGCCTGGCTGGCTGGAAGGGAATTGGAACTCTCACAGATTTTGTCCACTTCTGCTCCTCTTGATGGTCACAGGAAAAACAGGTCCATAGCAAGGTAAATCCAAGATAGTAAAATCAAGGAGCTTGACTCAGACTGGGGTATCCAGCACCTTAGTTTGATCTTCTTGCTCACTTGATCTTCCACTGGCAGGTCTTTCTTCTCTGTGTTGAATCCACACTCCTTGGGCTCTCCACTGGCTCTCCACTGGGACAGGTAAAGCAGCCACACTCTCCCTGTCTCAGCCTGAACCAGAGTCTCTTAGGTCATTAGAGACAACTTGGGTGTTATCTTACTCTAAATATCTAATTTCCTAATTTCATCATTACAGAAGGAAACCTCTGTCTCTGGATAGAGCTCTTCTGCCTGAGCATTTTAGTTCTGGTTCTTCCCATGCATCTAGCTTCCTTTCCTAAAAGCTGTGCTGAAAAATATGTTATGTTTAATATGATGTGCATATCATCTTTCAATGGGTAAATTATTCAAGAAAATAAGTTTCCACTCTGATTAAGGTCCCATTAAGGAGACTTCATCATCACCCAAATAAAGATTGCATCCTTCAATCCTGCTATCCTTGACCAGAGTCTTCCAAAACAAACTCTCTACTTCTGTCTTTCAATCAATTGATAGATAAATGAATCAATCAACAAGCACATTTTTTTTAGTCAGACATTGTTCTAATTACTGGACATTCAGTGACAAAAAAAATAGATACTCATATCAAGGAACTTAGATTTTTATCTGGACAATCTTGTGAACACACATGTATGTGTGTTGTGTATGTATGTATGTGTATATATGCATACATTTAAACCCATGTATGTATACACATGTAAATAGAAATATATTATATATAGTGCATATATATACACAAAATAAGTATGATATAATTTTTATCTATTTTTTTAAATTTCCCTGGGTAAGTTTAAGCATCTTGAATCTCAAGATTTTCCTTCCTTATAGTCAGGCAGAGTCCAGATCACCACTTGTCATGTATATTATTCTGGGAACTGCAGAAAAGGTAGGACTAGATGGCAAACCAGGTCCTTTTCGATTATAAAATTCTGTGATTCTCAATTAGAAAGTAGTATTTAAGTTCAGTTTTAAAGAAAGTTAGGTATTCTTTGAATTAGAGGTGAGGAGTTCCAGGCAGATAAGTAAGATAGCCAGTAAAAATGTTGTAGAGGAGGAAAAAGAAATTTCAATTCACAGGAACAAGAATTTTACTTTATCTTCATTATGGAGTTTGAGAAGGGCAATAACATATAACAACACCAAAAAGGCAGGTTGGGACCAGGTTGTGATGGATTTTAAATACCAAGTAGAGGAGTTTTGTTTGAATCTTCAAATAATAGAGGGATGGAGTCAGACAACAATGTGCTAAGAGCTGGATTTTAGGAAAAAAATCATTTGGCTGTTGTGTGGAAAATACATTGGACAGTAAACAGACTTGAGGCAGAGGGACAAGTTAAGAGTCAATAGCAGTAGTCCAAATCAGAGGTAATAAGACATTTGACTTGGGCTGAAGCTTTAAGCATAAAAGGAATAGGACAGATTAAATGTTTGTGCCCCAAGGTTCTGAATGGATTCTCTTTCTCTCCTATATGATTTTCTCATCAACAATCATGGTTTGAATTATCATTGATAGGAAGGTTATTTTCAACTATATATAACTATCTCCTTTTAAGTTTCAGTCTAGCATTGTACATGACTCCTCCACCTAGAAATTCCTTTAGCATCTCAAATTCAACTAAATCATAATCTACCCCATACAGACTCATACCCTGTCTAAATTCCTCTAGTCCTGTTGAGGATAATTTCAACCTTCTGGTCACAATATCTGTCACCTCAGAGTGATATCTTCCCTCTTACTCCCTCCTCCCATATATAGCTGCCAACAACAATCCACTCAGCTTGATCTCTGAAAAGTCTTAGCCCTCCTGTTCACTAATCACATTGTCCTCATTTCTTCTTACTGAACCATCGTAATATCCTTCTTGGTTCCCTTGCCTCCACTCTTTAATCTGTCCTTCACACAGTTGCCTAAATAAATTTTCTCAAGTAGAGGGCAGTCTATATAACCCTCTAACCCCAATTATCTCTAGGATAAAATGCAAACTGAGCTTAGAGTTTGAGGTCCTCCAACCCTCTTTCTGACCTTATTTAACATTATCTCACTCTGCATGTTCTACTTGCCAGTAAAACAGGATTATTGACTCTATCTTGGTAATCTTTCTTCAGGATATTTTCACCAGACATTCCTTCACCTCTAAAATAAAATTTATTTTCAAAATTAACATTATGAATTCTCACATTTCTCAAAGTCTTGGCTCAATTATTATAACCATTCTATTTTAAAGTTTTCTTTCATCTCCCAGCTGAATCTACTTTCTCCCTCCTTAAAGAACTCTTATAAACTTTTTAGCTCTCTCCTTTGTTCTCAGTACGAGGTCATGTATTTTACCAATTTGTGCAAGTGCCATAATCTACTCAGTGTAATATGTGTTCTCGGAGGGCAGGAACAATTTCATTGTTTTAATGTTTATCGTATTCTCAGCTCATGGAAAGGGTAGACTAGTGCCTTGCACATAGAAGATAGTTAATAAATGCTTGTTAAATTTAATTGAAATAAACAGATTAGAAGCTGTGCTCACTGAGTGGGGGGAAATCATTATTTCTTCAAACAAATCAGTGAATTTTTTTTCTTTAAATAATTTTCTTTTATATTTAGCATAGTTTGGCTATTTACAAATTCTCTCCTAGAGCGAAATCCCCTCAGTATTGATCTGGGGTTTGGCCATGACCCTTCCATTCTCTCCTAGCAGTGTGTGTATCTAAGGGAATTAGAAAATATTATTTGCCTTTGATATGTTCTCTGGGACTGAGGGCTCCGGTCTAAACAACAGCACAATGTTCTGCTGACTTATTGAGATCATATTAACCTCTCTGAGATTTTCATGAAACTAACTGAGATTAAATAACCACCCACCTCATGTAGTTATTATGAAGCAAAATGCTGGGAAATTAATGACAATGACATCAAAAAAGCTGTATATGAGCTACTACATAAAAAGGTACCAATAATCAAGGACAATTAGCTATCCTCTGCGTAAACACAGACATGCAGGAAAGGTCAACTATTGCATTTCCTTCATCCTTATCGAAATCCAATTAGGTAAATTTGCCAGCAGTTTGTCTGATGTATTCTTGGTATCTATGGTAACCCCTGCAAAGAATGAAAGTCAGCCTTTGTGCTGCTGCTGCTGGTTGTATTTAAAGAAGGCTCTTGTGTGTTTTGGTCTTGAGCTGGAGGAAAAAAAAATGAATAAGGCATGGTGTGTCCTAGCTTGGCAGTGATATGCATTTCTTCGACATGGAGCAACTGGCTGAACATTTGTATCACTGGAACCACAGGTATCAGAGACATTGCAGTGTATAAATTCATTATTGCATAAATTCATTGAGAAGAGGTAATGCCAGATTCATCTCATTTCCTTTTTTTTTTTACTGGGATACTGAATTATAGTGCCAGAAAATGACATTCAGATAGCATACCTGGATTTCAAAAAGCATTTGTCATGTCTTATGAACAAGATGGAGAGATATAAACTAGATCAACTTGAACATTTATGTGGTGTCAGAATCAATCAAATGACCAGACCTCATATTTTTTGGCTAATTGATCCATGGCAACTTTTCAAAGTTGTTTTCACCAGGATTATACTTATGTATATTATGTTTTTTCCTTGATAAAATATGAGCTCCTTAAAGGAAAGGACTATTTAATTTGTCTTTATATCCCTGGGATCCAAGAAAATTGTCTTATACTTATTGGGCTTTGCTTTTAATGCCAGTTTATTCATAGATTGTTGAAGGAAGGACTTTCCTAATTTCTTTATTTTTCCTTTACATGTTTTATTGCCTGGTTTTAGTTCTATTATTATTTCAGAGATGGTTAATTTTTCGCATCACAGTTTCCCCATATATTTATAAAAAGGGTTTAGATCAGATGACCTTTAGTATTCCTTCCTACTCTAAATGAATAATCTTATGGACTTTAATGGAGGGATCTATTGGAAATTTCAGGGACTCTTCCTTTGACTCTGGTTTGCGCAATACCTTTTTAAAGAACATGCTTGTTGCAAAGATTATCTTACCAAATTTATTAATGACATGGAATCAAGAAAAACAAATTATATAATAGATAACAAATCACCTTTCTATAAAGCTCTTCATCAGGTAAGAAGATAGGCTAAATGAATTAAAGTGAAAGTGAATAGGAATAAACATTAAGTCTTGCATTTTAGGTTCAGAAAATAAATAATACAAATAAAAGCTGAGATGACTTATATGTGAGTTTATTAAAAAAAAAGAACTGTGGTTCTTGGTATATTTGAAACTCAATATGAATCCATAGGGTACCATATCAGACAAGTAAATCTAATGTGATGTTAAGCTATAATAACAGAACTTTAATGTAGAGGACACAGCAGGTCTAATCTAAAACATTCATAATGGTTAGATAATATCTGAAATACTGTTTCTATGTCTAAGAATTCTACATTTTAGAAAGATAATATGCTATGGCAGTAAGCACTTAAGTGGTTCGCTGAAATTAGACTTTAAAGTTGGGAAAGTTGAAGTATCATGTTCTATATCATCAAATTACTTTTCATCAAGCATACTGAAATCCCTAAGAAAGAAGATAATTATAGAGATGAAGATTACTGTTTGATTGCTAAAGTGAATTAGGCCCAGTGACCCTTGGCAAGTCATTTGATTCCAATCGCCTTACCACTCTTCTGCTTTGGAACCAAAACGTAGTATTGATTCTAAAGGGGAAAGTGAAGGTTTAAAAATAAATTAATTAATTCAATTAGGAAGTTTGGTTAGCAGCCTGAAAATGGCAGCAACAAAGATGAAGAGAAAATGCTTTTTTTTTCTTTTTTAAAACTATGTATTAGTTCTAAGGCAGAAGAGAAGTAAGGGTTAGGCAATGAGGGTTAAGTGACTTGCCCAGGGTCACACAGCTAGGAAGTGTCTGAGGCCAGATTTGGACATAGGACCTCCCCTCTCTAGGCATGGCTTTCAGTCCACTGAGCTACCCAGCTGCCTCCTGAGAAAATACTTTCAATAGAAGACTTACACTTAAATTATTCATCAAAACTCTTTTGGAACCCAATATATAAATTTGGGACTATGTTCTTAGGTGTCACCCTTCTACCTCATAGAATTCCTAAGATTATGAACAATTCATAAACCCCAACAGGAATCCCATTCAAAATATGCGAACAGATATTAATTGAAAAGGAGCCTCAATGGGTTTTTTTTTGTATTTTAAATATTTATTTTTTAGAAAAGTTAACATGGTTACATGATTCATGCTCTTACTTTCCCCTTCAATCCCCAACCTCCCCCCTCCCCATAGCTGCTGCACATTTCCACTGGTTTTACCATGTGTCATTGATCAAGACCCATTTCCAAATTGTTGATAGTTGCATTGGTGTGGTAGTTTCCAGACTACATCCCCAATCATGTCCTCCTCAACTCATGTGTTCAAGCAGTTGCCCCTCTTTTGTGATTCCTCAATGGTTTTATGTGACTATTCTCTAACTTGAAAGTTTGAAGATAGACAAATGAATATTATTATAATAAACATTCAACATTGAATAGACATTAGAAAAGACCTGCAAGTCATATGATGATAAAATTTAGATTGAGAAAGAATATGAGAAACCAGTTAGTTCAAATGTTTTTAACCTGGATAATACTGATTTAATTTTAAAATATTTTAATAATTATTTTAATAAAATTGCTTTCTTTTGTAATATATGTCTACTCACACATGCATGCAGTCACACACATATATATATATGTACACACACATACACAGATATTTAAAATGTTTCCCTTGAAAAACCTCATTCTGAGAAATGATAGGTTTCACCAAACTGATTGAGGGGTTCATAGCAAAAAGAAAAGTTTATGATATTCAGGGGCCAGCTAGTTGGTTCAGTGGATTGAGATCCAGGCTTAGAGGTGGGAGGTCCGGGGTTCAAATCTCACTTCAGCTATCATTTCCTAGCTGTGCAAACCTGGGTAAGTCACTTAGCCACCATTGCCTTGCCCTTATTGCTCTTCTGCCTTGCAACCAATAAATAATATTGATTCTAAGCTAAGGGTTTAAAAAAATTCATGATCTAGTCTAACTGTTATTATATATATATATATATATGTATGTATGTATGTATGTATGTATACATATATATCCTCAAAAATTGAATAATTCAATCAGGGATAAACAGGCAAATGTTAAATTTGGAGTCCTATATTTATAGCTATAGAGACTGAGATATAGATAAATGCATTTATGAGGAACAAGTGGGAATTCTACTTTTCATTGAAATTTTATATACAATTGACTTTTCTACAGGAAGTAATTTGTGTAATATTGGAAACTTCATTGTGATCATTGGATTCTAGATGGAAATGCTTGCTAAATTATCTAATTTACATCTTTCTCCTTAGTCAAATTGGCACAGACACACAGACTTCTGCTGTACTTAATAGAAACATGTATTCAATCATCTTGTCTAAGAAGTTGAGTGGCCCAATGGATAGATGCTGTGCCTGGAATTAGAAAGACTTTAAGTTCAAATCTCTTCTCAGACACTCAGTAACTATGTAACCTTGGGAAAGATACTCCACCTCCATGTGCCTCAGTTTCTTCATCTGTAAAATGGGATTATAATAGCACCTACTCCCTCCCCAGGTGGTTGTGAGGATCAAATGAAATAATAATTATAAAGTACTTATCGGAATTCCTGGTGCAGAAAAAGTGTTATATAAGGATCAGCTTAATATAATTATTACACATTTCCTTGGAATATCATTCTACATATTAAGATAAAATTTTCATGATGAAATTAGAAAAAAAGAGAAACCAGTACCATAGTATATCCTGGATATGAATATTGTTAAGAAGTAGAATAATATTGTTAATGAAGAAATGGATGTGTCCCATCATGGCTCCTTAGTATTGGGCCTTAAGCCAACATTAGGGGCTTTTACCTTGCTATAAACCCATTTTAATTGAGAAATTTAAGGTCCATGTAATGTAGGTGAAGGAATACAGCATTAGAGACAGTAATAGATCTGTTTTGACTTATTTATTTACTAGGTGAAACAGAGGAAATTATTTAAAGTCTCTGACATCCTCATTATCTATTGAATAAGGGATGCTTGACTGAGCTGTCCTTTTTTGCCATATGATCTGAATCTCCTTTAATAGATGAATTTAGAATACTCATGTAAGGCAGAGTACTTCAGAAAAAGCATTATAAATCCAATCTGATAATCTTTAAGTGCCTGTTATATGGAAGGTATGGTAGTTACAAAGAAGAAAAAATGACCATTTGCTTAAGGCAGTTTATTATAGGGAAAAGGACATAGAATCTGGAATTGAAAAACCTAGGTTCCCATTCCAGCTGTGATACTGACTGTTTGAATGTGGACATATCAATTTACCCCTTTGGGACTCAGTTTTCCTAAATGTAATATGAGGATATTAGATACACATCTTGTTAAATCTAAGTCTATGATCCTTTTATACAGTTGCAAAACCCTAGCTATGGCATATTGTGATAAATCTCTCAAAATTGACTTGGCTCACATTACTTCTATATGTTTTAGTCTCCTCATATATAAAATATATATGATATGAAAGAACTCAATTCTATAACAAGGATTTAATGAAGATTAAATCAATACCCTCTACATTACAGAAGTAACTTAAAGCTATTTGTTATATAGTGGTTTCAGTTGTGTCTGACTCTTTGTGACCCAACTTGGCGTTTTCTTGGCAAAGATAACATAGTGGTTTGCCATTTCTTTGTCTAATTCATTTTATAGATAAGGAAAACTGAATCAAAAAGGTTTAAGTGACTTGTCTAGAGTCACAGAGTAAATACCTGAGGCCAAATTTGCACTCTTATCTTTCTGAACAGGACTGGCACTCTACCTACTATTCCATCTAGATGCTTTGTGAAGGGACTCTCCTGGGGTCTTACCTGTGTCCCAGACTGCTAGCTTTATGTCACATGACTGGATGTCATGTGAGAGCACTCCAAACATAGGTCATAGTGGACAGGGACCAAGGCACAAGACCAAGAATATAAAGGTTACAGGTCCGGGGGTAAAGGAGAAAATAAAAATGTGGTTCGAGGAAGTAGTTACTCTGTTCCCTTGGATGTCATGGTGGAGGACTGTGGCTGGAAGAATGTCATGTGGAAAGCACCCACGTGACTGGTTAGCTGGCTAGCAGATTAGAATAGGGATAATCTCCCTCAATCTCTATGCTCTCTATTTCAAGTAAATATTAATAAACTCTATAGAAATTAAGGATGAGAGAGCGTTAAATTAATTTAGTTTTTATAATGCCCTTATGTAAAACATTATATCTAGTTAACTAAAATATATTTTCAATTTATCAACAATTATTTATTGAGTATTTACCATATCTAATGCTTTAGGTATGGTCCCAGGTTGCTATGAGTTTACAGTTCAACTGAGGAGACAGGCCACACACATTACATTATAATAGTGTATATACAAAATGCCAAATGAATAGTATAATTAATAATAGAATGTCAGTATTGTTTTTGACTGCAGAGATCATCTAAATCAGAGATTTCAAACTCAGTCTGAGGCACGAGTGTGGAAAACTCAAATACAATATAACACAGATAATGTTTTTTTCTAATTTAGTGTGTTACCCACAGAGATTTGTCTACATTTGAGTTTGGTACCACAGATCTCATCTGCCTTCTCTATCTTACTGATGAAGAAAATGAGGCCAGAGATGATAAGAGCTTCATGCAGAGCTAGGACTAGGCTTTTTCACTTCTTGTTCAACAATCTTACACTTTTACACTGCTTTTCTGATGTATTTAGGAAATCAGATGAAGATGAACTTATCAAGAATGATATTTAAAAGGAAGATATTCATGGACCATTCTTTATCAGTGTAATTTCACTTGAGTTTTGAAGAAAAGGTTTAGAGAGGTGAACAAATGAAGAAGCATCATAATAAAGGTTAAGAAATGAACAAGGCATGTTTGAGAAAGTGAAGAGACTATGCTCCCATATCAAATCAATTGACTCAACATACTATCCCTCTTCTTTTTAATATTCTATATGCTTTAAAGCTTTTTGTTTCTATCCTCAAGCCCCTCCCCACCCCCATTTGATCTTTTTTTTTTTTTTCTCAGCAGATGACCTTCTCTTCTACTGTACTGGGAAAAAAAATCAAACCTATTCTAAGTTTGGTCAATTTCCCATCTTTGTACATCAAAAATTTCTGAACATTTTCTAGTCTGTTTATACCTTTGATTTCAAAAGAGAATATGACCTTTTTATTTGATAAAGATAAGCCTTTCTACTGAAGTCCTGAAAAATATTTTCTCTCTATTCTTTTGGACTGTTTTTCCATCCAATATAATCTTTCCCTAAGTTTCAATCAGTCTGACTTTTTTTTTACTTCCTTCCCATTGCTTTTAATATGCTCAAATATACATGAAGGACATGATAATGATGATGTTAACTAAACATATATACATATATGCCACTTTAAGGTTTTCAAAGTACTTTGCACATATTACGTTATTAAATCCTTACAATGCCTCTAAATAGATACAATTATTATCCCTCACTTTATATATAAGTAAACACAAACTGAGAAAGATGTAGTAATTTGCTCAGCATGACATGAGACAAAGTTTGAAATCATTATTTCCTAAAATCATGCCCTCTACCAGTGGTTCCCAAACTTTTTTTGGCCTACAGCCCCCTTTCCAGAAAAAAAGATTACTTAGCACTAGTAATTAATTGCTATTAAAATAAAAAAAATCCTGGAAATTATTTTTTTTTATTTTAATAGCAATTAATAGGAAAGATAAATGAATCTGAGGCCATCACCACCCCCATGGATCTCTGCCCTATACTATTCCTTACTATCAAAAGAACTTGTTGAGAGAGAATATTTGTACTAGAGCTATTTAGTAAAAAAACTGAGCTATATCTTTCATTTCCATTGATTCCCCTCCCCATCAAAAAATGTTTTCAGGAAAAGGCCAATAAATGGAATTGAAAAAAAGACATTATTCAATGGTAGAAGTTATCATCATCATCACCATCATCAACAGCTACTAATAGAATTAGACTGTTACCCTGGCCTCAGAAAGGCTTCAGAGGTCACTTAATACAATTCATCTCATTTTATAAAGGAAGAAACTGAGACATAATAAAGGTAGAACATTCCCTATATGACATAGCTAGTTATTGACAGAACTAGGTCTTCTGATTCCCAATTTGAATCACTTTCATCTATTTCTAAGGGGAACCCTTAAATTAACATTCTAAAGGAACTTAAATGTCCTACAGATGAAAAATAATTTCATATATAATCCTAAATCTCATTTCCCACAAACATTCTTCTTTCATAGGATGCTGGGATTTCAAATTTGTAAAGACCATAAGAATGATACTACTATCCAACTGGTTCCTCTTACAGATGATTAAACTAAAGAGTAAACATATTCCATGTCTTGCTCTAAGTCACAAATCAAATAATTTTCAAAAACTGAATTAAAACTCAGATTCTCTGAATCAAATTTCAATATTTTTCCCACTACAGCACTTTAAGGGAAATGAATGATTAGCTACTTTATGTGATTTGCATTCACATTCTTTCCTTTTGATATATAATGGGTATTAAAATGGTTCTAAGCTAGAAGAATTAGGAGATCACTTCCAGATTGGGAAATTTTATTCGGATGAATAGAAAGACAGATTTATTTTTCTATTTTTTAAAGCTCTAGGTAACTCCAGCCTCATAATATTTTCGCAAGTACTTGAGGTTTATATGGTAGAGATTTACTAAATTTAAGTAAACTCATCCAAAACTCAAGGTCAATGCCAACTTGAAGTCTTGAGAAAGTGGAATGATGGAAGATCAAAAATACATCCATGATGCCAGCTGCTAGAAAGCCAAATCAAGGTTTATGGAACTAGCCTGCTGGCAGCCACAATATTAAAATAATCATCCTTCAATCAAGGAGAATGATTTCACTCCAGGGATATATTATTCAATAGTGACTGTTTGGAATAAAAGTTTTATTGGGGCAGAAGAAAAAAATTAAGCTATAAATAGGCTGTCAGGAACACTATAGCTTGTCTGATTAGTGTTGTATTATGAGAAAGCTGTGACGCAGACAGAGAATAATCCACTGGAATTTTCCACCTAAGACTTGTAAAAAAGGACTGTTCCTGATTGACTCCTTTTATTTTTATAGGCACAATATTGGAGAATGAATAATTTATGGGTGAGAAAGCTGACAAACAATTTCAGTATGCCCTTATTAAAATAAATAAAGTGGTCTCACCCAATTAGTTCAGCCTCCACCGGAGACACTAGGTTGTCCAATAGTTGAAATTGTTGTCAGTTTCTGAAAACAACAACAAAACCTCTGGAAATGGTTCTCCTACTATTATCAGAAGTCATGCTTGAGTGAATATTGAGGAATTCAGTTATTAGCAGAGCCAGGAAAAAAAGAATTGGTGTTCTTTCCACAAAAACTGTTCTCTGAACATTCTTTCTCCTCCCATGCTCTGTCATTAGTTGCCTGGAGACTTACCAATAGTATGATCAGCTTGATTTGTCATTAAATAAATACTGAGATACCACTAAAAAAAGAGATTTTATAGTACACATGTGCATGTTGTCCTCCCTTGAAATTTCATTACTTTAGAGGATTCTCAGTGACAAAACTACTTTTACCAATGGAGTTTTGTCTTTGTATCACCATCTGTAGTCTTAGGGAATTTTGGAGTACTAATTGTTTAGATGATTTTATGAGGATGAAACACCCTGTATATGTCAAATGTGGAACTAGTCACAATTACCTATTTGAATCTGGCCCTCTATATACTATGTCATGTTGTTTTTTTATGCATTTTTGAGGGGGTAGGCAGGTAGTACAATGGATAGAGTACCAGACATGAAGTCAAGAAAACTCATCTTTGCAACTTTAAATCTGGCCTCAGATACTTACTAGTTGTATGACTGGGCAAATCACTTAATACAGATTACCTCAGTTTCTGCACCTCTAAAATGAGCTAGATAATGAAATGGCAAACCACTTAAATATCTTTGCCAAGAAAAACCTAAAGGGAAAACTAAGAATTTGAAATGATTGAACAACACCTCTTAAATAATGAATACTTAAATAATATCCTCCTATAGGCCTTCTCTATTTGTTATATTCTAACATACATGACCACTTACATATTATAAAAATAAGGGTTCTATGGTTTACACTTACAACATGGAAGAATCTGTATAAGAGAACAGATCTCAAAAAAGAAGAAACTAGAAAGATTTAGTATATCATTTTTAGGAATTAGAACTATAGTTGTACCCCATATCTGAATCATTTGATAATCTGAACAAGGTCATCTTTGGCAAAAGAATAATCATATAATCTCAGAGCAATAGACGTGAACATGGGAGTCATTAACTGGAAGTTATATTAGAAAAGCAATCTCTTCTAGAGAATACCGTATAAACATTTCCAGTTCTTGAATGGAGACAGTTATTATACTTCTTTCCAACCTCCAACTCTTCGACTGTGTCATATCCCAGATTTTTTAACTTATCTACAATTTTCAAGAAATACTGGCAAGATATTAAAGCCCTTCATCTTCCTTTTTGTGGGTACTCTCAGTCATATTAATTTCCTTCCTAAAACATGATGCCTAGATCTGATATAGATTTATCTGATCTATAGCATCATAATGTAGCTAAAAGACAATTTTGGCAACCTCCTATAATGATATTGCTATAGAATTTCCTGCTTCTCATCTTCCCAACTACTGCCATTGCAGGAGAATTGTCTCTCAATAATTAGTAAAATGATTTGGGTATCAAATAATATCATATCTGAAAGAATCTTAGTGATAAAATGTTTAATAAAAATGACTTCTTTACCTGTCCTGAGGAAATTAACTTTTTTTTTAAACCCTTAACTTCTGTGCATTGACTTATAGGTGGAAGAGTGGCAAGGGTAGGCAATGGGGGTCAAGTGACTTGCCCAGGGTCACACAGCTGGGAAGTGTCTGAGGCCGGATTTGAACCTAGGACCTCCCATCTCTAGGCCTCGCTCTCAATCCACTGAGCTACCCAGCTGCCCCCAAGAAATTAACTTTTAAAGAAGAATTATGAGTAGCAACAACAAAAAACATTTTATTAACAACAGCGACAATAACAAACAGTCAAGTCAAACTAAGTCATCAAGTATTGCTTAAATTTCTGGTATGTGTAGATCACTGTACTAAGTTTTGGAGGATACAAAGAAAGGTAAAGGTAAAAAAAAAAGATAAATTTTTTAAACCTTGGTTTAAAAAAACAACTCACATGTGAAGTGAGTAAATAAACACAAATACACATACAGGGGTTCTTCTTGAGAGAAAGGGGTGAAGGAAGAATGTAGATTGTAGATGTTTTACAATCTTAACCAAATACAAAAGGACTACGAGAATGAGAGTGAATGACAGTTGGGATCCAACTGCCACTTAGATTAAAACATCCAGGGATACCTTATTTCTATAGGGGAAAATACAATAGGAATAAAAAACACTTTTTAATAGTTAATTTAAGATTAAAAGAGGTAGGAAAGCTCACACTACTCTAAAACACAATGGGATCAGTTCAGGGTTGAAGGTTAAAGATCTGGGAAATCCCTACACTACACTATGCAGGCTGCCAGGACACAAGGGACTAACGGTATATCAAAGAGATGATCTGATGGTCTTGATCAGTAGCTCAAAATGTTTCAGTCCAAGTGTATTCCAAGAGCACAGGTTCCCAGTCAAATTAATCCCAAAGAGCTTTAATCAGCTTGAGATGTCCACCAACCCAAGTCTGATCCTCCAGCTTAACTTGAATTTCCCACAGGCAGGCGTTTCTTCTGGGAGGCAAATCCACTCTCTCCTGGGCTCTTCATTGGAGACAGTTTTCATAATCTAATTCCTCTCTCAGCCATAACAGAGTTAATGTGATTTTTCTTGAAACTTCCAATAGCCATTTTATGTAAATATCATAATTTTGTTCTAATTTATATTTATAGGTGAGAGAGAGTAAGCTGAAAGGTAGACTCCAAAAATGGATGAACAGTCCTGAAAAGGGCTCAGCAAGCCCCACACAACATAAATGTTAGTTCTGGTATACCCCATACACCACAGGCATTAGGTTCTTTTGGTTTAAGGTCAAGCTCTAATCAATAATCTGTTGTGTTACTTTACTTCTCTTGGATCAGTATTTTTTTATTTATGATTTTAGCATCAATCTAGATTAGATAATCTCCCAGCTTTATAATCTACTACTAAATCAGATTACTTAAAAAGTTTATTCTCCAAAGTGCTCCCAACACAAATGTTTATGAATGCTTACTGAATATTGAATCTGGGTGGATATATGGCAAATATCCTTTGGAAAGGTCTAATGTATGAAAATAAAATTTAATAAATTATGAGGTAAAGCTCTTCTCTTGATGAAACACAATTAACTGTATTTCATGATTGTTAATGTTCATAAACATTGATTCACATTGCTGAAGTTAATAAAAAATAAAATTATCCCACACACACCTACAACAATCTGCCTATTTACATTCCCTTCTGGTTCTTTCATTTTGTTTTCACTAAAATAATTTTCTTTATATCAATGCTTAAATTAAGTAAGCAGTAACTCCTATTACTATTGGAAAGAGATGGTCATCCACTTGATTAGACATTTGATTCTGAACCTATCATATGAAGCGTACTAGGTATTAAGAGGAGGATGCTCCTAAGGAAGGCATTATCATTTGAGGGAAAAGAATACAAATAGAAGAGTACTTCATTTTGATTCAGAAGACCTAAATTTAATACCTAACTCTGCCACTTATGAGCCAAGTGATCTTAGGCAAGTTATGTTGCTTCTCAAAACTTTGCTTTCTTCACCTATAAAATGAGATGGAAGGAGATAATCTTTAAAGTCTCTTTCCAACCAAATCCTTTGTTCTCATAACTATCTAAAAAGCTTAAGGTATGTGCTATAATTCCAGGGATGTTTGGTAGCTGAGTTAAGAAAAGTAAATCATGCCATTTAGGATGACCTGAAACTGGAAAAAGAGACATTCCTACAATTTACGCAAAAATTAGTCATGTAGCTTTTAATTCAAGACCTCAAGGGAAGTTGACTCAGTTCCAACTTTTAGATTTTTTTTCTATTTTATATGCACACTAAGTCTACTTTTTTTTACAATATTCATCTATTAGTCCTAGTCTTTCCATCTGGTATCAAACATATTATCTATGAGGCAGAAAGGTCTCTCATTTTCACAATTCACCGCTCCCCTTATACTCATGCAAATATACACATCTCTGCTAGGATTTCCTTTATGCCAAAACTTATGTTATTATCAGACAGTGGTATATTATCATGATTAGGGATTAATCCTTTCTCTGGAATTCATATTACTAAAGAGATTGATCACATTAAAACTATAGCTTATAGGGCAGCTGGGTAGTTCAGTGGATTGAGAGTCAGGCCTAGAGATGGAAGGTCCTAGGTTCAAAGCTGGCCTCAGACACTTCCCAGCTGTGTGACCCTGGGCAAGTCACTTGACCCCCATTGCCCACCCTTACCACTCTTCCACCTATGAGCCAATACACAGAAGTTAAGGGTTTAAAAAAAAAACAATAACTATAGCTTAAAAATGTGATCTATCTTTTATATATATAATATATATTATATATTTATGAGCGAGAGATAACTATACAGTAATACACACACACACACACACACACACACACACACACACACACACACACACACATACACATACATCCAGTGAGATAGGTGACTTGGTGTATGGAGCATGGAGCACTGGACTTGGAATCAGAATGTCATGAATTCAAAAACAACCTCAGATAATTACTAAGTCCTATGCTATATGACTAGTCACTTAACTACTATCTGCCTCAGCTTTCTTCTCTATAAAAAGGGAATAACAATACCTACTTACCAGGATCATTGGGAAGATAAAATGAGCTCACAGTCATATATAACTTATAAGCTTTAAAGAACTATATAAAGTTCATTTTTAAGATAGCTAGGCAATATAGTGGATAGAAAACTGGGCCTGGAATCAGTAAGCCTAGAATTCCTATCCAGTCTTAGACACCGACTGACACCAACTAAGTACATGACTCTGAGCAAGTCACTTAATTTCTATTTGCCTCATTTTCCATAATTGAAAAATGAATTTATATCAAATGAGATAATAATTGTAAAACTCTCAGCACAGTGTGTGGAAGATAGTAGGAACCTGGTCAATGGCTTTACTTTTTCTTCTTCCCCTAGTCTTTTTATTGAGCTGGATTGCCGATTTCTTAAGGAACAATTTGAACTGGATATCCCATAGGCATGACAAAGTCAACCTCTTTAAAATAAAACACATTTTTCCCCACTTAAACTTACTTTTTTTTTCTGAATTTCTTTGTAATTTTCAAGGGAAGCTATCCTTCTAGTCACCTATGCTTATGACTCACTCTTATTCAGTCCAAAAAAAACAATTTTTACAAATCCTGTTAATACATTCTTTAAAGTATTTGTCATGTGTGTTTCCCTTCTTTTACTCATGAATTTCCCACTCTAGTTTGATAACTCATTGTCTCTAACCTGATATATTTCAATAGCCTTCTTTTTGAACCCCCAATAAAGTTTCCCCACTCCATTTCTTCCTCCATATAGAGGAAAGTGAAAGATTGGCATTTATATTGTGCATTGTGATAGTAACTTTTGATAAATATCTTCTTATTTGATCCTCCCAAACTTCCCCAGGGGTAGTAGTTATTACATTCCTTTTATAGTAGAGGAAACTGAGACAAACAGGTTAATTAACTTGCGCATGTCATAGAGCTACTAAATGTCTCAGGTAAGATTAAAACTCAATCTTCCTGACTCCAAGCCCAGCATTATATCAACTATACTACCCATTATCACATAGGTAACAAAATTATTTTTTCTAAAGGCAAAATTATAAAACACCTCTATTTAATAAACTTCAATTTTTTAAAGATCAAATATAGACTTCTCCATTTGTCATTTTAAAGCTACTCACAATCTGACCATAAATTATGTTTCCAGCCTTGGTACATAATATTCTTCTCTAATAATTTGGTGGTCCAAAATATGGGCTTTCCTACTGTTCTTAATATGTTCCAGCATTCCTGAAACACTGTTTCTCTATCTTTTGTAAGCTTGTATTTCTTCAAATCTTATGTATCAACTTCTGCCTGAAACATTTCCTGTAATAACCCCACCCCAAACTACTACCTTCCCCTCCAAGATTACCTTGCATCCACTCTTTATGTTCATTTGTTTTCTTATATATGTGTTTGTGTGTGCCTGTGTGTGCGTATACACACCCATTATTCTCCATTCTGATAGAATATAAGTTCCTTGAGGGCAAAGATAGTTTCAAACTTTGTCTTTATTCCCAGAGCTTAGCACAGTGAATAACACAAAATGGTTATTTAATAAATGCATATTTGTTGATTAGTTTGTTGATCTAGACAAAAGGGAAGAAAAGTATTGAATCATGACTTCCTTCCTATAGAAGAGGCACACAGAAATGAAGAACCAGATATGTGAAAGTCCATGGGGACCGAAGTCACCTGGACAAAGGATATAGGGGAAATAGAAGAGAAAATAAATGGAAAAAAGAGGTTCTAAAGAATACATGACTTAATGATTCTGACTTTGGATGGGATTAAGGTAAAGGAAAGTAAATTAAATAATGCAGAAGAATTCAAGGTCTAGAAATTTCATCTTTAGCAAATATGTACGTTGCAGTGACCCCTAAAGCCAAAGTTTTCCTCTCATCCTCTTAAGAAAAGTTGATATTACTAGTCTCTGATAGTGAACCCTAATGGGACATCTGGATAATGACTGCTTCATTAAAATAAAGGAGGGAATGAAGGAGGAAAAGGAGAATGACAAACAGACAGATAGACAGAGACAGACAGAAAGATGAAAAAGACAGAGAGACAGAGAGAGAGACAGAGAGAGAAAACAGTGTAACAGTGTCAGCCCTATCCCTCCTATTAATGTGTCAGAAT
Organism: Gracilinanus agilis; assembly: GCF_016433145.1. Classification (NCBI taxonomy): domain Eukaryota; kingdom Metazoa; phylum Chordata; class Mammalia; order Didelphimorphia; family Didelphidae; genus Gracilinanus; species Gracilinanus agilis. Next base: position 411,232,645 of record NC_058130.1, read on the forward strand.
TCATATGTGATTGGTGAGCTGTGGACAATTTCATAGGACTGTGGAAGAATTAAGTAAATAAATAAATCCAGTCTGTTAGAAGGAGAAGGATCCAAATCTGTGGTTCTGAGTCCCTGTGGCCATAAGGGACTCTCACATGCTAGGGCACACCATATGTCTCACAGCACTTGGCAAAAGAAGGAACAGAAGGAATCAAGGACAGAAAGTCAGCCAAAAACTCAGAATATCCCAGTTGAATTTCCTCTGTCACAATCTTTAAGTGATCTATTGAAACAATCTCACTGAGTGCAATATTAATTAGAAGTATAGTTATCTCTGGAGAAATCCAAAGGTCTGAGCTACGAAAACCTATGCAGGTTAGACCAGATTCTTATAAACAGTAAGTGGTCATTGACAGGGTATGCTTCTAGTGTCATCATTTTCCTGTTTTGTCTTGGGTGATCACTGCCACCATCACCAAAATGTTTTGCTCCTGGAATTATTACTTTGACATTTGGCTTAAGACATTCAAAGTCCCTTTTGAAATGTAAATCCTTTACCTATCCTTAGCTCATCACATTGGCTCTGGGGAAGAGTAAGGTTCAATGAGACCAAGAAATGATAGGCTGGCTTTGACTGAAGAAATGAGAGGGAAGAAGGTATAAGAAAAAGAGCAAAGAGGAAGAGAGGTGATCAGAAAGTTCTGAAGAAAGGAATTTTGGAAAGGAGTGTCAATCTGGCTGGGGCACTCTAAAATGGAATCCTGGGCAGTAATAAAGTAATGAACACTTGAGATTATACCTACTTATATCACAGAAGGGAGAGGATGGAAATGAGATGAAGGAATGAAAATAGATGATTTCATAGGAGAGTGTTTATTATAAATTTAATATTGGGAAGAAATTTCAGAGCTGGAAAACTACTCCCCCAAACCAACTCACCAGCCTCAGAGTAACAACTGTAACTAGTCGCTTCTGACACAGCAAGGATACTGTAGACATTCCTCTGCACTTCAGTAATTCTACTTAAAAAGCAGTAAGATGCACTAACAACATCTATTTTAACTAAAGGCAGTCACAGACTTTTACTCCTCCCTTCTGAAGCATCGTTTCTCTACTGTAGCTGCTCCACATAGCTTCCATAGAAATACAGGTTGAACTACTTAAAAGCTGATGTTGCCAAAGGTTCTGTCCTTGGTTCTCTTCTTATTTTCCTTGATATTATTTCACTTGGTGAACTGATCAATTTTAAACAATCTAATTATCACCTCCATGTAGCTGATTCTTAAATCTATTTATCTCTCCCTAAACATATCCAAGTGCTTTTCAGACATCCTGAATTGGATGTCCTGTTAAATCTGAAACTCAACATAGCCAGAAGAGAAATCAATAATTTTGTCCCCAAATTGTCCCTTTTCCAAAACAGTCTGTTATTAAGAGGATGCCTCTGCTCCTAGTTACCCAGAGTCACAACCTAAGTGTAATCCTTGACTCTTCACTTGTTCTCACTCTTCCCACCTGCCCCTCCCCCGCCCCCATATCCATTCTTTTGCCAGACCTCATCGATTCTATTTTAATAATATCTCTCCTCTTCTCATCTGGCACTATACCCATCCTGTCAAAAAGCTCCAATAGTTACACAATGCCTTTAGAATGAAATGAAAATTCCTATGTTTGTCATTTAAAACCTATCATAATCTGGTTCCAGGGAAAACTAAGTGGCCTGGTGGAGAGAGCACAGGGCTTGAAATCAGGATGACTCTTCTTCATGAGTTCACATCTGGTCTCAGACTCTTAATAGCTGTATGACCTGGGCAAGTTAAGTCATACCTTGTTTGATTCAGCTTCCTCATTTGTAAAATGAGCTGGAGAAGGGAATGTTAAATCACTGCAATAACTTTGCAAAAACAAATCCCAAATAGGGTCACAAAGATATGGAAGTGACTGGAAAACAACTGAATTATAATTGAAACAATCTTGATTCAACCTGTCTTTTCAGATAATGGATAAAGCGCTACCCTTGGGTTAAATCTGGCTTCAGACTGTGTAAGTCACTTAACCATTTTCTACCTCTATTTCTTCAACTGAATAAAAAGGGATAATAGTAACACCTACTTAGCAACAACCTAGGTTGTTGTGAGCTTCAAAGAGATATTTGTAAAGTACTTCGCTCAGTGCCTTCCTACTTCATAGGCACTTAATCCTTACATAATACACATACACACATATGTATACATATATGTACATATATATGTATATATATATATAATATACTTCCTCCTTCCTTCCCTCCCTCTCTTTGTTCCAGTCAAATCATCCTTTTTGCTATTCCTCACACACAGCATTTCTTCTCCTGTCTCAATTATACAGATTGTTCCCTACCCATAAAATTCTCTTCAACCTCTCTTTTTGCCCTTTAGAATTCCTGGTTTCCTTTGAATTTCAACTCAAGAGCCTTTTGCTCCATGAAACCTTTCCTCTTCTTTCTATTTGCTAACTAATGTCCATTTCCCTCTCCTCCCTTATACATGATTTTTATTTTGTGAGTTTTAAAACATGTGTATATATGCATATGTGTACAAATATATGTGTGCATGGATATTTAACCTAGCAGAGTACTAGGGAGCTAAGTGCTAAAGAAAGACCTCTAGAGCTGGTATCTGAAACGTCTGTTTTCAAATACTCACACATATTATATCTGTTTGAACCTGGGCAAGTTATTTCCCTCAGCCTCAGTTTCCTCATTGGTAATGATTTGCATAATATTAGTGCACTTACCTCACAGTGTTGTTGTGAGGATTCACTGAGAAACTTACTATAATAGGTTTTTATTAAATGCTTTATGATTCATGTATTACTTGCTTCAAGCTACTTACGCATGTTTTTGAGCCTTAAATGAGAGACCACAACATATAATGGATCCATCACTCAACTGGCAGACAGGAATGCTGTAGTCCTGTTTTGATTTTATCAGTTTCTCATTACTTAACTTTGGTAAGGTCATGCTCTATCACTTGAATTCATTTTCCTCATATGAAAAATGTGGAAAAATAAAACCTTTCTTGCTCATTAATTTAATCCAATTATTAATTTTTAATTAATCCATATTAACCATATTAATCCAATGAGATTTTATTTTTATGTGGTATAAACAGATTTGTAGCCTTGGAGCAAATCATCTCATCCCTTTGGATTTTTCTTTTCTCCTCTTTAAAACAAAAGGGAAGGACAAAATATTCTCTATTATTCCCTCCCCTTCTAAATTTGATATTCTCATTGTGATGTACTATACTAATTAAAAGTGTTGTCATAATAATCATGAAAAGAGTTTGAAAAGCATATACTTTTATTGAAAGCCAATGTATTATTATTTTCAAAATCTCTTGAGATTCTATATAATTAAAAAGTCCTGAAAAGAACACTTCATAATGCAAAATTTCAATTTTCTTTGTTTCTCAAGGAAAACATTGAGTGAGACAGAGAACACAGGCAAGAAGAGACCTTTTTGTCAAAGAATAATTGAAAATTCACCCTATATTTTGGTAAAAGATTATTTATCTTTTTTCATTTAGCAAATATTTTTTGAATATTATGACGTTCAAGGCCCTTCTAATTACTGTGAAGGGATATCTACATATATTTACACACACGTAAAGGACATCCACATAATATTTCTTCTTTTCACTTTCAACAAAATGTATTATATTTAGAGGGGAAAAGGAGAGAAAAGAAATAAGCATTAATAACATTTAATGCTATTAAGTTCCAGGAATTGTGCCAAGTCCTTTACCATTATCTAATATGATTTTCATAACAACTTGACACATAGGTGTTGTTATTATTCCCATTTTATATTTGAGGAAACTGAGACAAACTGAAGTTAAGTGATTTGCTTAAGGTCATGCTGATATTACATTTTGGAGGCTAGATTTGAAATCAGATTTTCCTGACTCCAAGCCTATCTCTCTGTCCAATTGTGCCACATAGCTAACTTTAGTTTATTCCTCTCTGAAAAAAAATATATATATATGTATGTGTATATATATACTTATATATATATACAGTTGGTATATGCATACATACATAGATACATAGATAAACTATATCAAGGAAATTGTGATCTAAGGAGGAAAAAGAAAAAAAATCACTCATCTAGGTTCTAGTCCTGGTGTTGCTGTTACCTAGTTATATGTCTTTGGGACAAAATCATAGCCAACTTTTCATTTCCTAAATCTTCTAATTTTCTTTCAAAGTTATATTGTTAAATTGCAAGAATACATAAAAATGCTAGCTATCCTGTGAAGTATTCCATTTTCCTACATAGAACTTACTTCAAGGTCATAGAAAATGTATTCTGACAATTTAAGGTTTTCAAATTTCTTTATATCCATTATTTCACTTGAGCTTCACAACAATCATGTAAGAAATATTATAGACTTTTGCCTCTGTTAGAAGTTGGGTGACACTCCTTCAACTTTGTATACACCCTAGTATATATCATCAGACTTTTGCCCTGCTTGGCGGCCTTGCAAGTCCTCCTTACCCTGGTCATCTTAATATATATTAGTGGTTCCCAAACTTTTTTGGTCTATTGCCCCCTTTCCAGAAAAAATATTACTTAGCCCCCTGGAAATTAATTTTTTTTAAATTTTAATAGCAATTAATAGGAAAGATAAATGCACCTGTGACCATCCAAGCCCCCTTGGATCACTGCAGCATCCACCAGGGGGCGGTGGCACCCACTTTGGGAATCCCTTGTATATATCATTCTTGACATCATCAGGCTTAGAAAGTAGGGTTCAGGCTCCCCTACTCCCTTCATGTCTATCAAAATACTTCTTCTACCAATGAGAAGTGTTTCCTGATTACTTTAACCAATCCACATTTCTTTATTTTTATCACTGTCTTGGATTACTTCATAAATTGTGATATTCTTGTGGTATAAAAGAAGTTCTCTTACAAGGCCTGGGGTCTTTTGGTCTTGACCAGAAGTCTGGCTTGGAGAATTAGTTTCCCTTATTTCCATTTCTGCAGTTAGAAATTACACAACAATCTGAGAGTTTTCATCTCTCATTCTAGAGAAATTTTCACCTCTTCTGAAAGCCATGGAAAATGGTTATTGCCAAATTCCAAAATGAAGATATGTTATGGTTTTTAACATGCACATCATAGGGAATGAGGAGTGTGTATAGTTTGGGGGGATACTTCTGGAATGCCAGAGTCCTCAGTCCATAGGTACCTTGTTCTCCCATCTCCCACCTTATTATCATTTGTCAATGTGAGACAGGTCTTCCTGCCCTTCTGGAATGAGACTATGAGGTGAGGGGGAGATGGGGTACATTACAGGACCAGTATAGGTAATTATTTAGGTCTTACAGTTCTGAACTAAAGTAAATAAAGAATATGAATAATTAGGAAAACAGATTAGGCACAAAACTGATGTCTAGTATAGAAGGTTACAAATCCAGTACACAGAATGAGTAACTGACCAATCTATAATTCATGTTTGACTAATGATGAAACTATAATTTTGTAATTGATGTTTAACCACTGCTAACTGGTTAGAAATATAAGATTTCAGAGTATGAGGTATTGTTCCATTTGTTGCTCAGTGCCTGTCTCCATCACTCTTATCTATTTTATAGTTCTAATACTGCATAGTTTCTTCTCTTTCCTTTATCTACCATACCATTCCATTCATCATTTCATGTTTCATTCATCAACCCATGTACAATGGCTTATTTTCTTTTGAAATCCCATGATTCCTTCCTCCACCCCTCCCTCCTCCACTCATTTCCCCACTTTCTTTTTCTCCTGAATTATTTATTTCATATTATCCCTTCTTCTTTTAGTTCTACATAAAAATCCATTTGGGTATATAATTTTGATCTTCTCAGGCAAGAAAAAGATCAAATTAAAGCATATAAATGAAAAATAAGTCTTTCTCTGCTTTCTGTGGCACTGCTCTTTTGTAGTTTGTCTAACTTTCTAGATTATTTTGTTCTCTCAGCTGATGATTTACTCTTTTTTTGGCTGACTAAATGTAGGCACACTCTAAAATTCTACTTTGGGTCCTATCCTCTTCTTTCTCTACATTTTTCTCCCTGTAATCCTATTCACTGTAAAGGCTTTAATTGTTCTATGTAGATTTTGTTTTAGTTTTATCTTTATTTTATTTCATTAACAAATTTACACATAAGTTTTCCAAAGTTAAATGATTCATGTTTTCTCCCTCCCCTCCATCCTGGAGTTGACAAGCAATTTAGTCTTGGTTATACATGTATTATAAGTAAAACTCTATTTGCATATTATTCATTTTTGTAAGTGAATAATCTTATAAAACCAAAATTCTAAGTCATATACTGAAATAAATAAGTGATAAATCCCATTTTCACTTGCATTTCTACTCCAACAGTTCTTTCTCTATATGTGGATGGCAACCTTTTACATAAATCCCTCAGAATTATTCTGGATTGTTGCATTGCTATTAGTAGCAAAGTCTTTAAAATTTGATCTTCCTACTATACTTCAGGCACTGTTTATATTGTCCTCATGGTTCTGCTTATTTCACTCTGCATCAGTTCATGTAGGTCTTTCCAGTTCATTCTGAAATCATCCTGTTCATGATTCCTTATATCACAATAGTATTTCATCACCATCATATACCATATTTTGTTCAGTTATTCCCCAAATCAGGGATGTCCCTTTAGTTTCTAATTCTTTGCCACCACAAAAAGGCACCTATAACTATTTTTGTACAAATCAGAACTTTCCCATTTTTAAAAATCTCTTTGGGATACAGACCTAGTAGTGGTATTGCTGGATAAGAAGGTAGGTATCTTTTTAAAGTCTTTTGGCCATAATTTCATATTGCCTTCCAGAATTGTCAGATCGATTCACAACTCCATTAGCAATGCATCAGTGTCCTGATTTTGCCATGTCCCATGCACATTTATTATTTTTCTTTACTGTCATATTGGCCAATCTGATATGTGTAAGGTGGTACCTCAGAGTTGTTTTAATTTTCATTTCTCTAATCAAAAGGAATTTAGAATATGTTTTCATATAATTATTGATAGCTTTGATTTCTTCATCTGAAAACTATTCAAACACTTTGATCATTTATCAATTGGGAAATGACTTTGCATTCTTATGAATTTGCCTTAGTTCTTTATATATTTGAGAAATGTGCCCTTTATCATAGAAATTTGTTGTAAAAATATTTTCCCAGTTTGGTGCTTCCCTTCTAATCTTTATTGCATTGGTTTTGTTTCTACAAAAGCTTTTTAATTTCATATAATCAAAATTATTCACTTTATATCTTGTAATGTTCTCTGTCTCTTGGTTGGTCAAAAAATCTTTCCTTCTCCACAAATCTGACAGGTAAACTATTCTACATTTCCCTAATTTACTTAGAATATCACTCTTTATGTTAAAATCATATATTCAGTTTTTGTATTTCTTAGCCAGTACCAGATTGTTTCAGAGATTATTGCCTTATACTACAGTTAAGATCACGTAGTTAGACCATGGGACTTCATATTTTTTCACTAGTTTCTTTGATATTTTTGAGCTTTTGTTCTTCCAGATGAATTTTGTTATAATTTTTTCTGGTTCTATAAAAGATTTTTGACAGTTTACTCATTTCTTTCTTTCTCCCTTCCTTTCTTTATTTCTTTCTTTCTTCTTTCTTTTTTTTTTTTTTTTTTTTTTTGCTTAGATTTATCTAATTCTGATAAGGTAAGGTTGACACCCTACACTAGTATAGTTTTGTTATTTCCTCCTTAAACTTCTTTAGTTTCTCCTTTAAAAATCTGGATGCTACACCATTTGGTGCATATATGTTAAGTACTGATATTACATCATTGTCTATACTCTCTTTTATCAAGATATAATTACCTTCCTTTTCCATTTTAATCAGATCTATTTTTGCTTTAGCTTTTTCTGAGATCATGATTGCTACTCCTGCCTACTTTGTCTAAGTTGAAGCCCAACAGATTCTGCTCTAGCCTCCCACCTTTATTCTGTGTGTGTTGACCTGCCTCAAATATGTTTCTTGTTAAAATGTGGTAGAATTCTGTTTTTAATCCACTCTGCTATCCACTTCTGTTTTTTGCATGAGTTCATACCATTTATATTCACAGTTATAATTACTATATATGTGTTCCCCTTCATCTTGATTTCCTCATTTAATATTGCCATTTCTCCTTTTCCTCATTCCCTCCACACCAGTGTTTTGCTTTTAATCCCTCTTCCTTCTCCCCCTCTCTTACATAATGCACTTTCCCCCTGCCTCCATTCTTATTCCCCTCTGTGATAATGAAATAAAATCTGCCCTGCTCATCCTTAATCTAATCACCAAAGGTGAGAACATCCCCACTTAATTCACAAATTGGGAGGACCCACCTGTGCTAGAGTGAGTGACAAATCAAAATTTACTGACTGCCTTCCAGGTAGTCCTAAGAAAAGCATCTGTTGTGATTTGACACATAAACTAAGAGGAAGGCACAGGAAGTGATGCAAAAGAAGCCCCTTTAAAAGAGAGTGCAGTTCAGTCAGTTCAGCCCTCTTCAGCCTGTGTCTGGATCTTGAAGGAGCTCTGGCTGAGACCTTGGAATCACTCTTTGACCTGGAACTGGACCTGGAGAAGTTCTGGCTAAGATCTTGGACTTAGTGAGACTGTTCTTAAATCTTTCTCTTAGAACTACACATGGCAAGTGAAGAAGTCTGGTGGAGGTACCAGCCTCCCAGAGGCAACCTTGATTGGGAGAAGCTCTCATGGATAAACCCCTTTTTAACTGACTTTAGGCTCTCCAGCTGGGCCTCTGGAGCTCTGCCAGAGTAAAGCCAAGGATTGATTACATAGTCGTCTAGTTCTTTAAACTAGATCTCTTACTTTACCCTATTCTCATCTCTCTACTCCCACTCTCTCTTACATTTTGTAAATAAATTACTAAAATAATTTTAGAATTGAGATTATTTGAATTCTTGGTGACCACACCTTTAAATATTAATATGTCCAACCAAAAACCCCTTTATCCCTCTTACACCTTCTACTTCTTTATAGGCTCTTTTAATTAACGCCCCCCCATCTTCTTCCTACCTTATATTACTCCCTCTCCTCACTCCCTTTATCATTCCCCTTCTACTTCTCTTTAAGGTAAAATAGGATTCTATACCCCAGTGAATCTAGCTGTTCTTCCCTCTCTGAGCCAATTCCAATGAGAGTAAAGTTTAAGTATTATCTGTCACTTCATCCTCCCACTACAATTCTCTTAATGTGAAATAATTTAGCCCATTTTTACTTCTTTTCCCATTTCTCTAAGTACAATTCTATTTTTTCTCCCCTCATTTTTTTATATCATCCTAAATAGCTTACTACCATACCCTCTGTCTATTGTGTAGATAGAATGTACTCCCCAAGGCTAGTCTGACCCAGCTTATCTTACCCAGCATCCCATTCGCGTGCTTACACTATGTGAATGCTGCATGAATGGGCATGAATGCACATGTTTGGGGGGGACAGATGATAAAAGTTTTGGCATGGCACTGCTCCCTCTCTACTTACTGGAATGTGGCTGGAGAGCCTGGCTGAGAGCCAAGGGGGGAGAATACACACACGTGGTCAATTAGGTTAGATTAGACTTTTATCCTCTTTCTCTATCTTTAATGATTATTTATAAAACTCTAATGAAAAATAAGAACCTGGTGTTATTGATTTAAATTTAAATTTTATACTATGTATACTTCTAACTACTATGATAACAATTTTTAAGAGTTATAAATATCATCTTTTCATATAGGAATATAAACAATTTGACTTTAAGCACTTCATTTTTTTCTCTTTCTTATTTGCCTTTTCATGCTTCACTTATATTTTGTATTTGGACATCAAATTTTCTTTTTGTCTGGTCTTTTCTTCAGGAAAGTTTGGAAATCTTCCATTTTATTAAATGACCATACCTTCCCCTAAAAGAATATAGTCAATTTTGATGGGTAGGTGGTTCTTGGTGGCAAACCCAGTTCCCTTGCCTTCCAAATAATTATATTCCAAATTTTCTGATCCTTCAATATGGAAGCTGCCAGATCCTAAGTAATCCTGACTAGAGCTTAATGATATCTGTTTCTTTCTGGTTGCTTATAGTATTTTCTCATTTTCCTGGAAATTCTTGAATTTGACTTATCACAGTCATAGGAGTGGTCATTTGGGGATTTATTGCAGGAGGTGACTCTTTCAATCTCTATTTTATTCTCTTGATCAAGAATATCAGGGCAGTTTAATTGGATAATTTCTTAAGATATGATTTCTAGGCTTTTTTTTTAATTTAGTTTTTTGTCATGAGTCTCTCGTAGTCCAATAATTTTTAAATTCTCTCTCCTGGATCTGTTTTCTGGGTCAGTTTTTTTTATAATGGTATTTAATATTTTACTCTTTTTTTCACTCTTTTGATTTTTATTGTTTCTTATTGTCTCATGAAACCGTTAGCTTCTATTCATCCAATTCTAATTTTTCAAAAAAATTTTTTAAACCCTAATACCTTTTATATATACCCTTCTATATTAATTTTATTTGTTACAGGGCTAGGCAATGGGGGTTAAGTGATTTGCCCAGGGTCACACAGCTAGGAAGTGTCTGAGGCGAAATTTGAACCTAGCACCTCCTGTCTCTAGGTCTGGCTCTCAATCCACTAAGCCATCCAGCTGCCCCCAGTTCTAATTTTTGAAGACTGAATTTCTTCCATGAACATTGAATTTCCTTTTACACTTGGTCCATCCTACTTTTCATGGAACTCTTTTCTTATCTCTTTATCCAGTATGTCAATTCTGTTTTTTTAAGACATTTTTCTTTGTTGGATTTTTGAGCCTCTTTTTCCAGTTGACCAATATTGCTTTGTAAGCTATTATTTTCTTGTTGCATTACTTTCATTTCTTTTCCCCATTTTTCAACTTTTATTTGATTTTTGAATTCCTTTTTAAGTTTTTCCAGAACTTGAGACCAATTCCCTTTTTTAAAAAAAGTTTTTCATGTGGTTTCTTGAATCTCACTATCTCCCATTGATTCTATTCTTTGCTCTTTTTCCCAGTAGGCATTTCTGAGAGTTAAGTATTTGGGTTTTTTTGCACATTTTTCCTGCCTTATTTTGCCTGTGGACTGGGAATTCTGCAATCTGCTTGCTTATTCCATGTCCTGTGCTGATTTGAAAGGTTAGGCACTATGAGATATTTTACCCTGGGGCTAAGACTTTACTGTTGCCACAGAGGCTTTAAAGTGCCCATAGCTATGAACTTCCACACTCCCCTGCAGGCTGGTGTCAGGATCTAGAATTCAAGGGTTCAGTCTGAGTTGCTCTTTTGTTGGTATAGCCCATATTCTAAGATGCCAAAGTTGGCTATACCCAGTTCTGAGTCTGGCACAGTACGTGGGGGTGGTGATTAGCCAGGACTCCTCTGTATGCTTCTGGTTCCCCCTTATCACATGAAGATCAACTCTCTCTGTCTACTCCTCAAATTGTGTTCAGGGGGAAAGCCCCCTCACTCCATCTTACTTTAACTCCTGTCATTTTGAGGAGTCTTGTAAATATTGGTTTGGAAGGATAGAGTGGTTTTCTGCTTTCACTGCTACTCAGCCTCCATTTTGGCTCTGCCCCCTATGTGGATTATTTCTTAAGAAGTAATATGAAATATTGGGTAAAGAAGTGGTCTAGAGGTCAGGAAGACTTGGATTTAAGACATGCCTGTAACACACATTAACTGTAATGCTGGGGAAGCACCTTACATTCTAAATGTCCTGGGAAGCTTATCAAGGTGAAGAGAGAAAATTATTAAAGAAAGAAAATGTTTTGATCTGTATTTGTTGACAGAGAGTGAATTCATAGACCTCCTCTCTTCCTATTGCCTGTGATTAACTTTGCCATTAATATCTTTCTTCCACAACTCTTTCAAATTTACAGTATGGTTTTTACATTTCCTTGCTAAAACAAAACAAAACAAACTTAGATTTTCTGCAATCACTTCAGACTCTACCTATTCCAAATCAAGCTGATTTTCTTCAAATAAAAATCTGTTCTTCTTAACATATACTGGTAAACTACTTTTCTGTTGATGGTAACATAATCCTTTTAATTCCTCAGATTCAAAATCCAGGAATTGTTCTTGACATGAAACATCTTTCACTCTTCACATATAAGTTATAAAGTCCTATCTATCCTATCTCCACAATATATTCTATACTAGTCCCCCTTTTTTATTAATACTGTCACCACATGCTTCACAGTAGGATTATTGCAATTTAGAACTTCCTGCTGGATATTGTTCTGGAGAGATTTTTCTATATTCCTTGGGGGCTGCAAGGAAAATAAGCTGTTCTAGGAACATTGCTGTCTAGGTTGGTGGACTGTTCCCTATTCTTAACTAATTATCTTTGCTATTCTCCTAGGTCAGTGATGGCAAACTTTTTAGAGGGGCAGGTGATGTGAGAAATGTCCTCTGGCACCTATGGAGAGTGGGAGGGGAGCATCCTGGCCCAATGACTCTTGTGACTTTTTAGTAACAAACTCTGGAAAACTCTGTGCTGGGGCAATGTTATATGTCACAGAGAGGATTATAAGTGTTCCCTCTGGAATGCATGCCATAGGTTCATCACCACAGTCCTAGGTATTTGAAAATTTCAATATCATGCATTAGTGGAAAGGTCTGAATTAAATCTTGCTTCATTCAATATAAAAAGTACCATTCCACAGATTGTACTGGTCAACTGTTCTTTTTTATCTCTCAACCCTGCTTAAGTTTCCAGTGACTTTTAGTCACAAGATCATTTTCTAATGTGACCAGTAGGAACATGGATACATTCTCTTTTTCTTCACATACAAGGATACACTTTTCCCTCATAAACCACATAGGCTTCTCTTTGACTCAAAGACTTCAAAAAATTGAGCCATGTCTTTCTACATCTTCTCCTTTGGTTATCAAATCCGTGTCAGCTATAACCTTTCCCTGTAGCTTCTATAAGTATATCTTTGAGCCTTCTCTATTCTCAAACCTTCATTTTCAATGCCTGTTGGATATTTCCCCTTGAATGTTCCACTAGGACCTCAATCTCAATATGTCTAAAGTTGAATTTATTATCTCTTGTAATAACTTGAATTTGCTCTCAATTTTCCTCTTGTTGTTAATACTTTTCTCATACACAATAACAATTTCATCTTCTGAGGATGCCTTAGTCATCTAGATATAATCAACAAGATTGTTCTGGGTTTTGTGAGCTGACTTTAAACCCTGTGTCCTTTAATTCTTCTCTCCTATGTTTTCTATCCCATTCTTGGAAGAGCACTAATTGGTTGAAGATGAAACTCCTCCCTTACCTTTTTTTTTTTTTTTTAATCTACCCAAGCAGCCATTCTCTTAGGAAAGCCTGGTCGCTACTTGTCTAGTACAGTGATGGTGAACCTATGGCACAGGTGCCAAAGATGGCAGGCAGAGCACTCTTTATAGGCACTTGGCCACCCTCCCCCACCTTTACCCCTAAGAGTTCATTACTAGAAAGGCAGAGGGACTCTGAGATGGGGGAGAGGGGAACTAGGGCAGGACCAGGCACTTCATCTCTAAAAGGTTTGCCATCACAGGTCCAGTACTACTTTTCATTATCAGGATGAATAAGAATTAACAGTGCAACATTATACACAAATTATATTTCCTAGTGGTGAAGGGATGGAGGTTCTTATTGTGATGTTGGTCTCTGCGTTTTACTATAAAATGAAAATGTGTGGAATAAAATTTTCACTGATTTATCTCTCATAGCTGAAATAATCACAGTGATTAAATATGAGATTTGTTTAGATGTTAAATAATTCCCAGTAATTAAAACTACCTTATTTTGCTTCTTTTAAGCTTTCTTTCCCTTTATTCTACTCATTCAACAATGAACATAAAATACAGTTGGGATATTCTGAAGAAAATAGTATCAAAGATGTTTAGATGATAGACTTTCTTATTCTCTTACAAAGACAATGGCCATCTAGTCAAACTTGTAGCAGAAAAAATATTTCTTTCAGGGTATACTCTATGATTTTTTCTAAACTACTTATATAATATTTCAAATATGTAATCATTCACTCATTATTTTATTTACGTGATAGAAATTATTGATCACCTATTTTTTAAATTCACTTATTTTTTTAAGATTCTTTTTTAATTGGTTTCCAAATTCTCCCTTTTCCTTCCACACTTTCCTTACCCATTCAGAAGGCAAGGAAAGTGGGATATGAATTATTCATGTGAAATCATGCAAAACATATTAGCCATATTTCAAAAAACAGGAAAAAACAAAAATAATGAAAAAAATATGCTTCAATCGCATTCAGAATCCATCCATTCTTTCGCTGAAGTTAATAGCATTTTTCATTATAAAAGTCCTAAGGAATTATCTTAGATCATTCTATCAATCATAGCTAAGGTATTCACAGTTAATCATCATGTAAATTTTTGGTTAATGTGGACAATGTTCTCCTGGTTCTGCTCATTTTATTTTAAAATCACTCGTATCAGTCTTCTTGGATTTTACTGAAAACCTCCTGCTTATCATTTCTTGTAGCACAATAATATTCTATCATAATCATTTAGAATAACTTGTCCAACCATTACTCAATTGATGAACATCCTTTCAATTTCAAATTCTTTGTCACTACAAAAAGAGCCACTATAAATATTTTCATACAAATAGGTTATTTTCCTTTGAGCTTTTTGGCCTACAGGCCAAGTAATGGAATGGCTGCAATAAAAGGTATATATAGTTTTAAAGCCTTTTGGGCATAGTTCCAAATTCCTTTTTAGAATGGTTAGATCAGTTCAAAACCTCACCCAACATTACATTAGTATCCCAATTTTCCCACATACCCTCCAACATTTTTGACCACCTATTTAAAACTATTTTAATTGTTTAATAGAGCATTGATTAAATGTTATTTAGTAGGGCTCCTTTAAGATTAAGAGTCAAGAGTTGGAATTTCTCATTGTTATCCTCTATTAAATAAGGCAATTCATTTCCTTTCTACAAGTCTCAGTTTCCTTACTTGTTATATGAGAAGAGAATTATCCTGTCCTACCAACTTATTGTAAAGGGGAAAAAAAGATAGTGGATATAAAAACAATTTGAAAAATTTCAGTTTTGATAATGACTTATGCAGGGCATCGTTATAAATACACAATTAAAAAAACCCATAATAAATGGCTTTGATGAATGGCCGCCTTGAGTTCTTTATAAATTGATTAATGACAAATTCAAACCCAATGCTAGTGAGATGACAACCTCAGAATTATAGTGGGTCCTTCTCTGAGTGGGACAAATTACTATATCATTAATTTTCTAATATTTTTAACATGAAGAAAATGTGATGATTTCCTACTGATAAGAAACTTAAATAATGCCCTAAAAAAAGTTTAGCCCTCCATAGAAATTAGGGTCAGTGGACAATTTAAGTGTATTTTAACTCTTTTTCACTACTCAAAGGATCAATTTCTAAAGGTCTTGGTTTTATTTTTAAAAGAGCAATTGGTTTCCATTGTGTAAAAATCAATTTATTGGAATTCTACTATGCTTGAAGAGCTGCTCAGTTCCAAAGAGCTTTCATATATATAATAAAATCTTGATTAACTGGAGGTTTCAGGGAATGCAATATTCTTGTTAATTAAATTTTCTGTTTAATTGAAGCTTAAAAGTTTTAAGCTTTATTTCAAGTCTTTCTATAAATGTTATCATTCTTCCTTCATAATATTGCTTAACCTTGTCTGGACAAGAACATCCTAATTATTCCTTATTAAGTAGGCCTATTTTCTCATTATCGCCTATGAATAATATGTATGAACCCTTCCTATATGCGTGAGTTTTTAAAATTATTTTCCTCCATTTTAAATACTACCCCATTTCTTTTTACCTATACAAAACTTCATTATTTTTCAAATTTTTGCTCTAGTTCCACCTTTTATATAAAACATTTTCTGACCACTTTAGTATGGTATATTTAAAATCTTGGAGTAAAAATACCTCTAGATTCTCACAGTTAGTAATTAGCTGTCCATGGACAAGTTTTTTGATCTCTTTATCATTTGGGAAAATAGCTAAAAAGAATATCATGGCAACCTTGTCTGAAGGCTTTGTCTAGCTGCTTATGTTCTAGAAATACTCTTTTCTTTAGCTGCCCCTTTTTACCACTTCTGTACTCTTCCCAGAATCTTCCATATTACACCTTTTCATGTATTACGTAACATGACATCTCTCTGCTTATCAAAGAAGGGAAGCCAATCAAAGGGAGGTATGAGAAATTGCTATCTTTCCCCATAAAACCTCTGCATCATTATTTTTCCTCTTTTGCTGTTATAGGTGAACTACTCTAGGATAATCATTAGCCTGCATAAAAAAAGCAAACAAACATTGAATTAAACTAGTTTTGATGGCTTAGACATCTTATTGTAAAAGATTCAAAACTAATCTCGAAATACATTCAAAGCTAGACTTTGAAAAAGAAGTGGAATCTAAGAGTACCCCAAGTTTAGTATTATGGGGAAAAATAGGGAAGGTGACTTAAATATTAAATGTGGGCTCTGTAGGGTAGATAGGAGACAGGAAGGGACAATGGGAGGGACTTTACAAGCCAGGGAACCAGGTTTAACTATAAGGCGAATGACCATTGACTGAAATGGCAGTTAAGCCTGAACAACAGACACTCTGCCCCACCCATCCTGGAATGGCTTCAGATTATTACATTCACACAATGAGGACTTTAAATTACTAAAAACCACACAGGGAAACAGTTTAATTATAAGAGGGAATTGGAAAGGGGGTTAGGTAAACTATGGCTAACAACCCAGGACTGGAATCAAAAGGGGTAAGTTCCTTAGCCAACCTGGTGTTAACTTAGAAAAACAAAGAACTATTAAATAGTCATAAAACCACTCTTTAATCAAGGGAATGGGAAAATGGGGCTACCTGGCCTCTTTGCAGTGCTGTGCCTTGTGCAGAGTCCAAGAATTGAACACTGCTTCACTCTGATCCCTGACCCCCTGGGAGTGCCACCACCCTAGATGAGGACTCCAAGGAACAAAGGAAATTAGGGAACTTATATACCTTTAGGAAAGATCTAGGGGCTGGGAGAGATGATTGACATTATACTGGTAAGGATGGGATTTACAATCAAGCTTGGGAAAGGAATCCTAGCTAGAGGCTAGGGTGTAAGGGAAGGGGCTGCTTACACAATGGATACTAAAGGATGGTCCCTGCCCAGGTGTGTCTTCCTGGGTAGGGTCTCTGATACAATGGGGAAGACTACCTAAGACAAAAGGGTATTTAGTATTTACCCTAGGGTCTATTATTCAGTTGGCAACTGCTAGCCTGAGATTCCCTTTAGGGTGGATTCTCTGGGGAACAGGGAAGTACAAGCTTTGGGGGTCTCCAACCCACAAGCCATTTCTAAAATTTGGGGTTCATAAGATCTCACTAAGCCACAAATTTGGGGTCTCTAGATTCCACATCGACACTGGCTTCTGCCAGGTTTTGAGAGCTTGGCTAAGGACCTGAGGAAGAGGGCTTGTACTTGGGTCTCACAACTATTCCAGAGATGTTTTCAGGATATCAGGAACCAACTCCTCCACAGCTGATGATCCAAAGTAACCAGGTAGGGAGTGAAGTCTGCAAGCTGTCCACCAGATCAAAGGCCACTTTCCTACTCAGAGTTGACTTGTAAGATTGAGGTCTTGCCTTTTCAGCCTTTTTAGCCTTCACCACTCTCCAAGATCCCAGGGAATCAGGGACTGCAGATTGCACTTCTCCTCTGAACCCCTCACAGCACAGCAGTCTATCAGTTGCCCAGCATTTCCTCTTTACCCCCTGCATTCCATTCAGAATGTCCATGACTCCTAGCAAAGGCTTTTCTTAACATGGTTACAAACAAATCTGCTTTTAAACTATACCTATTACATTAGTCAGCTTGAAAGAAGAAGACCCCAAAGCTGGTCCTTATTCCCCTGAGAATCCACTCTGAAGGGAATCTCAGACTAGCAGTTTCAGACTGAATAATAAACCTTAAGATATTTAATGGATTTAGCTAGATGGAGTTAACAGATTTTAATCTAATGCTAAAATATCCTTTTATCCTAGTAGCTTCTCCCTTTGTATCAGAGATCCTTTCCCAAGATAACCCACACCTAGGCAGGGAACACCCTTTTAGTATCCATAGGAAGTAGACCATTCCCTGACACAGCTTCAGGCTATGGTTTCTTTCCCATGCCTGTCAGTGCAATTTGGACACTACCATTTCCTTGTAGCCATGGTGATGTCAATCAATCATATTTCCCTGTCCCTTGGTTCCCCATAATGTATATAAATTCCCCAAATTCTTTTGTCCTTCTGGAGCTGTCAGTGCAGTGTCACTCCCGGGAATATTGTTCCCAGAGTCCCAGAGTAAAGACCCTATAAAATTTTTGGCACCAGCTCTGAGTAAGGGACCAAATATGGACTTATCCCTTTACTTTAATTAAAGAATGGTTTTTCTGACTATTTAATAGTTCTCTGTTTTTTCAATTTAACACATATAAACATGTGACCCTGGGCAAAAAATAAAATAAAATAAAAAACCTCTCTTTATCCTTCCATACCTTTTAAATGGCATCTTAAACATTTTCTCCTCTTTTGTGCAAAACCTCTTCAAATTAAATAGGTGTCTCTACTTTCTTGCCTTTCACCCCTTACAATCAGGCTTATAACTTTATCGTTATAAACCAAAACTTTTATCTTTATATACCAAAACTTTTCTTCAGAAAGTTACTAATGGTCTTTTCATTGCCAAATCCAGTCAACTTTCTCAATTCTCATTCTTCTTAACTTCATAACAATCCTTGATGTAATTGATAAGTCTATCCTCCTCAATACTTTTCTCTCTAGATTATCAAAACAGTAGTCAACTGGTTTTCCTGATACCTTTTGTCTCCTTTGCTGGACCCAGATCAGCACCCTCCATCCCTAGGTGTCCCTCAAGGGTCTATTTCCTGTCCTCTTCACTTTTTCCTCTCTACAACTTCATTTGGCAAACTCACCAACTCTCACAAATTTAACATTTCTATAATAATTGTTCTTCTTAAATAATATTTTAATTTTCTCTAAATACATGAAAAAACAATTTTGAGTTCCAAATGCTCTCTCTCTTTTCCACTCTTGTTCCCTCCCACCCCTACCCCTCTCTGAAATTATAAGCAATATAATATAGATTTTCCATTTGTAATCATATAAAACATTTTTCAATAGTAATTTTGTGGAAGAGATCTCAAAAAAAAAAAGAGGAGAGAAAGATAGAGGGAGGGAGAGGGAGAGAGAGGTGAAGAAACGAAGGAAGGAAGTATAGAAGGAATAAAGGAAGAAAGGAAAGGAGAAAGAAGGAAGGAAGCATATCGAATGGAAATTAAGGAAATCTTGTAAACTCCAAAGTTTACTCTCTTTAACTACCATTAAACCATAAGGTCGGAGAAATTCATTGTTTAAATTATAATGCTTTATTGAGAGAGAGAGAGAGAAATATGGAGGCACTGTCTCAAGTCATTGACCTAAGACAACTACCCCAAAGATTTACAGAGAAAAAGAGAAATGGCCATGTCTGCCTTGCCCTCTATGTAAAATCTCTCTCTTACCTGTTTCTCTCCTTTCCTCATAACAGCAGACTGCTTCACTGATTCACTTAACAGACAAAATCTTCCCAATACAAAATATTCCCTCCCAGTTTATAGAGACACCCAATTTATAAGAAGATACAATAGAATTAACATTACAAGTACTTGGAGATAGTACTTTGAATAACTTTACAATGGGTTTCAAATGGATACCTTCAAGCAAATAATGTCTTCAAGAAACTGGAAAATTGTTTTACAGTGGGTATATTCAAGCATCTTAACATTTTAAAGAAATGATCAAGGGTTGGTGTTGTGTGCAGATGCAAAGCATGGAATCCCTGCAAAGGTACAGGGAGAGCCTCACCCAGAATTCCAGGGGACCCCCCTGGAGAACTTTGGGTGAGGGGGCAGTTGAGAAGGGTTGAAGTCAGTTATTTGGTGGGAGTGGATGGGAGCAGACACTCTGCTTGCCACTGCTGACTTGGGGGTTTCACCTGAGGTGCCATTGTAACATAAGCTAGTGATTTCTACTCATAGGGTTAGCCTATTTGTTATTACTATTCTTCATTAATATAATTATATAATTACTTAGTAATTAGAGAGTAAGATATTTATCTATAGCAAGAGAGCCAGTTTTAGTTAAGTGCTTCATCCCTCCAGTGAGGAGGGGGAAGGGGCATCAATTTAACAGTTCAAGGTCACCTTTCCTTTATCTTAAAACCATCATTAACTTCTCTAATTTTCCTTGTTAATTCCTAATATAACTTTTTACCTTCAAATCTGTGCCTGATAATTATTTGGGAAGATACTTACAATTCAGTCTGTACATTTGGGTTGAATCCTGTTGGCTGCCAGTTTAAGATCTCCTCTGTCCTCAACAGTTAGATAAATAATTTCTATATATCTCCTCTAACTGACCTGAGAGAAATATAAATTTAAGAAAGAAACATTATTGGGGTTTCAGCCATAACAGAAACTCACCAGAAGAATCTTATTCCTGTCTTCATTACCAACTGAAGCAGAAGCAGTTAGAGGGGGAGGGGTTTGAGAATCAGGAGTGTTTTACCCCCTCCTTTCCTCACTGTAGCCTGTCAATCTCTGGCTCTTGACTTAAAGATCTATTTGACCCTGACACATTTATCTGCTTCTCCAAACTATCTGTTATTATCATCATAACAGTTGGAGACGAAAGAAAGTTTTAATCTGGAAATAAAGAGCAGAAATATTATATAAAAAGAGGAGGAGGTAAGGACTGGATTATCTGGGTGGGACTGATGGCAAGTCATTAAGCTTGACTACCTGGAAGAAGCCCCTCTACATAAAGGAAAAGACTTCTATAATAAAAGGGTGCTCAGGATTGGTACTTAAGATCTGATCATTGAGTACTTTTAGCATCTAAGATCCACCAGCCTGGGACTCCTGCCCCAAGTAAACTCTCTTAGGAGAGTTTTATAGCCTTTCTAAGGATAAGGGTGGGGACCAGCTTTTACTAATTTTTTGCATATATTAATAACTATTAATAACTTGAGGAAAAACAAACTAATTTCTCACTACATACAGAAAAAAGGAATGAAAGATGAGAAATATAACATGTTTTCGTCTACATTCAGACTCCATCAGTTCTTTTTATCATAAGTCCCTGCAATTGTCTTGGATTGTTGTATTGCTGAGAATAACTAGGTCAGTCACAATTATTCATTTTAAAATATTATTGCTGTTTCTATGTACAGTGTTCTTCTGGTCCTGCTCACTTCACTGTGCATCAGTTTATTTAAGTCTTTCTAAGTTTTCCCAAAATCATCTTGCTCATCATTTATAATAGCAAGTTAGTGATGCTATATAATCATTTACCACAACTTGTTCAATCATTCTACAAAAGTTCAAATAAATATTTTTGTACAAATAGGTCCTCTTTTCTTTATTTTTAAAAATCTCTTTGGTATACAGACTTTGTAGTGATATTGCTGTATGCACAGTTTCAGAACCCTTTGGACCTAGTTCCAAATTGCTCTCCAGAGTGTGTGGATCATATCACAACTCCACTAATAGTGCATTAGTGTCCCAATTTTTCCACATCTCTTCTAACATTTACCATTTTCTTTTTCTATCATACTGGACAATCTGGTAGATATGAGTTGATACTTGAGAGTTGTTTTAATTTGTATTTCTGTAATCAAGTGATATAGAGCATTTTTTCATATGACTAAAGATAGCTTTGATGTCTTCATCTGAAAACTGCCTGTCTGGATTCTTTTACTATCTATCTATTGAAGAATGACATTTTTTTTCATAAATTTGACTCAGATGTATACATTTGAGAAATGAGACTTTTATCACAAATACTTGCTATATCCTCCCAATACCCGCAGTGTTCTGTTTTCCTTATAATCTTGGGTATATTGGTTTTGCTTGTGTAAAAACTTTTTAATTTAATATAATTACAATTATCCATTTTACATCCTATAGTGCTCTTTATCTCTTATATAATCATAAATGCTTCCCTTATAGAATTCTGACAGGTAAACTATTCCACACTTCCCTTATTTGTTTATAATATTCTCCTTTATGACTAAATCATGTTTCCATGTGGACCTTATTTTGGTATATGGTGGGAGATGTTGGACTATCCCTAGTATCTGTCATATCTTTTTCCAGTTTTCCAGCAGTTTTTGTCAAGTAGTAAGATCTTGTCCCAAAAACCTGGATCTTTTTATTTATAGAATACTAAATTACTACATTCATTTGCTACTAGTTATTTTGTACCTAATTTATTCCACTGATGAATCATTCTATTTCTTAGCCAATAAGATTATTTTGATAATTACCATTTTGTAATACAGTTTGAGATCTGATACTTGTGCTAATGATTCTTAAATCTACCTATTTTAATCCCATCTGCCTACTGACTTCTAATCTTACATCTCCAACTTTCAGACATCTTGAACTGGATGTCCACTAACTAGACATCTTAAGATCTATATGTCCAAAACTGAACTTATCTTTCCCTTTGATTCCCACTTTCCATTTTCTTTATTGATATTGAGGGAAACACCATCTTTCCAATACCTCAGGCTCACAACCAAGGAATCATTTTGGATTACTCAGTATCTTTGGATTACTCACTTTCTTCCCTCATATCCAAGCTATTACAAAGACCTGTTGATTTCACCTTTGTAACATCTAGCAAATAAGCTCTCTTCTTTCTCTAACATGGACACTAATGTCCTACAATCCCTCATTACCTCAAACATAAATTATTGCAATTGTTTGAGTCTGTCTGTCTCATATCTCTCCTCTATCCAATCCATTGTCCATTCAGCTGCTTAAGTGATTTTCCTAAAATGCAATTCTGATCATGTCACCATCTCTCATCCCACTTCAATAAATTCCAGTGTCTCCCTGTTTCCTTCAGGATCATATGCAAAATGCTCTATTTGGCATTCAAAGCCCTTCAAAATCCAACCCTCTCCTACCTTTCCAGTCTTCTTGAACTTTCTTTTTCAACCTGTGACACTGACCTCCTTGATTCTCCACAAACAAGACACTATGCTTCTCAACTTTGTGGATTTTCTCTGGGTGTCTTCTAAGTCTAGAATGCTCTGTCTCTTTAGTTTTGATTTCTGGATTCCCTGGATTCTTTTAAGTCTTAACTAAAGTCCCTCTTTCTACTGGAAGTCTTCCCAAACACTTTCTTAATCCCAGTTCCTTCTCTCTGTTAATTGTTTGTTTTTTACTTGTCTTAAAATGCCTTGTGCATGTGTGTTGGGGAGGCGGGGGACAGTTTCTCTACCATTAAATTGCAGGCTCCTTGAGGAGACAGACTGAATTTTATCTCTTTTTGTATTCCTTCCACTTATCCCACTTAGACTGGTACAAGGTAGATACTTAACAAATATTAATTGATTAACTGATTCCAGGCCCAGTGCTTTATCAGTTCCATTTGCAGATTTCTTGAACTGACTAGGAGATATAAAAAGTAATTCTAGTTATATTGTATTGTTGCTCCTGTCTTTTATTTTGTTGTTAATCCCCTCTGTTGTCCAAGTAATAGTGGTATATTGAGAGAGGGAGCTGACAGGCACTCACACCCAAGTCTGTCCTCCCTTTGCCATCAAATACTCACAAATATATCCCTCACTGCAATGTAAATGACTAAACTGAGTAGAGCCCTTTTCTGATATGTCTTTTCTAATCCTCAAGATACCTAGCACAGTTTTAGACAAAGTAAATGCTTAAGAGTTACTCACTAGATTGAATTGAACTGAAGTGTTGATGGTATATAAATTCTCCAATTTCCTTTGTTCCTGGGAGTCATCATCTAGCGTGGTGGCACTCCCAGGGGTCGGGGATCAGAGCGAAGCAGTGTTCAATCCTTGGACTCTGCATAAGGCGCAGCTCTGCATAAGAGGCCAAGAACCCCTTTCCCTTGATTAAAGAGTGGCTTTATGTCTATTTAATAGTTCTATGTTTTTTATAAATTAACAGAGTCATCGATATGAAATAAGGATTAAGAATAAGAGAACCAGATGTCTACCTGACCAGGGTTGCATGAAGCCATCCACCAACTCCACGAAGATTCCTAGTGGGTAGGAGACTCAGAAAGGGGAACCAAGGACTGAGAGAAAATGGGTTTCGGGTTAAGTACTAATGGAAAGAGAACATAAGGAGAGAATAAAGACATTCAGACAAAGAAATTTCTGGCATAACGTAGTCAGACAGCTAGTAAACTCTAGTGGTCAAGAGCTTCCATGGTTAGGAGCTCTGATGGTCAAGAGCAGGGGTCGGCAACCTTTTTGGCAGTGAGAGCTGTAAATGCCACATTTTTTAAAATGTAAATTCATGAGAGCTGTACAGTGCTCACAGTGCGCGCTCCTGTAACAGCACCTGAAAAAAATTGACTTTATGGCTCCTGCAGAAAGAGCCATACCTGGCCCTCTAAAGAGCCAGATATGGCTCCAGAGCCATACCTTGCTAACCCCTGGTCAAGAGCTTAGATGGTTCAGAGCTTAACCCTTAGCTGACATACTGCTTTTTTATTTGGGTTACAACCATATGGAGGAAAGGAAGAGCCAAGTGGTCTGATACATTAACATTATTAGGTAATCATAATGAGATACAAACTGCTGGATTCTAAGACAATGCCTAGATCAGGAGTTCATATGGCCTAAGGCATCTACAGTTGTTTGATACATATGTTAATTGATTGTTTTAGGTAAAATAAGGAGACTGAGATAACTGACCAGTCTTCCAGAGTGTAGCCTTAGGGAAGGGCTAGGAATTTGGTAAGGATAAGGTTCAATTTAACTCAAGGTTACAGAAATCAATCTTGAGCAGTACAATAGTTTTTGAGCACTCTTAAAATAATATCAAGATTAATATATACCTGGATTGCTACAGTGCAAGACTGGATTGTATAAGAAAAATAAGAGCCAGTGCCAAAATTGTAATAATAAATGAGAGCCAAGTAACCAATGTTAGGGGTAGAGGGGAAGTAGAGAAAGTCTATGAGGAGAGACTCTCTTCTAGCTCTCCCCTCCCACCATATATACACTCTGAAACTTCGAGGGGGTGTCACCCCTAAACTGGGTGACCTGAATGGTCATGCCTCTGCACAGGAGTTGGAGGCAAAGCTTCCCTTTAATATGAGGTATGAGGGACCCCAATACGATTCTGAATGAGGGCGGGGTTCACACAAGCCTCCCCCAAGGTCAGTCAACTTCACAGCGGGTAGTCTGGTTTCAAGATGGAGGTAGCCAGACCAAGCTGTGATTCCCCTCCCTCTTGTCTCTCAGGTACTCTGGAACGCTATGTGACTAATAAATGTCTTTTATTAATATCAATATAGGGATTGGGGAAAGGGGTGAAGGGCAGAGGGATTTTGGGGTGCCTTCTTCTCTATTTGTAAGGGGTCTGTCACTCAGGTGGGAACCTTCGGGGTTCCACTCCTAAGCATCTCCCTCCCTTCTCCTTCTGTTTCTATTTCTATCCTTCTCTATAATTACAAGTTAGACCAGAAAGGGTCTCTCAGCAAGGTTGGGTAATGGGGGAAGGGGACTAAGAAATTCCTCCCAAAATGGAGTCCCAAAACTTAGGTCACTCATTAGTTGAAGTCTTGCTGGGTGAGAAGCAAAGGGATGCCTTTGACCAGGGAATTGGGGTTTCACTGTCCAAACAAATATCCTCAGGAATCCCTCATATTTGGATTTGAGGTGAGATGTTCTCCTCTTCCCTCTCCCAGTCCTCCACCGGAAGTTCCTCCTCTCCTCCTTCCTCCTCTGGAGCCTCCCAGAATCCTCTCTGGTCCCAACTGTCAGTAACTGTCACCAAAAGCCTTCTTATGGCTCTTTTTTGACCCATCCCCAATCCTTACAGTTGGAAGGCAGTGTTGTATAGTGGTTATGGAAACAATGAGTTTGTTCCTAGCTGTGCTACTTAGTAGGTGTGTGTGACCTTAAGCAATTCACTGTCCCCTCTGGACTTTATTTTTCTCAAGCATAAAATGAGAAAATTAGACAAGATAAGCCTCTAGATCTCTTCCATGTTCAAATATAATATACCATGATCTAAAACAAGAGTCAGGGATTATGTAAAGATGACAGTAAAGGAGTAAATGAGAAAAATGGCAGACAATTAAAAAATTTGGATTTAGCAGAGACCAGGATAAGGTTAGATAGGAAAAAAAAAAAAAAAAGGAAACTGGAGGACACCTAAGTTTTGCCAAAGGTAGGATAGGGGTGAGAGAATTAGGGCAAATAGTTCATGACCAGAAGACTGACTAGATCATAAAGGGACCAAAGCACCCGGGACATTAGAAGATGAATACTAGGCAGCAAGGTGACACAGTAGAAAGAGCACTGAGCCTGGATACAGGAAGAGCTGAGTTCAAATCTGACCTTAGGCACTTATTTACTATGTAACCCTGGGCAAGTCACTTCACTTTATCCCTGTGTACCTCAGTCTGTAAAATAATCTAGAGAAGGAAATGGCAAATCACTCTACTATCTTTGTCAAGTAAAACCCAAATGGGTTCATGAAGAATCAAACAGGACTGAAAAAATTGAATGACAAGTCAAGAATAAGAAGACTTCAATAGCTGACAATCCCCTGCCTTATCTAAGCATATATTGCCTTTGAAATTATGGCTAGTTTCCAAGGATGGCTAGTCAAGGAGCCAAATGTTCAGTTTATTGTAACTAGGAGTGTGTGGTTAGAAAATTGCTTATAGATATGGCCCCAAGTCCTGAATCATTGCCATTATTCATTCTATTGGGACGTAAAGACTTTTTACTTCCTATCTCCAAAAGCAAGGTTGTACTGGAGCCAGCTAGAACAGGCCCATGAAAGCTTATTTTTAAATGTTTAGTTTAAGTATTTCTATCTTGGAAATCAGCACATATTACAAATTTAGCACTTGATATAATACAGATATTTGAATAGAGACCATTAAAAAAGTGATGGAGAAAACGTTAATAATTAAGTTTAACATTAATAGAATGTTGTGCTTGCCTTCCTGAGAGCCAGTTGTTAAACATTTGCTAGTACATTACTGTCTATTAAAATCTAAAATTCCCTAAAAAAGGCTAAACTGTTTTACTTGTAATTAGGCAAAATATTATTAGAGATTAGTTAAGCACCACATGTGAAC
Source organism: Gracilinanus agilis (assembly GCF_016433145.1). NCBI lineage: Eukaryota > Metazoa > Chordata > Mammalia > Didelphimorphia > Didelphidae > Gracilinanus > Gracilinanus agilis. The sequence continues at coordinate 411,259,918 of NC_058130.1, forward strand.
ATTTTCAGTGCTACAGTAATGCGACATAGGATAGACAAATAGGAAAAGATTAGGAAGCCAGAAACAGAAAAAGAAAGAGAAAAAGAGAAGGTGGAACCAAACACAAGCTTTGGTTCTATTTAAAAGTTTTGATATTCTCCTGCTATTGGTCATCTGATCTGTGATAACATTTCTCTACTTCACTTTGATCCCAATATTAGCTTAGAAATGACATACTTCTCTCAACACTAATTATTTCTGCCATATTCTAAAACCATTTGGGTGGTTCTCAGTATCTATGTTTCCTAAGAACATTCATATTAGCAAAAAATGAGTGAACATATTTAAATATAATAAAAAATGAATTAGATTATTTGTTAAAATTGAGAAATATATTAATACAGAAAGAAAGAATTAAATTAAAGAGAGAGGTGGCATAAGGGCCATGCATATTTCACTTTCTCTTCAATTTATTTTGTCAGTTTGTTCCTCAATCTATGCGTATAACTTTGTTCTTTTCATTTTTGTCCCCATCTCAGAGTATAACTAGGGAAAAAGATCCTTTGTGAAAGGAAGGAGCATCGACACCTGTGGTCTTAAGAGTGTTATAGGCTCATAATTACATGGATTTAGAGAAATAAGAGAATGTAGACGCTATTTTGTCTAACTTTCCTCATTTCATTGTACATTTGAATAAATCAAGGCTCACAGAAGCTACTATCCAACATATTATGTTGCCTCCGGCTTTGGTCCTCTGTTTCTGTCCTGAGGAGTCCCACATGATGCTGAATCTAGAGGATGAGGCTGACAAAAAGTGAGAATGTTTGTATACATCTATATAGATATCTGTGATATCTATATAGACAAAAATGTCTTTATGCATATATGCATATATATGTATATCTATATATGCAATCTATATGTACATATCAATATTACTCTATATAGATGTCTCATAGATATCATAGATATAGATACATAATTTTATTAAGTGTTTCAAAATACAGATTTTAGCTATCAAATATTATTTGGAAATCATTGCTATATAACATATTATAGTTGATTTAAAATACAAAACTTCATTATATATTGTTTTACACTTTAATTTTCACTGTTAAAATGCAAACCCTTTAGTCATTGAAAGTCTTGAATTGCTAACACCAAAGCATTACTCAGAAAAAAAATTTTCTGAGGATATTAGTGCTAGAAAGAATTTTAAAGATTACATAATCTTTGTTATTTATTTTGTCCTTTATTTTGCAGATGAAGAAACTAAACCTCATGAGATTAAATGATTTTCCCAAGGTCACTGAACTTGTTATTGGCAGAGATACAATGGATTCTGAGTCTCCTGATGCCACATCTATTGCTCTTTGCACTACCTTTCAAAGGGAATATAGTGACAAGGATGATAATAGCCTTTAGGGAATTTGTTCTACCTCTTTTTTTTTACCTTTATTTCTCAGACTAAAAACTGGACAGGATCAATTAATTAATCAATAAATATTTACCGAGTATTTAGCATGTGTCTAGCACCCACCTGGGAGCCATGAAAGATGGACAGTTGATGCAAAGGGTCAATTCTACCATCTTTATTTCAAAAAATTTCCTTTTATGTCAATTCATAAAGAGTAGGTGTTATTGTTGCCTATTTTTGAGTAGCTCCTGAGCTTAGTGTTTTTGATTTTTTGGTTTTTGTTTTTTTTTTACATTTTTAAATAAAATGAAACTTTATTTCAAAATATAAAAGCAATTCTAAGCTTATGGCCCCTACAAAAATGTAGTTTGCTAATCCCTGAATAGAGCATTATAGAATCCCTGAATCTGAGGTCTGGAAAGAACTTCAGTGGGCCATCTAGTTTAACCCAAAGGTTTTCCCATTATAACATAATAGGTAAATGGTTCATACTTTGCTTGAAGAACTGGGATAGGTATGGGGATAGGGAGGAAGTACCCTGTTTCACTTTATGACAGCTCTAATTGCTAATGACCTTTTGTTTTTTCCTTCTTTTCCCCCTGCTATCTAACCTAAATTTGCCTGGTTGACACTTCTCTTCTTTCCTCCAGAATCAGAGGACTGATGAAATCTAATTCTCTTCTACCCTGATTACTCTCTAATACTTGAATATAGCTATAATGCCCCAACCCTTCCAGTCTCCCTATTTTTTCTTGTCTCGGTCTCTACCACAGATCTTCACATATTCAAAGGGTACTGTACTATTCTGGCTTCTAGTCTTGCTGTGGATATTCTCCAGCTTATCAAGACCCTTCATAAATTATTACAACCAGAATATATTTTATGATAGATTACCATCGATAACTTATGTGATAGAATTGGCATAAAAGGCATGGCATTTGATAGGTTTGACTGGAAAAGAAAATGAGCATACCAGTAGTGAGAATGAAAAATACCTAGTGGACAAGTTGGTTCTGAAATAATAGCATGGAAATAATAAAAGATCCTGAAGTGAGACATTAACCTGTCAGGTATTTCCTCCATGAAAATCTGAGGAATGGAATTGATAAAAATTGTTTTGAATAAAAAGGTATGTAGGGATGGCAAAGTGTATCAGTGAAAGGAGCATCTACATCTATGAGATCAATGATCTAATAAAATATTAAAGTACTCTAGTAGCATTAAGATGTAGAAGAGGAAGGGAAAAGGAAGAAAGTCAAAAGAAAAGATCAATGACTATTACTGAAATTGAGGTGGTCAATGCATGGACATTAATGGTGGTACTGGGAATGAAGAGGAAGGGATACTTGAAAGAAACACGAGAAAGGACAATCAAAATGAGTGGGTAACTGTTAAAACAGAGTTCAAAGGGAAAAATAAAAAATTATCCTGAATTCTAAAGCCCAAGTAAAAAGGACAATGGAGGGAGATATCTTAACTGGGACTTGGGTTTGAGAAGGGGAAAAATAATGAATTCTGTCCTAAATAACTTAAATTGGGGAGGATGGAGGTGAGAGTATCATTTCCAAGTCAAAATGTCTAATAGGAATTGCAGATAGCCATCTGGAATTCACAATGTATCATATAGAAAGTATCATCAGCACCATTTTATAGATGAGAAAAACCTTTTTTTTTTTTTTCATTGCCAGGGTAACACAAGTTATTTATAGAATAGGTCTTAGATCTATTTTCTAAAGTAGTGAGGTCGTTGTCCTTTGCCTGTTAATTCTGGCTCAAGAAGAGCACCTGTTAGGGATATTAGATATGGGATTCCCACGTTGGTGGGAAGTTTGTTTCAATAGTTTCTAAGGATCCTTATGATTGTAAGATTCTATGAAGCTGTGTAAATTTCCTCTTAATTAAAAAGAACTTCCTGTAATGTTCATCGATGTACCTAATACATGACACATAAAGTGCAGCTCCTCAAAAGACTGAATAAGAAAATGACTATCTTTTTTGGGAGACTAAGGGAGTGAATTTCCCACACTGCATAAATTACTTAGTGCTGGAATACCTCAGTCATGGAAGGGAAGGGAAAAGAGCATTTGACAGGCTCTGAAAAAGCAGTCTTTAGGGACAATACCCTGTTTATATGCATTTGTGAGGTTCCTAGTGATAATCGCTTTGCCTAAAATACTACCAATTGTTTAACAAGGGAATCATCTCTAAAATGCAGACAGTTTAGAGCTTAAATAACTCCCCAGAACTATTCATGAAGTGCTACATTCATTTTGTACAGCTTTTATGGGAATCTCATTTCAAAGAAAGTTAAACATCATAATAAAAAAAGATTCCACTTTACAGGCTCAAATCATTCCTTCCTTTTGCCTTTTAAAGTTCATTTTATGAGGCAATGGAGCCATGTTATCTTAGGGATGTATATTTTCATAGAAAATTACCTAATGTAACAATCTTTCTTTACCAGCATATAGCATTTTGTTTTCCATGACTTGATCAGTCTAAAACTCTTCCTATCAAATAGACAATTCACATATGTATGCAGGTACCCCTGAATACACATGAACATACATGTGCTCTTACACACATGTTCAAACACAAAATAATGCACCACCATACACTGCATGCAGTATAGAGCCATCCTGGAGACTTCACTGCTATTCAAGCTCTCTCTTAGACCATTAATTTTAAACATCATAACAGTTGCACTCAAGTTGAAGATGCTGTTTGAATGCTGTTCAGGATAGATATATCCTATGGCATCCTCTCAGACAATACATTAATTTATCATTCTGTTCCTCAATCCAAGTGATGACTTGCCTGGAGGAGGATAAATGGCTCATATAGTTCTCAATGGTCTAATAGCAGGACCATCTGTTGAAGTCATCAGTGACTTGTTGGTGAGGCTTAGCAGCTGGGGAGCCTTCAACTAATCTGCTCTTCTTTTAATCAGTGAGGTACATCTGAAATGAGTGAGAATTATGATGATGGATTCCAGGAGAGTAAAGATAATATCTTTCCCCCCTCTACTCATCTTGCTGAATTTATTTCAATTCTCTATATTTGCTTTCACATCATCAGGTATCTTGTTTGTGTTTTTCATTCCAATCATGAGGATGGAATATTAAGGTGTTGGAGATGCATAGTATACCATTTCCAGTCCTGACAAATGCAGAGTGACATATCTGATTCTAATGTTTTTGTCTACCTGTCTACTTAATCCATTTGCCTCCCTCAACTGTGGCAGCAGACTGGAGAAAGATGGAAGTGTGATGGCCAAGGAGTCAGTGGCAACACTTAGGAATTATCCAATGGGAAAATTATCCATTTGGGAAAAAATTCCAGTGCTCTTTTAAAAGCACCTTGAGACCTAGGGAGGTTACATAATTTACCCAAAATTACAGAGTGAAAATACACCAAAAACACAGGATGAAAAATCAAGCTTTTGATGCTAGTTGAATTCTAATGTTGTCACGTGATTCTTAGCTTATATAGCAGGCAACAAAGTTTTAAAAATGTAAACAGCTACATGAAGTATAAAATGACACAGCTTTGCAATACTTGTCTCTTCTATTGACTCTGAAACATGTAGCAGTTTTACCTGATGCCATAACTTTATCTGTCTCTATTTTTCACTTAAGATGATGTAGAAGTATGAATACTCGTACCATTTACTTTTAAGTTTTCAGTAGAATATTGTCAACCAATTTTGGGTCACTAGAGAAAAGTAGACACTTATCATCTCTGATTTAACATTATGTTGAAAATTAGATCTTATATTAATGCTATTAATGCTTTACATTTGTATGATTCAGCATCTTAAAGTAATGAGATTTTACAAGTATTAAATATGGATTTTATTCTTCAAAGTAGTTACCACAGGATCATAGATTTAGACAAAGAACTGATCTGATTGACTGCCTAGTCCTACATCTTCATTTTATAAATGAAGGAACTGAGACACAAAGAGATTGTGAGTTTTCCAGGATCATGGAAACACTAAAGTCCCAGAGCAGAGGATATAGAGCAATATACTGTGATCATAGCTCTAGGGTTAGAAGTAAACCACATGTGCCATGTAATAAAGCCATTTCATTTTACAATTAAAAAAAATAAGTGAGACCTTGAGGCTTAGAGAGCCTCTACAATTAATTGAAGACCACATAAGTATGGTCACATGAGAGGAAATATTTGAACCCAGGACTTCTGATTCAAAATTGAGTACTCTTTCACCATTACCACACTTTATTCTTGGGATATCAAAATCAATCTATCAAAAAATATTCTTGAGACTTCCAGTTAAGATGGCGGCAGAGTAAGGAGCAGCTGCTCGATCTCTCCTAACCAAAGCATACAGGACTCCTCAAGGGGACATAAAAATGAATCCAGACAAATGAAGGGACCCCACAACAAGGCACAACATTGAAGGTACGTGGAATTGGGGCATTTCCACACTATAAAAGGGTGAAACAGCTCTCACTAAAACTCGAGAGGAAGAAGCCCCTCCCCCACGCCCCATACCACGTAAAGCCCAGATGCCAGGGTACAAGAGTGAAAGCAGGATAGGGGCACCCAGCTAGTCACTGGCAGCTCCAGGGCTTGTTCCTGAAAGCAGCAAGACTTAGGACCCCAAGTGGCTAAAGAACCAGCACAGACTTTCTTGAGCATCTGTGCAGGTGAAAGCATTGCCCTAGGCGAGGACAACAATCTCAAGCGCAGGCTTAAACTGTGAGTGGGGACCTTGTGCAGACGACTGTGGAAGCAGCCCCTGAGACTGCTGAGGGTCAGAGGGGCAGACCAGGGATGACCAGGACGCTCAACCCCGAGAACAAGGAGACCTGAGCCCTCCTTGGGAGCCTAAAAACTGCAGTCAGACCCTGAGTGTGAAGACAAATCTGAAAAGGAGTGGGGCTAACAGTGGCAAGCCATTGGGAAACCCAGAAGAAAAAAGATTATCAAGAAGAACTCTGGAACACTTGACAACTTTTACACAGAGAAAATCCAGACAACAGAGGAGGACAAACAAGAAAACACATCCAAACCTTCCCAAAACAATGAAAACTGGTCACAAGCTATTGAAGAGTTCAAAACCGAGATGTTGAGGAAGATGTAAGAGATCTGGCAAGAAAATAACAGTTTAAAAGGCAGAATTTCACAATTGGAAAGTGAGGCAAAACAACTGAAGACCAGAAATGACCAGATTGAAAAGGAAAACCAGTCCCTAAAGGCTAGAATTGAGCAATTAGAAGCCAATGATCTCTCAAGACAACAAGAACAAATAAAACAAAGTCAAACGACTAATAAAATAGAAGGAAACATGAAATATCTCAATGAGAAAGTGACAGACCAAGAAAACAGGTCTAGAAGAGACAATTTGAGAATCATTGGTCTTCCTGAAAAAGCATAAATTAATAGAAACGTGGATTCCATACTTAAAGAAAATATTCAGCAAAATTGCCCTGAAGTTCTACAACAAGAGGGCAATATAGACATTGAAAGGATCCATAGATCACCCTCTACACTGGACACAGAAAAGTCAACATCCAGGAATATAATAGCCAAATTCAAGAGCTTTCAAGTAAAAGAAAGAAATCTTACAAGAAGCCAGAAATAGACAATTCAAATATCAAGGAGCACCAATCAGGATCACACAGGATCTGGCAGCCTCCACGCTAAAAGACCACAAGGTTTGGAATACGATATTCAGAAAGGCAAGAGAGATGGGCCTTCAGCCACGGATCAACTACCCATTGAAAATGATTATATACTTCCAGGGGAAAGTAAGGGCATTCAACAAAATTGAAGATTTCCAAGTATTTGCACAAAAGAGACCAGGACTAATTGGAAAGTTTGATATACAACCACGAAAATCAAGAGAAACATGAAAAGGTAAATAAAAAACAGAGGGGAAAGAAAGAAAACTTGTAATTTTTTTAAATTTGACTCTTTAAGGGCTTAAATAAGATCTAATTATCTGTATTCCTATGTGGAGAAATGTGATGTGTAATTCTCTGTTGTGAACTCTATTCACTATTATAATATTCACTATAATAGCAATCAGAAGAATAATTCATAGGGAGAGGACAGAATACTAAATGGTCTAAGATGACATCGGGGTGGGAAAGAGGGGTGCGGAATAGTAGGGGACACTAAGAGAAATTTGAGTAAATAAGAAAAATAGGATATTCTATTACACACAAAGAGGGCATGGGAAGGGGAGGGGATAAATACTATTATAAGAAGGAGAATAAGAGAGCATTAAGAGGTAATATTTAAACCTTACTCTCAGTGTAATCAACCCAGAGAGGGAAGAGTAGCTATATTATCCATTGGGATGAAAAACTCTATCTAACCCTACTGAGAAAGTCAGAAGGGATAAACCAAATGAGCAGGGGAGTAGGGAGGTCAAAAAAAGGAGGGGAGAAGAAGGGGGAGGGAATTCATTAGGCCTTTAAAAATAAAAATAGGGGAACAACAAGGGAGGGGGTAGAAAGGGAAGTTAATCAAGGGAGGGGATAAGGGGTACTGGTGCAAAGCAAACCACGGGTTTAAAAGAAAATAGTATAAGAAGGAATGGGTCTAGGGGAGGATACAAAAATGTCAGTGAATGCACAACTGACAGTTATCACTCTGAATATGAATGGGATGAACTCACTCATAAAACGGAAGCAAATAACAGAGTGGATTAGAAACCAAAATCCTACCATATTTTGTCTACAAGTAACACATATGAGGCAGATAGACATACACAAGTTTAAGGTTAAGGGCTTGAGCAAAATCTTTTGGGCATCAAATGAGAAAAAGAAGGCAGGAGTGGCTATTATGATTTCTGACAAAGCCAAAGTAAAAATAGATATGATTAAAAAAGACAGGGAAGGTCATTACATTCTTATTAAAGGCAGTATAAACAATGAGGAAATAACACTGCTCAATATATATGCACCAAGTAGTATAGCATCCAGATTCATAAAGGAGAAACTGGCAGAGCTCAAGAGGGAAATAGATAGTAAAACCATAATAGTGGGAGATCTAAATATTCCTCTTTCAGATCTAGATAAATCAAACCAAAAAATAAATAAGAAAGAGGTAAAAGAGGTGTATGAAGTCCTAGAAAAATTAGATTTAATTGATATGTGGAGAAAAATAAATAGGGACAAAAAGGAATACACCTATTTTCAGCTGCACATGGTACATTCACAAAGATTGACCATGTAATAGGGCATAGAATCATTGCAAACAATTGCAAAAGAGCAGATATAATAAATGTAACCTTCTCAGATCATAATGCAATAAAAATAAAAATTATTAAAGGCACCTGGACAGGCCAATAAAAAACCAATAGGAAATTAAACAATATGATTCTCCAAAACCAATTAGTCAAAAAAGAAATCATAGAAAAAATCAACAATTTCATTGAAGAGAATGACAATGATAAGACATCCTACCATATTCTGTGGGATGCAGCCAAGGCAGTACTCAGGGGGAAATTTATATCCTTGAGTGAATATATTAACAAACTAGGGAGGGCAGAGATTAATGAATTGGGCATGCAACTCAAAAAATTAGAAAGTGAGCAAATTAAAAATCCCCAGATGAAAACTAAATTAGAAATACTAAAAATTAAGGGAGAAATTAATAAAATTGAAAGTAAAAGAACTATTGAATTAATAAATAAGACTAGAAGCTGGTATTTTGAAAAAACAGATAAAATAGACAAAGTACTGGTCAATCTAATAAAAAAAGGAAAGAAGAAAATCTAATATACAGTATTAAGGATTAAACGTGAGACCTCACCTCTAATGAAGGGGAAATTAAGGCAATCATTAAAAGCTATTTCACCCAATTGTATGGCAACAAATATAACAATTTATGAGATATGGAGGAATATTTACAAAAATATAAATTACCTAGATTAACAACAGAAGAAATAGAATACCTAAATAACCCCATATCAGAAATAGAAATTGAATAAGCCATTAAAGAACTCCCTAAGAAAAAATCACTAAGACCTGATGGATACACAAGTGAATTCTATCAAACATTCAAAGAGCAACTAATCCCAATACTATACAAATTATTTGATATGATAAGCAAAGAAGGAGTCCTACCAAATTCCTTTTATGACACAAATATGGTACTGATCCCAAAGCCAGGTAGACCAAAAACAGAGAAAGAAAACTATAGACCAATCACCCTAATAAACATAGATGCAAAAATCTTAAATAGAATATTAGCAAAGAGACTCCAGCAAGTAATTAAGAAGATCATCCACCATGATCAGGTGGGATTTATACCAGGAATGCAAGGATGGTTCAACATTTGGAAAACCATCCACATAATTGACCATATCAACAGTCTAACAAACAAAAATCACATGATAATCTCAATAGATGCAGAAAAATCCTTTGACAAAATACACCATCCATTCCTAATAAAACACTGAAAAGTATAGGAATAGAAGGACCTTTCCTAAAAATTATAAACAGTATACACCTATAACCATCAACAAGCATTATATGCAATGGGGATAAATTAGAAGCCATCCTAATAAGATCAGGAGTGAAACAAGGATTCCCATTATCTCCTCTACTATTCAACATAATACTAGAAACACTAGCAGTAGCAATTAGAGAAGAAAAAGGAATTGAAGGTATCAAAATAGGCAAGGAGGAGACTAAGCTATCACCCTTTGCAGATGATATGATGGTCTACTTAAAAAATCCCAGAGAATCATCTAAGAAGCTAGTAGAAATAATCAACAACTTTAGCAAAGTTGCAGGATACAAAATAAATGTACATAAATCATCAGCATTTCTATATATTTCCAACACATTAGAGCAGCAAGAGGTAGAAAGAGAAATACCATTTAAAATGACCCTAGATAATATAAAATACTTGGGAATCTATCTACCAAAACAAACATGGTAATTATACGAAAACAACCACAAAACACTATCCAAACCAATAAAACTGGATCTCAACAATTGGAAAGCCATTAATTGTTCATGGGTGGGATGAGCTAACATAATAAAAATGACCATTCTACCCAACTTAATTTACCTATTTAGTGCCATAACTATCAAATTACCATGGCGGTGGTACATTTTCAGATGATGGCAGAATCAAAATTATGATAATCTTTGTCTATGCCTAAGATTGAGTGAAAGAGGAGGCCATGGAGATTGAGTATGTTGAGGAACTGAGTGGATAAGTTTGTTGCGATACAATCAAAATGTATGTTGAAATACTCACATATGAAAAGAGGAATTGAGAAGAGTGGAAAAAATGAGTTGAGTACTAAACTCCTTGTGTAGGAAGAAGAATGACCTTGAAGTATGTAAACATTACCTCCTGGATTTTTATTGGGTACGAGAGATGAATAGCATGAACCTCAGAAGTGGAGAGAACACTGTGATAAAGATATGGAGAAACCAGGAAATGCCAATAGAGAGCAAAGAGTATTCCAACTCCCTTGCCTTGACCATTAAATCAAGAAGAATGAATGAAGTTGCATTAAGTCTTGTAAAGAATGGCCAGGGAGGCTATGACATTAATGGGGAGCCAGTTCTTAAGTCTCAGTGATTCCTAGAAGGTAGAATGGGAAAGGAAAAAAATGTGGGATGAGAGGTTTGTTTTATTTTTTTCTTATGGCTCAAGAATTCCAAAGGATACAGTGGAAGCATTTGGTTGGGATTTTGTCAGAAGAGAGTCGAGAAGGATGGGTTTGGTCTATTGAATGGAAGGGGGTGAGTAATGAGGTTTTGTAATGTAAATAAATTAGGTGGGCAGGATATGAACAAACACACATATGTTCATCATTGAATAGGAAGGGCAAATGCCTAGCCCTTACTATTTACTTGTATTGATTCTAAGACAAAAGGAAAGGGTACAAAAATTACTAAGGATAAACTCAATTATTTATAGCTTTTATATGAGGGTTATCCCTTCATAGTAATAGAAAATTCATTGATGTTGCATATTGCACATGTTTTTCAATGTATCAATGAGTTGTGGTAACTTGTTTTTTTCCTCTGAGGAGAAAAATCATTCATAATATGGGATGGCTCTAGGGGAAGGGAGTGAGGAGGAATATATGGGATACCGTGGTGATAGAAGAAATAGAAAGCATGAACGCAATTTAAAAAAAAAATATATATATACATATATATATATATATATACAGAAGTAACTTTTTGAGTCTACAAAGAATGCAAATCTAAGAGGGTACAAATAAATTGGGAAATGGATAGTATATTAAATTATAGTATATAAGGAATGGTATATAAATTTAATATAGTATATAAGGAATGGTATATAAATTTAATAGAGGATTGGGTCATTAACATAGTAATGACCCAACAGTATTAGAGAGCTTAATGATTCACCATGATTATCTACTTCTAATAGAGAATTATGGGACAAATATCACAGAAGGAAAGAAATATGTATAGACATGGCAAATGTAGAAATTTGTCTTAATTGATAATATATGTGCATTTTTCTTTTAATGTTCTCATGTTGGGTTTGAGGGGAAAGTGGTTAGAATAAGAAGGCAGATATGAAATTGATGAAAACAAAATATGAACAAAAGAAAAGCAAACTTGGAACTCTGATCAACCCAAAGTCCAGTCATAATTTCTTTTTTTAAATATTTATTAATATTTATTTTTTTAAAAGTTAACATGGTTACATAATTCATGCTCTTAATTTCCCCTTCACCCCCCAACTTCCCCCTTCCCCCCATTGCTGATTTGTATTTCCACTTGTTTTAACATGTGTCATTGATCAAGACCTATTTCCAAATTGTGGATAGTTGCATTGGTGTGGTAGTTTCGAGTCTACCTCCCCAATCATGTCCGCATCAACCCATGTCTTCAAGCAGTTGTTTTTCTTCCATTTCCACTCCTGTAGTTTTTTCAATAAATGTGGGTAGCATTCTTATCCATACATCCCTCAGAATTGTCCTGGGTCGTTGCATTGCTGCTAGTACAGAAGTCCATTACATTCTATTTTACCACAGTGTATTGGTCTCTGTGTACAATGTTCTTCTGGCTCTGCTCCTTTCACTCTGCATCAATTCCTGGAGGTCTTTCCAGTTCACATGTAATTCCTCCAGTTTATTATTCCTTTGAGCACAATAGTATTCCATCACCAGCATATACCACAGTTTGTTCAGCCATTCCCAAATTGAAGGGCATCCCCTCATTTTCCAGGTTTTGCCACCACCAAAAGCGCAGCTATAAATATTTTCGTAGAAGTCTTTTTATCTATGATCTCTTTGGGATACAAACCCAACAATGGTATGGCTGGATCAAAGGGCAGGCATTCTTTGACAGCCCTTTGAGCATAGTTCCAAATTGCCAGCCAGAATGGTTGGATCAGTTTACAACTCCACCAACAATGCATTAATGTCCCAGTTTTGCCACATCCCCTCCAGCATTCATTACTCTCTCCTTTCATTTTAGCCAATCTGCTAGGTGTGAGGTGATACCTCAGAGTTGTTTTGATTTGCATTTCTCTAATTACAAGAGATTTAGAACACTTTCTCATGTGCCTATTGATACTTTTGATTTCTTTATCTGAAAATTGCCTATTCATGTCTCTTGCCCATTAATCAATTGGGGAATGGCTTGATTTTTTATACAATTGGTTCAACTCCTTGTATATTTGAGTAATTAGACCCCTGTCAGAGTTTTTTGTTATAAAGATTTTTTCCAATTTGTTGTTTCCCTTCTGATTTTGACTACATTGTTTTTGTTTGTAAAAAAGTCTTTTAGTTTGATATAATCAAAATCATTTATTTTACATTTTGTAATTTTCTCTAACTCTTGCTTGGTTTTAAAATCTTTTCTTTCCCAGAGTTCTGACAAGTAAACTACTCTATCTTCACTTAACTTATTTATAGTTTCCCTCTTTATATTCAAGTCATTCACCCATTCTGAATTTATCTTGGTGTAGGGTTTAAGATGTTGATCTAAACCTATTCTCTTCCATATTGTTTTCCAAATTTCCCAGCAGTTTTTGTCAAATAGTGGATTTTTGTCCCAAAAGTTGGGCTCTTTGGGTTTATCATACACTGTCTTGCCGATGTCATTAACCCCAAGTCTATTCCACTGATCCTCCCTTCTGTCTCTTAGCCAGTACCATATTGTTTTGATTTCTGCTGCTTTGTAGTATAGTTTAATATCTGGTACTGCTAGGCCCCGTTCCTTCACAATTTTTTTTCATTATTTCCCTTGATTTTCTTGATCTTTTGTTATTCCAGATGAACTTTGTTATAGTTTTTCCTAATTCAGTAAAAAAGTTTTTTGGTAGTTTGATAGGTAGTGCGCTAATTAGGTAAATTAATTTGGGTAGAATTGTCATTTTTATTATGTTGGCTTGTCCTACCAATTAGCAATCAATATTTTTCCAATTGTTTAGATCTAGTTTTAATTGTTTGGAAAGTGTTTTGTAGTTGTTTACGCATAATTCCTGTGTTTGTTTTGGTAGATAAATTACTAAGTGTTTTATATTGTCTAGGGTGATTTTAAATGGTGTTTCTCTTTCTACCTCTTGCTGGTGTGATGTGTTGGAAATATATAGAAATGCTGTTGATTTATGTGCATTTATTTTGTATCCTGCAACTTTGCTTAAGTTGTTGATTATTTCTACAAGCTTCTTAGTTGATTCTCTAGGATTTTTTAAGTAGACCATCATATCATCTGCAAAGAGTGATAACTTAGTCTCCTCATTGCTTATTTTGATACATTCAATTTCTTTTTCTTCTCTAATTGCTACTGCTAGTGTTTCTAGTACAATGTTAAATAATAGAGGATATAATGGGAATCCTTGTTTCACTACTGATCTTATTGGAAATGCTTCTAATTCATCCCCATTTCATATTATGCTTGTTGATGGTTTTAGGTATATACTGTTTATTATTTTTAGGAAAGGTCCTTCTATTCCTATACTTTATGTAATGACCTTCCCTGTCTTTTTAAATCATATCTATTTTTACTTTGGCTTTTTCAGAAATCATAATTTCCACTCCTGCCTTCTTTTTTTCATTTGATGCCCAAAGTATTTTGCTCAAACCCTTCACCTTAAACTTGGGTATATCCACCTGCCTCATATGTGTTTCTTTTAGACAACATATGGTAGGATTTTGGTGTCTAATCCACTCTGCTATTTGCTTCCTTTTCATGGGTGAGTTTATCCCATTCACATTCATAGTTATAATTATCAGTTGTGTATTTGCCAACATTTTGGTATCCTCTCCTAGTTCTACTCCTTCTTCTTACACTATTTCCTTTTAAACCAGTGGTTTGCTTTATGCCAGTAACCCTTGTCCCCTCCCTTGATTTACTACCCTTTCTACCCCCTCCCTTATTATTCCCCTCTATTTATTTTTAAGGCCTAATGAATTCCCTGCCCCTTCTTCTCCCCTCCCTTTTATGACCTCCCCACTCCCCTGTTCCCCTTGGTTTATCCCTTCTGACTTTCTCAGTAGGGTTGGATAGAGTTTTATATCCCAAAGGATAAAGCTACTCTTCCCTCTCTGGGTTGATTACACTGAGAGTAAGGTTTAACTATTACCTCTTAATGCTCTCTTCCTCTCCTTCTTATAATAGTATTCATCCCTTCCCCTTCACATGCCCTGTTTGTGTGTAATAGAATATCCTATTTTTCTTATTCATTCAAGTTTCTCATGGTGTGCTCTACTATTCACCCCCCTCTTTCCCACCCCCCATATCATCTTAGATCATTTAGTATTCCAAACTCTCCCTATGAATAATTCTTCTAATTACTATAATAATGAATACTATAATAGTGAATAGAGTTCCTTACAGAGAATTATACATAACATTTATCCACATAGGAATACCAATAATTAGATCATATTGAAGCCCTTAAAGAGGCAAATTTAAAAAATACGAGTTTTCTTTCTTTCCCCTCTGTTTCTTATATATCTTTTCATGTTCCTCTTGATTTTTGTGGTTGGATATCAAACTTTCCATTTAGTCCTGGTCTTTTCTGTGCAAATACTTGGAAATCTTCTATCTTGTTGAATGCCCAAACTTTCCCTTGGAAGTATATGGTTAGTTTTGATGGGTAGATGATCCTTGGTTGTAGGCCCAGTTCTCTTGCCTTTCTGAATATCATATTCCAAGCCTTGCAGTCTTTTAGTGTGGAGGCTGCTAGATGCTGTGTGATCCTGATCGGTGCTCCTTGATATCTGAATTGCCTCTTTCTGGCTTCTTGTAAAATTTTTTCTTTTACTTGGGAGCTCTTGGATTTGGCTATTATATTCCTGGGGGTTGTCTTTTCTGGTTCTAGTGTAGAGGGTGATCTATGGATCCTTTCAATGTCTATATTGCCCTCTTGTTGTAGAACTTCAGGGCAATTTTGCTGAATAATTTCTTTTAGTATGGAGTTCAAATTTCTATTAATTTCTGCTTTTTCTTGAAGACCAATGATTCTCAGATTGTCTCTTCTAGACCTGTTTTCTTGGTCTGTCACTTTCTCATTGAGATATTTCAAGTTTCCTTCTTTTTTATCAGTTGTTTGCCTTTGTTTTATTTGTTCTTGTTGTCTTGAGAGATCATTGGCTTCTAATTGCTCAATTCTCACCTTTAGGGACTGGTTTTCGGCTATAATCTTTTGGTTTTCGGCTATAATCTTTTGGTTTTCCTTTTCAATCTGGTCATTTCTGGTGTTCAATTTGCTCATCAGTTCATTTGATTTCTGAGCCTCACTTTCCAATTGCAAAATTCTCCCTTTTAAACTGTTATTTTCTTGCCAGATTTTGGTTTCCAATTTTTTTACCATTTCTTTTGATTTTGAGGCATCTTTCTCTAATTGGGAGTTTCTGTCTTCTAACCTGTTTATTTCCTTTTGAGTTATTTCCCACTTCTCTCCCCAAATCTCTTCTATCTTTCTCATCATCTCAGATTTGAACTCTTCAATAGATTGTGGCCAGTTTTCATTATTTTGGGACGGTTTGGATATGATTACTTGTTTGTTCTCCTCTGCTGTTTGATACTTTGGATTTTATCTGTGTAAAAGTTGTTGAGTGTTACAGATTTCTTCTTGATGATCTTTCTCTTTTTGGGTTCTTGTCTCTGGCTTGCCATTGTTAGCCTTCTGCCCTCTCAGATTTATCCTCACACTCAGAGTCTGTCTGAGTTCTTTAGGCTCCTGAACTCTCAGTTGTTCTCAGGATCAAGCCTCCTGATGGTCCCCTTACTTGTTCCTCTGCCCGAGGCTTCTTTGGCATTCTCAGGATGTTGCTTCCACAGTTGTGAACCACTTTTGCACTGGGTCCACACTCAAGGTCCTCGCCTGCGCTCACTATCCAAGTCCTCACCTGTGCTCAGGATTCGTGCCTGGGCTTGTGTCCACGCCCATACTCCTGCCTGCCTTCAGGGTCTGCATTCAAAGTCCACTGGAGTTCTTTAGCCTCTTGGGGTCTTAAGTCTTGCTGCTCTCAGGAGCAGGCCCTGGTGACCCCACACAGCTGCCAAGGATTTAATCCGTGCTCCAAACTTGCTCTAACTCTTGTGAGCTGGCTTTGGCACTGTAGGTGGGGTGGGGTAGGGGAGGGGGTTGCTCAGCTCACATTTAAGTGAGAGCTGTTTCATCTCTTTATAGCATGAAAATGCCCCGATTCCTTGTACCTCCAATTCTGTGCCCTTTTGTGGGGTCCCTTTGTTACTCTGGATTTGTTTTTATGTCTTCTTGAGGAGTCCTGTATGTTTCAGTTAGGAGAGGTTAAGCAACTGCTTTTTACTCTGCAGCCATCTTAACCAGGAAGTCCCCCAGTCATAATTTCTAAGTACTCATGATGAAACATATATTCTAACTCCTGACAGAGGAGTGATGGTCTTGGAGAACTGATTGAGATTTATTTTTTCTTTCATATATGGCTATTATTGAATTTTATTTTGCTTAACTGCACATGTTTGAAAGAGAGTGCTTTTTTTCCCTACTTTCTGAATGGGGTGTGGGAGGCAAATGTGGAGAGAGAGGGTTGGTATTTCAGATAATATTATTTTTAAAAAGTTAAAATAAAATATTAGAATCTAGAAAGCAAAGGTGTGATAACAGCAACAACAACAACCCAGCAAATATTCATCAGGAATAGCATTTTCCAGGCTGATTTCAATTCCCTTTTTTTTTTTTTTTTTTGGACATATTTTAAATTGATAGTTTAGGGGAATGTTGTAAAAACAGTGAATTTAAATTTCTAAGAAGAACTTAGGAAAATCCCTTCTGCTACTCTTGTAGGCTATATGGAGAGATAGAAGCCACTAATTGTACAGATAAATGGATTCAAGAATTATGGAATTAAAAAAAAATAGAAATAGTAGTCATTCATGATTCTGAGTCATCTTGGGAAAAGTTCTGTAGTGTAATGTACCAGGGACCTGGTATACAGTTTTTCAGTGATTAACATGAAGAGATATGTTACTTGCTTACATAAACTACAAATATTACCTAACTATGAAGGATAACTTTCATAATGGCAAATACAGCTGGCATTGAAAATATATTTAAATGTTATGTCAATAGACTGAATAGAATAAAATTAAATTTAGTTGATCTAAATATTTGGTACTAAGCTGAAGCACAAAAAATATCAACTGTTCAAATATAGTCTTGGGTATGGCTAGATATCAATTAATATGAAAAAAAGATGGATGAGATACCTATTAATATATTCTATATTAGTTAATAGTATATCATAGAAGCTTAAAATAACATGTTTTTGATGCTTTAAAAGGGATAGGCAAACTATCTTTGAGATCATATGTAGTAGTACCATTGTCAGTTCTAGATTTATCAATAAATAATCGATACCCATTTATGAAAAAACTATTTTCTGCTAGGCACCTTGCTAGCCATTGAGAATATAATGTGCAATGACTAAAAATGATATGACCCCTGTCTGCTTCCAGACTTTTAGGGGAGCTAATTGAGTGTATATAAATACTTATAGAATAAATATGAAATATATAAAAAGTAGTTACATTTTCATTTAACTTAGTGAGATCCTTATTTAGTGAGGGAACTAGCCATTAGAAGGGCTCATGAAAAGTATTTTGGAGAATGTTGTGCTTAAGATGCATTTTTGACAGGAGATAGGGATTTTGCAAGGAAGTAGATAATTCTTGGTATGGAGAATGCCCAATGCAAAGTCACAAAGAAGAGAAATTGAGTGGCAGATGTGAAAAAAAATAGAGAAAACTCCACTTTAGTTACGTTCCAGATTGGAGAAGAGGGAAAGGTAAAGTTTAATGAGGCTGGAAATATGCATAGAGGTCAAATTGTGAAAGGCTTTAAAAGACAAACAGGTAATTTCATACTAAAGGCTAACAGGGCCATTCGGGCTTATTGAGTTAGGAACTGACAGAGTTAGAGATTCATTTAAGAAAACATTATTTTGGCAGCTGTGTGGAGAATGGAATGGAATGAGGAGAAACTTGAGGGAATGAGGCAATTTAGGATGCTATTTCAATTGTCCAAGTGACAGGTGATTAGGGTATAAATTAAGGTGTTGGCTATGTTTCTAGAGAAAAGTGGTTGTATAACTCATCTTAGGAAATGCATTTAGAGACTTTGATGTTTCTAGTGATAGACTTGTAGACCCCATACCTCATGAGAATTAGAAGAATTAAATGAGATATTTATTCTGGAGAAGAGAATACCAGAGGGTGATGTTGATGACTTTCTCCATATATTCAAAGGGCTACTGTTAGGGGTGAGCCTGACTCAGTTTTAACTAAGGTTTAATGTTGAATTAAATAAGGGACCAATTGGTCATGAAACATTAATAAAAGGACATTTAAATAGACATAAAATAGAAAGGATAAATAACAAAGGTATTTACCAGTCTATCACTTAACCTTAGTACACATGGTCCCCCCTCATATGAAGAATGAGTTGTAATAGCTCGATGTTTTGGGAAATACAATAAATATGAAGAGTTCCTAAGCTAATAAGATTTGTCCTTTTTATGATTTTAGGGGGCAAGAAGCCGTGTAAATATGGCTAGAAGTTGTCAAGAAATTGCTTCAAGGGACATGCATACTCAACCCTCTTCCAATCAAGTCTCAAGAATATTTTGTTGTCTTATAGAGAAATGAAAAAAAAAAAAAACCTAGCCTGTTTTGGCAAAGTGACTGGTGGATTTTGGCTCCATTACAGTTGTACTTAAAGGAAGGATTAGCTTTTATTTTAGAAAATTAATTGCCAAAAGTAAGTGATTCACAAATAATTATATTTGAAAAAGACCCAAGAAGCCCTGTAGTCTAAGCAAAACCTGACCAAAAAAAAAAGAAAAGAAAAGAAAAAGAAAAACCCTCCTGTATTTTTGAGTGGTATGCTAGTAAATGTTTAACAGTTGACTTTTGCAAGATAGAAAGAGGAATGTGCAAGGGGAATACTATTCTTATATGAAAACATTCAGAATAGAAATTATAAAACATCAACATGTTCACACAAGTGAATAATTCTCTCAACTTTCCAATAATGTTTCATAAATATTTACTTTTGGAAAAAAAGGAGGCCGGCTGGACTCCAAAGATTACAGATTAAGGGAACATATAAAAATAAATATCTAGAACACCTACAGATTTAGTCTTGGTATCTGGGTCTACTGCCTCAAAACATAAACCTCAGAGACTTCTTGAATGTTTTTTTCTCTCTTTAAGCATTTTCTTTTAAAAGGCAATAACACAGGAAGAAGACATCAATAATTATTTAATAACTTCTTATCACTGAAAAAAAACTTTAGTAAATGAAAACTGTTTGAAGGCATATGTAGAGCATAATACAAAAGTCTGTGGGAAAAGGAAAGAGAAAATGAATATGGATAAGCAATCTGAAAAGGCTTCATCCTGTCTAAGAACCTCTTTTCCATAACTGGGACCAGTTATATAACCACATGCTTAATCTTTATATTTGTCTACTGAAGTTATACCTTGACATCATTAAAATACATCATATTCAATAAATCAATATTGATTATGTCAATGGCATCCTATGAAAATTATTCTTACAATTCAGAAGATTTGAAGGACAGCATGGTACACTGGATAAAATGCTAGACTTCGAGTCAAGAAGACCTGGATTTGAATCCTGCTTCAGATTCTTATTAGCTGTGATCACTTCATTTTTTTTCAGCAGTAGTTTCTTCATATATGAAATAGAGATATTATCTCTAAAGAATTACTTCAGAGGGCTGTTGTTTAAGATTATATGAAATTGTGTGCATGTGTGCATATGTATATGGTGTATGAGTGATTCTTTGTGACTCCAATTGGAGTTTTCTTGACAAAGATTCTAGAATCATTGTCCATTCCCTTCTCCAGGTAATTTAACAGATGGGGAAACTGAGGCAAACAAGGTTAAGTGGTTTGCCAGGTTCCTGCAGCTAGGGCTAGTGTCTGAGACTAGATTTGAACTCAATTTTTTATAACTCCAAACCCAATGCTTCATCTTCTGTGAGATATGGCTGTCATATATGTGTGTGTGTATGTATATGTGTACATGGATGAATGTACGACTCTATGTATACATGTATGAATATACATGTATACATATATAATATAGCTTTTCATGTAATGCTACATTTCATAAATTAGATGTGCATGTATATATGTGTGGACCTCTCTTTAGCTTTAACTATGAGGATTCTATAATTTCAATTTTTATTTTTATATAAATTATGTAAAACTGGGGCTGACCATAAAGGGTGATTTCAAACAATATGTCTCAATATATAATGGATTTACAATTTTGCTTTATTAATTTAAATCATGTTACTTGTCTTTGACATTTGCAGTTCTTAATGAGATAACCATAAAATATGAAAGAGGGGGTATAGACATTAATCCATATAAATGTTTTATTATTTCAAATTGACTAACACTGTCAAACATATGCTAGAATCTGGCTTGGATTCTCAAGGCCCCAGGCATCAAGGCACTTCAAATTAAATGTGACACTAATATTTTAAGGAGAGTGATCATATCTCTGGCCTATAGTAAAACTTAATTCTTTGTTGTTTAAATGAGATCAGTATTTATTTTGTATCTAGCTGTATTCATATTTACATATGTATGTACTTATATATGTGCCTTCAATGGATTTTCCAATCAAATTGAAAGGGATAATTAAATTGTAAGGAGGCAGTTTGACCATTCAAAAGAATAAAATGTTTTCAAAGGCAATACTAACAAAGGCCAACTCTACTTAGGCTGGTACTTAAATGGACTAATAACAAATCCATAAAATCAATTAAATAAAAAACAATCTCACAAGAGCAATCTACGCTTAGTGGAATTAGGAAGAATGATTATAGAATATTGAAATTTTTGCACTTTTGGGGGGGGATATTTCAACATTTTTATTGGTTGTGCCAACTTTTCTCTACTTTTTTTAATCTTTAAAATTAATATCAGTTATATGGAATTAGAGATAATGGGAAAAGGTGAAGGGTACTATAGGAAACTATAATGATATAAAAAACAGAAGACATCAATAAAGACTTTTTTTAAAAAAAGAACTAGCTGACATAAGTATCTGAGGTTCAGTTATTTTAGCTGTCTGAAATTATAGACTATATTTTTATAAAGTTATTCTAATATACAGGTCTGTTACTTCCCAAGGCTGGCCTTCCCACACAATTAGTCCAATGTAAGTGAAGTTTTGACTAAGTTTAGAATGACAGCAAAAAGAACTGACTTGTGGAAAAAATGACAGATGGAGAATCTCCTGTGTACATTAACACTATCCTTTTACAATGAAGTGCTATAGATAGAATAGAAAGAACTGGTGAAATGGCTGAACAACAAAAATGTCCTTTGTCTGCTTAAACTACTCCAGGGTTGCTGGCCAACTAGCCCCTAGTCAGATGCAGGAATATGGTAAATGCTGTCATGATTATGTGAGTGGATTACTGTACTAAGAATCTCTTTGTGACCATCACATTCCCCTAGAAAGAATTTCTAAATATACTTTAAGGTGGAGGTTGTCTGGAGAGAATAAAGGGCAGACTGAAAGGGCAGGCAGGAAAACATTTATATTATAAATCTTTTATTAACCCTTTGCTTATATTATGCCATTTGTCTAGAACAATGATGGCAAACTATAGCCTACAGGCCAGATGTGACCCCCTGAAATGTTCTATCCAGCTGAGTGACATTATTCCTAATCTGACAAATAAAACGAGTAGGATGCAATACAATGAAACTTCGAAAGAGTTGCCTTAGAAACAGTCTGACAGATGAGCATTTCCTTTCCTTTGGCCCCCTCTTCAAAAAGTTTGCCCATCACTGCTCTAGAATGTTTTCTTATATTTCACCAGTGGAAATGATTCCCATCCTTCAAGGGTTAGCTTTTCCATTAGACAGAAGTGATTTTTATACATCCTGTTCTGAGGTTCCGTAGTCCTTGTACACTTCTCCTTTTAATTGATATGAAATTTAGCAATTTGGGTGCTATCTATCCTTCTAGCCTAGAAACTATGAGAGGTGAATTGATCCATCTTTCTTTACATAGGACAAGTAGGGGAAGACGCCTGGTCCTTTAATTATGAGGTAGAATTTTAGGAAAAAATTTAGCTAAGCAAATCTAGGGCACAGAAACGACTCACTAGATATATGAAAAAGAGAAATAGAGGTAAATATAGTTCAACAAATTTTAAATATCTTGTTTAAGTCACTGTATAAGATAAAAGAATATAGTAGACATATGCATAGTGTGTGATTAGAATTTTGTACCCTAAGACTTCATTTCCCAGAATCCTACTTTTGTCCCCACATTACATCCTTATGTTTTGTAGATAAAAGTTTGTGTAATTCCTCCTTTCTTTTCCATTTCATTCACTCCTCCTCTCCCCCAACTGTGGTCAGGATAAACTTTTCTTTCTACTCATGGTTTTTATTTTCCTCTACTTCAAGTGATTATTAATAAATCTTATAAAATATAATACTTGGAGTTATTTGATATTAATTTTAATCTTACAATAGGATCTGAGTCAAAGTGCTAGAAATTACCTTAGATACCACATTGTATAGATGATAAAACTAAAGACAAGAAAGATTTTTCTTGGGTCACTCATATAGTAAGGGGCTGTGCCCAGATTTGGACCATGATCCTTGGAATACTTATTCAAAACTCTTTTCATTGTGCCACAATGCCTCCAAGTCCCTGATCTCCACAAACTCATGATTTAGGAAGGAAGATGGATATGATCTTTTTTTAAAACTTAGATAACAATTAGCAGAGGGCCTAGAAGTTAGAGAGGAAATGAAAAAATGATAAATACACATAAATCCCAGCTGACTAGGTATATTAAACAGGGATGAATTACTCTATACAACCGTAATAACTCCCAATGGCAATCTATTAGAATATAATGCAAAAAAATTAGCATTATTATGATGATCTTGAATAATCTGGAGAAGATAAGATTTTCATAAGTTCGATTTGATGATGAAAGCTTAGAATGATCTAACATATTAAAATGCTGCTTTGTAAAGGGATAAATCTCATTCATAAGTGGCACTATGTTCATGTTTTTATGATATAATTAAATTCAGTAAGTTTATGTTATTTGGAAGATTCACTTCTATATTTCAGACTAGATAAATGAGATAGAAGTTTAGCAATCAGTGTGATTGTGTGTATCTTACATTATGGTATATATGTACATAGAGATACATATGTGTTTATATGAGTATATTTTTATGAATAACATATGTATCCTAATATTGAATCAATTAGAAATATATAAATCTATAATTGTAGATATACATATTTATTGAACTATCTACATAAACGCACATGTATATTAGAGCATATACATTTATACATATGAGTGAGAGTGAGCATGAGAGAGATAGAAGAAGTAAGAATAATTAGCCTAGAAAAGAGAAAGAAGGTTTGAGAATGGAATATAATTTTATTTTTTAAATATTTGAAGGATTATTGTTAGAGGTGGCCTTCAATGTAAGGATCAAATGTTGGTGTCTTTATCTTTTACCCACCCTCTTTTTCAAAACTCTATTCTTATCATAATACATGAATTCAAGTTCACAGGTTAATCATTTGAAGAATCATCCTGCTTTTAAGAAAATCTGCTATTTTGTATTTATTTTTCTCTAGTCCCATAAGACCATTTCTATTTTCTATGATTTTACACATTTCAGTGAAGATTATTAAGTTTTTTTAAATTTGTTTTGCTTTGTTTTATTATACTCTAGGTTGCAAATTGACCAGTACTGATGACTTATAGTTCACTGTGTTTGGCAAAGTAAAATACCCCTGCTTTTTCTCGACTTGAGGGCTTTGTATATGCCATTCATTCTCTCTATCTCAAATAACCTAATTCCTCATCTACTACCCAATCACTATTGAAATCCTGCTCATTCCTTCAAATCCCTAGTCAAATGTCACCTCTAAAGTAAAAGCTTTCTTGTCTTCTTCATACAGAAGTGGCTTTTCTACCTCAGAATAAGCATGATATTTTTCCAAAAAAATTTATGGTAATTACCAACTGAAAATTTTAATGCGTTAATATATGTACATCATCTCACCTAACAGAATGTGAGCTCTTCATAGCTCCTCATAGAGACCATAGCTTTATTCAATAGGTATCTACTTAGTGTTTACATTGGATAAGACACTATGCTAAGAAATATGTTAATAAAGCCAAAATAAAAATATTCTTCCTTTTGGATATTATAGTCTTCCATTTACATATTTATTAAAATCCCAATCACCTAAGAATATATTTTCAGCCATTAAGCATCATGTGTGTATATATGTATACATATATGTGTATATATACACATATTTTTATATAAACGGAAGCATATTAAATGTAGTAGAAAGAACAGTGCCCTAAGCATTAAAAAAAATAATACTAAGTTTTGCTTTGCCAGTAATGAACTATATAATCTTGGTCAAGTATATTTTTCTTTGTGATTCTATTCATCCTTGTTTGAAAAACGAAAAACAAAGTTAAGATAATATTCATTAAGATGATTTCTAGATATAATATATTTATTCTGAATGACTGTGGAGGTTTAATTTCAATAAATACCCCC
This sequence comes from Gracilinanus agilis, assembly GCF_016433145.1. Classification (NCBI taxonomy): domain Eukaryota; kingdom Metazoa; phylum Chordata; class Mammalia; order Didelphimorphia; family Didelphidae; genus Gracilinanus; species Gracilinanus agilis. The sequence continues at coordinate 411,285,409 of NC_058130.1, forward strand.
TCTCAAGTCAACCTATGTTTCAATAGTTTTCTTTGGGCAAAAGGAAAGTTAATCAATTAGATGGTCATTAAAACCTCTCTGTAGAAAAGAGAAATAGAGAGGCAGGTAGGTGAGAAATTTCCCACTGCAGAGTAGACATTGAATATTATCTCTACATCATAGTATCACATATATCCCTGGATATTTTATTTTTATTTTATTTTTATTTTTTATTTTTTTAATTTTTAAACATTTATTAATATTCATTTTTAACATGGTTACATGATTCATGCTCCTACTTTCCCCTTCACAACCCCGCTCTCTCTCCACCCATGGCCGATACACATTTCCACTGGTTTTAACATGTATCATTGATCAAGACCTATTTCCAAATTGTTGATAGTTGCATTGGTGTGGTAGTTTCGAGTCTATATCCCCAATCATGTTCACCTCAACCCATGCGTTCAAGTAGTTGTTTTTCTTATATGTTTCCTCTCCTGCAGTCCTTCCTCTGACTGTGGGTAGCGTTCTTTACCATAAATCCCTCAGAAATGTCCTGTGTCATTGCTTTCTGCTGGTACAGAAGTCCATTACATTTGATTTTACCATAGTATATCAGTCTCTGTGTACAATATTCTTCTGGCTCTGCTCCTTTCGCTGTGCATCAGATCCTGGAGGTCTTTCCAGTTCACCTAGAATTCCTCTAGTTTATTATTCCTTTGAGCACAATAGTATTCCATTACCAGCATATACCACAATTTGTTCAGCCATTCCCCTATTGAAGGACATACCCTCCTTTTCCAGTTCTTTGCCACCACAAAAAGCTCAGCTATAAATATTTTCTCACAAGTCTGCTTATTTATGATCTCTTTCAGGTACATACCCAACAATGGTATGGCTAGATCAAAGGGCAGGCATTCTTTTATAGCCCTTTGAGCATAGTTCCAAATTGCCAGCCAGAATGGTTGGATCAGTTTACAACTCCACCAGCAATGCATCAATGTCCCAATTTTGCCACATCCCCTCCAGCATTCATTACTCTCCCCTTCTTTCATTTTAGCCAATCTGCTAGGTGTGAGGTGATACCTCAGAGTT
>NC_058130.1:411289351-411298654 GCF_016433145.1 Gracilinanus agilis
TTCACCCATTCTGAATTTATCTTGGTGTAGGGTGTGAGATGTTGATCTAGACCTAATCTCTCCCATATTGCTTTCCAAATTTCCAAGCAGTTTTTGTCAAGTAGTGGATCCATGTCCCAAAAGTTGGGCTCTTTGAGTTTATCATACACTGTCTTGCTGATGTCATTAACCCCAAGTCTATTCCACTGATCCTCCCTTCTATCTCTTAGCCAGTACCATATTGTTTTGATGACTGCTGCTTTATAGTATAGTTTAATATCTGGTACTGTTAGGCCACCTTCCTTCACATTTTTTTTTCATTATTTCCCTTGATATTCTTGATCTTTTGTTATTCCAAATGAAATTTGTTATAGTTTTTCCTAATTCAGTAAAGAAGTTTTTTCGTAATTTGATAGGTATGGCACTAAATAGGTAAATTAATTTGGGTAGAATGGTCATTTTTATTATGTTAGCTCATCCTACCCATGAGCAATTAATGGCTTTCCAATTGTTGAGATCCAGTTTTATTTGTTTGGAAAGTGTTTTGTGGTTGTTTTCGTATAATTGCCGTGTTTGTTTTGGTAGATAGATTCCCAAGTATTTTATATTGTCTAGGGTCATTTTAAATGGTGTTTCTCTTTCTACCTCTTGCTGCTCTAATGTGTTGGAAATATATAGAAATACTGATGATTTATGTGCATTTATTTTGTATCCTGCAACTTTGCTAAAGTTGTTGATTATTTCTATCAGCTTCTTAGTTGATTCTCTGGGATTTTTTAAGTAGACCATCATATCATCTGCAAAGAGTGATAGCTTAGTCTCCTCCTTGCCTATTTTGATACCTTCAATTTCTTTTTCTTCTCTAATTGCTACTGCTAGTGTTTCTAGTACTATGTTGAATAGTAGAGTTGATAATGGGCATCCTTGTTTCACTCCTGATCTTATTGGGAAGGCTTCTAATTTATGCCCATTGCATATAATGCTTGTTGATGGTTTTAGGTATATGCTGTTTATTATTTTTAGGAAAGGTCCTTCTATTCCTATACTTTTCAGTGTTTTCAATAGGAGTGGATGCTGTATTTTGTCAAAGGCTTTTTCAGCATCTATTGAGATAATCATGTGATTTTTGTTTGTTAGACTGTTGATATGGTCAATTATGTGGATGGTTTTCCTAATGTTGAACCATCCTTGCATTCCTGGTATAAATCCCACCTGATCATGGTGGATGACCTTCTTAATTTCATTACATGATAGAGTCTCTTTGCTAGTATTCTATTTAAGATTTTTGCATCTATGTTCATTAGGGAGATTGGTCTATAGTTTTCTTTCTCTGTTTTTGATCTACCTGGCTTTGGAATCAGTACCATATTATCCCTGGGTATTTTGAAAGACCTATGCTTTAATTTTTCATGGTTATTCCATTTATTCATGCAGACTCTAAGTTATCCACATCCTCTTTAATTTTATAAGTTGCTATGGCCAAAGGAGATTGAGGGGATCCACTAGTGAATCAGCTTTTGGTAATGAACCTCTCTGAATTTAACTAGGTTAGTCCTTAGTACATATCATTTTGTAACAAGACCTCTTTTTTGCTGAATTTGTAACTTTCTTGGGCTTTGCCTGTATGCTAGTGTCATGGCCTTCAGAAGCCCAGTTATCACCTCCACACAAAGATAAGGCAGGAAGACATCAGTAGAAGTTACTTGCATATGAGATAGCATTTTACAAATTGCTTTAAAAATATCATCCCATTATTTTATCTTCACAACAATCTTGGGAAGTAGATGCTATTATTATCACCAGTTTATAGATGAAACAGATGAGTTAAATGACTTGCCCAAGGCCACACTACTTATAAACATCTGTGACTGGATTTGAACCTACGTCTTTGGGATTCATGATTGATCAGTTCATCCACTGCTCCACATACCTGCTTAATAAAATGTAGGATTTTTCTACATTATGTTACATTTATTAGTGTTTTTAACCTTTACCTCAAAGTAAGATATAAAATATCTATTAGAAAAACAAAACAAAACAGAACCAAAAACAGCCCTGCAGACATAGAAAAAAGTGAAATGTATTTATAATTTATGTGTACAGAAGTGTAAAAAAGGTCTATCTGGGACAGTTCTGATTAGAGAATGGACATCCTCCCAAGAGAATCCCATATCTTCCATTTACTACCATCTCCTTCTGAACGATTTCAAAGGTATTACTTCTGCATGAGTCCCTTCTCACACAGGAAATTCTCGGTCAGCAGCATGTGATGACAATAAGATTGTTAAAGAGTGAATAATGGAGTACAGAGACTTCAGAGGCTCTTGATCAGAGCCAAAAAATGTGACCTTCAGTAGATCTATTTAATAAAGATAAAAGTCATTACTTTATAATATGGATAAAGCTCAGTAGCTCAGACAATTAAAGCATATTTTGGGGATCTGAATTTTCTCTTTGAAAGAGAAATATAGTTAGGGGCTATGAAATCCCTTTTCAGTTCAGACCTTTCTGGTTGAAAATCTTTCTACAATGTACAAACCCATATTTCTTCCTTAAAAAAGTACAGTTCAGTGAACATATCTTTTGAAATTGAACACTTTTCAGAGTCTCAAGATTGTTACTCAGAACTTTAGTGATTCTTATCTAGAATTTATCTTCCAGGTGCTCTGGAGGCCTAGTGCAGAGTGATAGAAGTTTAATGACAGCTTTTTAAGTTTACAATTAAAGCTATAAATGAATATTAGAGACTATCACTATTTAAATGTACAAGATTCAATAACTCATCTATGAGGGAAGAAGTTTGCAACAATAGTCAGGCTACTGCCTACCCTAGTCCACACTCCTTGATAGCCATGTGTTTTGATTTTTCCCCAGTATTCTCTAATGCATGTGAGCTTTGGGGAGTGTCACCTCTCTGTAATTTGCTCTAAACTGAACTGATTGTGTTGCTCTATTTTTATGATGTGCTTCATACTTGAATACCCTTTAAACACTTGATAGATTTACTTTTACCAAGAAATATTTACTTCAAAAATAAAACAAGAAAACCCTCTCCAAAATTTGTGAGGTTATAATCCTTATTAAATCACTTCAATAGATGGAAGCTTCACTCAGTTCCTAGTCCTACAAGTTCCAAGATCTTCTAGGCTTAAGCCCAGGGCACCTGGTTTCTCAGAACTTCTTTAATAGGCTGGCATGAAATCCTGCCTTCAAGGTCACAAGGACCTGCTGTTCCTTCACCTGTACAAGGAACTAAAAAGGACAAACAGAACAGAATAAAATCCACTGTGTATTTCTTAGGTTGGTAATTTTAAAGATACAACCTATTCTGACTATACAACCAATGGTCAAATCAGCTCCCCTCCATGAGGTAGGAGAATGAAGATTAGCTGTTTACCAGAAGCAAATACCTGATGTTTCCTATTTGATTTTACACTCTCAGGTGATCTAGGTATGTGTCAAAGTCCAATCTGAGTAAGGAAATATCTTTTTTTACCCCAATAATTTGACAATGTAAAGAGCCAGGTTTTTTGGAGGAAGGAATTGAGTCTCAGCCATCACTGTTTTATTAACTCAGACATTACTGGAAGTAATGTGCAAATTACCTAAGAAACTAGATATTTTCTAGATATGAAGGATTCCAGTGAAAAATCATAGTGGACTGAATAGGCAGAGTAGATACAGGGAGGTAAATAAAGTAAACTCAAAAATGAATTGGTCAGATTTCTAGGTGATAATGCCTCTTATTTAGAACTGACCACAGAAAAGTCTGGATGAATTTGTGTCAGAAAAAGTTGTTCTAGGGTCCCATTTGTTCCTAATGAGCAGTAATTCCTAACCAAGATAAAAAAGAATATTTGCAAAAAAGAAGGAAAAATTCCAAGGTTTAGAGCTGGATATGTAATGTCCCTAGTGCATGCTGCATATATTGCATATGTGTATGCTTGTGTCAATTGATAGTTTCTACTCTGTTGTTTAAAATTTTTGCTTAAAAGTATTGTGATTTAGAGATAAAGGAAAAAAGACTGAATTAGAGTTGACCAGACTCACTTTTACAATTAAGGTCAATTCATAATTATATCCTATGAATTAGTATTTTTAGTAAATGATCCACTGTGTGAGAAGAAAAGAAATGCATTTTGGAGGCCTTATTCAAAGGTTCATTTAAAAACACTTTTAGGGACAGCTACGTGGTTCAGTGGATAGCTAGGCCTAGTGATGTGAGATCCTGGGTTCAAATCTGGCCTCAGACACTTCCTAGCTGTGTGATTTTAGGTTAGTGACTTAAACTGAATTGCCTCGTCCTTACCACTCTTCTGCCTGGGAACCAATACTTAGTATGAATTCTAATGCAGAAGATAAAGGTTAAAGAAATAAATAAAAAAATAAAAATAAATTAAAACTGATTATACAAATGACAATGAATATCAACAAAATTATACTGGACGAGGAATTAGAAAATCAAGGATTCTCTCCAGGGTCTTTCACTAAAAAAAAAATGTTACCTACATAAGTAAATTCCTTTCTTAGTATTCATCTATAAAAAGAGTAAGCTATTTTAAACTTTCTCTGACTCATTCTTTCTTTGTATCATTCTCTCTCTCTGTCTTTCTGGCTCTTTCTGTCTTTCCCCATATATAAACTACAGGTGCATGTAGGTATGTATATATATGCACACATACCAATATGTATATATAGGTTTACATATTGTTATGTAAGTGAGACTATTTTAATGATATTTGTTTATACTTACTATACAAGACAATAGGTTTCTTGTTTTATTATTATTTTTCCATTCTGAATTATCAATATTAGGTAGAATTAACAACAAAAACAAATTCCAACTATGTTAGTGGATTCTTGTCAGCAACATTTGAAGAAAACTAAAGTTTTAATTCAACGTGAAAGAAAACTGCCATTCTCCAGCACCCAATCTTCATTCTTCTTGTTTTCCATTTGCAATATTGCTTTTGACATGTCATATTGTGTAGTGTCAAACATGCCACACATTGTGAGAAAAGTTGACATAATCAAGACAATATGATGTGAAATGGCTGCAAGGTGATTTGTCAGCTAAATATTTCCAAAGAGTCTGGCTCTCTTTAACTCCTTCCTTGCCCCTCTGAAAACTCACACATCTATGATCCTTGCACATAGGGTTTAAAAATGTGTACTGAAATAGAAATGAATCCCCTAATAGCAAAATGATATTTCCTTGAGGGAAAACTTTAAGATTTAAATTATATAGAAATTATACTGGGTAGCAGATGAACAATTGAACCTCTAAGGGAAAATTCAAACTTGATGCAAAAAGAAAGTTACTAACAATCACAACTAGGTGAAAGTACAATAAGGTACCCTGAGTATTTACTGTAATGTAGAGCCATTCCCCTTCAGTAGAGACCTACACCCTATTAAAGTCAAGATTTTTGGTCAAGTAGGAATATGGACTAGAAGCTCCTGGCATCCCTTCAAACTGCTTTTCTTTCAGAGTCAAATTAGAGAATCTCCCATTTTAATGGTATGAGATTCCTATTAGTACAGCAGAAAGACCTGTAGTCAAAGGACCCAAGTTCAAATCCCCTCTGATACATACTATTTTTATAATCTTGGGCAAGTGATTAAATTTCTTTGGGCCTGTTTTCATATGTGCAAAATGCAAGGGTCAAATGAGACAATCTTTGAAGTCCCTTTCAATCTTAGAATTATGATCCTAGGAAAAATGCTGAGGAATGGGCTCTATCATTGGGCACATTTCTGTACTGCTTACTTCCCCTGAGGAAAAACAAGATACACCTGCTAATGTCCTCAGAGTCTGTCAGAAAACCTTGCACTTCCTCTAGGGCATACCTGTATAAAGATCACATATATTTGATGTTAAAAAAAAGATCAGAGAGCAACTTTGGGGTTTGAACAGCTAGGTTTTATTTTAATTAGAAAGGGAAAGGTCTAGGGAAAACTAGGAGGTAGGAATAAAGGGAAAAAGGCACTGAGAGAGATCAGGGTTCCGGGTAGAGAGTGCTGCTTCCAGGGTGGAGAGCAGACCCTCCTGGGTAGAGAGAGAACTGAGCTCAGAGTCTAGAGAGAGAAAAGGCGCCAAACTTTCCCTTTTATCCTTTCCCTGCCATGTCCCCCAAAGGAAGTGGGAGGTGTCAGGGGAAGTTGTAGCAGAGAGAGTCCTGGGAGATGTAGTCTTCCAGGGCTTACAATAATTTCAAATGACACATCCCTAAAATGTATGAGCTGGTAGAGGGGGAAATTATGCACACCCACAGAAGGGTGTGGGTGCGTATACATAGAGAGATATATATCTCTATAAGCAACATAAAATACATATCCATAAAGGATCTTGGAGTTCATTCAGGCCAATTTTTTTTTCAGATGAGGAAATTGAAACCCAGGGAAGTTAAGCATCTAGTAATTCATCTATATCTTGTAATTCATCTATATCTATATTTATCTATTTGAATTAAGCAAGATTTTGATAAAATTTTGGGTAACAGAATCATACCTGGTGAGCAAATGTTCATGCCCAGAACATTAAAGGTAATGTTATAAAAGACAACAGAGTCCTGGTGTTTCATTATGTGGTAGAGGGTAGAGAGACTCTATTTGACACCAGGTAATATTTGATAAAGATATTTCAGTAATGAAGATACTGTTCATTAACTTGACAGAAACATAGATAATAAGGACCTTAGATTTCAGCTAGTCTAAGGACTTTATTTTGAAAAATTTAGTCTTAGAAAGGTGAGGTCAAATGAAAAATATTTGAATCCAGATCCTTTCCTTTGACAATCTAGCAAGATTTGGAGTGAAATAAGTCTAGGTTCTTGCTGCAAAATCAACATGGAGTATTCATTAAAACTTTCTAAGCCTCCTTTTCTCATTTGAAAAAACAAAACAGTGCTTGTACTGAGTGATTTCTAAAATTTTTTCTGAATCTAAATCTTAAATACTTATATTTCTCAACAGAGATAACATCTTGGACTTGATGAACCATGGATATTAATAAAATTGCCTAATGTTCAAATATTCAATTCAGCTTTCACAATTTTTAAGAAACACATAATTATTTCACAATATTGTTCCCTAATCCCATGTCTTCTCTGTCCCTTCTTCTCCTCTTCCCCAAATCTGGAAATTTAAGAAAAAGACAACTATAATTTTCTCTAATTTCCTCATTTGCTAGATCATATATCTTCATTCTAGATGTGAAATTTATTCCCCAAAATCATGTGAGAGTGTAGTTTCAGAGCTGAGGGTAAAACCCATCCTTCCAGTTTATACTTCTTTCTAATCTAATGCCTTTGCCATTACTCTTCCTCTGGTGGTGGGGGGAAAGGGCAAGTATCCTCCCCAAAGACCCTTCCCTCATCCTCTTTAAAGTCTCTACAGTTAAAGTACCGGTTCAACTCATTTTTCTGAGCCCTAGCCAGGTAGACTTTCCATTATCACTAATGGAGCAATCAAGAACACAGCCACTCTCCCCCTGGACTTATTTGACCAAAACTAGTTTTTGTATACCAGACAGGATGGAATTTATATTCTTAATCTTAATTATCCCCATTTTAGAAATTATTCTGAGTCAGGGAAGGCAAAAGGCATTCTTTGGATTGGTAGAACAAAGGATTGAGGAAAAAGACTTGAAAAAATAGAAAGTTAAAGAGAAGTATTAGATATCAAAATGGTACAATATTAAGAATAAATCTCAAGTGACAGGGAAACTCAAAATATAAATTCAGAAGACAACAATATTGCCAAAACAAAAACATATGAAGTTTCAAAGTAAAGTATGAAAGGGTATCAGCTTCAAACAATAACAAAAACAAGAATAAAAACAATTCCTGAAAGAGTTTGAAAAGAAGTTTAAAAATCAAATAAAAGAGAGGAAGAAGAAAATTTGAGGGAAAATGAGAGAAAGTTAAGAGCTTGTTAAAACATACAAAAATTCACTCAAGGAAGCAAATCTTAAATCTTATGCTCTTTTGATCTTATACCTCTTTTCTGTTTCTTGCAATGCTAAATTGTGGAAAAAATATAGTAAATATTCAGAGAGATGACCATACAGTATTAGAATTAGAAATGTTCTTAGGTTTCAGTGAATCCCATTCCCTCATTTTACATAAAAAGGATAAAGACTGAAAAGAATTAGACAAATTCCAGATATTTCACTATTAACAACAGTAAAAACACATCACTAGGACTCTGCTACACTGACAGTTGAGCTGTTAGAAGAAGTAAAAATGGAACTCAAAGACACAAAGTTGAGAAAAGCAATAGAAGCAGACCAGCCTTTTACAACTATAAGGATGATATTAGAAATTAGGTATTGTTATATTAGTTTAGAGATAAGAAGTAAAGAAGCTAGCCTGAGAAAGAATTGGAGTTTGAAGCAGAGTTGAGAAAGAGTGTCAATTTCAAATGTTGACAGTTGTAACATTTTTTTGTGACAGTTATTCTTTCTAGGTGTGGCAGTGGGAGTTGGTCTTTGGCAGTTGGCAGAGTCACACACAGGGACTCTCTTTGTCAGGGCCGGAGGAGGTAACATCTTTGCCTCTCTCTCACTGAGGGAAAGACCTGAAGGAGCTTAATGTTTTCTTTTTCCAACTTGGGAAACACTAGTGACTATCTATTGCTGTTTTTATAAATTTATTTAACTCTGAGAAGACCAAAGAAAACCATGATCTTTGGTTTGGACTCTGATTTTTGGTGAGACTCAACCAGCTAGCCTTTGTTATTTTTATAACTTAGGGATGAAACTAAGAATTATAAGGATAATATTGTTAGTTTATTTAGAATAGTTAAAATTTGGGTTAGTCAGAACAGAAAAGATTAATGTAGACTGTGAAAACAGGAGAAGCAGTTCCTAGGGGAACCAGGGAGTTTTATTTTGGTGAAGTTAGAAATTCTTTTTATCCTTATATATTTCAATAAATATTTTATTTTTCATAACAAGAGTCTCTTTAGCATCCTTGTGCCTGGCCCTGAAGAGAAGTTCACATATGAGCTTCACTTCACTAATATAAACTGAAGATATGGGAAAAGCTGGGTAGTGTAATGATTAAAAATGATAAAGGCTGATATTATGAGGAAAACTAATATTTTATTTAGGCCCATGTTGGTACAACCTTGGAGATTTTGATGCCTTGAGAATTAAATTGTAAATTTGTGAGAGGTTTTAAATTTCACTTTAGATCCTAGCCCCTTCTGTGTAAATGATAAGGTTTTTATATATTTATTTTAAAGAATTGTTGTCTTAAAGGATAAGGTTTTATATATTTTATTGTGAAGAATTGTTGTCATATATATATATATATATAT
>NC_058130.1:411301629-411340285 GCF_016433145.1 Gracilinanus agilis
ATATATATATATATATATATATATATATATATATATATATATATTACTTTCCCTGAAAAGGAGCCTTGAGGCTGAGGAGAATAGGGAGAGGAGCAAGAGTGGAAAAAGAGCAAGTCTGAGGCTCCAGGGAGGACCCAGAGGTGTCTCAGAGTTGCATGGCTTGGTAGGGTATCTGAAAAATTGAGAGTCCAAATTCCAAACTTCTGGTTGCCAAAAATGTAATGATTAAAATTGATAAAGGCTGATATTATGAAGAAAAGTAATATTTTAATTACCATGGCCATGTTGGTAAAATATATAAGACCACACGCCTGATAAAAGCTATTTCAAATCTCCCGGCATTTTCTTCCCTCCACCTGGCTGCCTCATACCAAAAGAGAGCAGTCAAAGACTCATCTCCCCATTTAAGTCATGCTCTACATTGGTTGATGTCATCACGTCCAAAACAGGAAACCCTTTGGGTCACGGAAATGTAGTTTCAAAGTCCCCCACATGTCCACAGGAAGTTGTCATATATCTACATATCTTGAGGCTTAATAATTCTAAATAAAACCCCAGAAATTCTAAATAACATAATAGTTCAGTGGATTGAGAGCCAGGCCTAGAGACAGGAGATCCTAGGTTCAATTCTGGCCTCAGAAACTTCTCAGTTGTGTGACCCTGGGCAAGTCACTTGACTCCCATTGCCTAGCCCTTATCACTCTTCTGCCTTGGAGCCAATACACAGTATTGACTCCAAGATGGAAGATAAGGGTTTTAAAAAAATTAAAATATAAAAATAAACTGAAGATACTTTGTTAGCACAGCAAGCAGAGTATCTGAAATCAGTTTATAATCAATAATCAATCCATTGCTTATATTATTTTATAGTTGTCTTTTATTTTTACATAATAGAAATCTCTGCTCAAGGCAGTAAGACTAGAAGGGCACTGAGAAATCAATACCCAAATTACTTTAAGTGGAAAAGCTACCAAATATGTGGAAAATATCTTTAATATCATTCTAACCCTGTCATCCAAAATGTTGATCAAGGGAATATTGACAATATGTTTACTTTCCCTTTTATGCATTTTTTCCTGAAAATAATCTACACATTCAACAATAGCACACTCATTTTTTTATTAAGATGGAATAGTTGGGATTTCTCAACTGACGTCCTACAGTCACTGTATATTTACTATCAAAAAACTTTTGCACTAAAGATTCTCTGCTAATATGTGTACATACCAGTTACCAAAAATTGTGTCTCCCATGTATATATCACAATTATGCAATATCTTTTGAAATACAAATGTGACCCAGAGCTCCAGTCAATTTTCAACTGACTCTACATTGATTAAGAACAATCACTCTTTTTTTTCCCCCATGCCTACACAAAGGGCAGGTTGTCAAGAACTTGAAATAAGAGAAATTCTAGTTCTTCTGGCTTCCTACTTTTAGAGACAACATTATCAAGCCCACACTTTCTTAAGGAAGAGAGAAAAAGATTGGAAGAATCTGGACCACAGAGGAACATCTGGCATCTTGAACATGGCCCTGTTCCTTCTCTCTCTCTCTTTCACTATTGCAAGAACTCATTTCCTCTGTTTATTGTTTTGTATATTTTAATTTAGGCATTTTTTCTCATTTATCTTTTGTTCTCAGCTTTAATAAACAGACCTATTTTATATCCCTTATGTTTAATAAAATGTTTGTAACAGGCATTGGTGAGAAGGAAGTGTCAAGACTTTGATGTTTAGCTTAGAATATTTCTTCCATATTAAAGGAATACTATCCAGGAGTAAGTTTAAACCTAAAAATCATATCCCTAGAGGAGAAATATAAAATAAAGTTGCTAGATGAAATTCCAGCATACTAAACCCTCTCTGAAGAGATCAGAATGGCCAACTTCATGAACACCACCTGGCAAAAATTAGTCTCTCTTGAAGGATGGGCAGAGGAAACTGATATTATCAAGCCATGCCTTCCTGAAAGTCACATATAGAAAGAATTATAAAAATAAACATAGCCTAAATGGGCATCACAAGCCCACATTACATACCACAATGGAAAATGCATTGCTTAATGACCTATTTGGTCATTAATATCAAAGGAAACAAAACAGAGAAATAATTATACATTTCTTAAAAGTTCTCCTGTAACAGCCTCCCAAATATCTCTGTTGAAACCAACATAACATCTCCACAATCATGCAAAAGACACAAAATGAAACTCAATTTTAAGAGATTTAAGAGATGACAAGGTCCCTTCAAATCTTCCTCCTTTATGGTCTCATATATGCCTCAAGGCCTAGAACAACAAAGAAATATATAATCAGAGAAGAACATGGTCTGTACAAATGTTATGTGTATGGGCAGCTGGGTAGCTCAGTGGATTGAAAGTCAGGCCTAGAGATGGGAAGTCCTAGGTTCAAATCCGGCCTCAGACACTTCCCAGCTGTGTGACCCTGGGCAAGTCACTTGGCCCTCATTGCCCACCCTTACCACTCTTCCACCAAGGAGCCAATACACAGAAGTTAAGGGTTTAAAAAATGTTATGTGTATGATATAATCAATGGATAGTTGGCATATTTAGTTGGTATGTTGAACTAACAAGAGGAAGTGAGGCAGACTCCTAGAATGTCCAAAGGCATTTTCCTACAGGCTCCTGCTATGACATGGAGAAGCCATTCATTATGAATAAACATGCATTGAGTCATGGTTTTCATATTTGAAGGGAAGGTTCACTGTGGCTATAGATCTACTTGAGGATTTTGAGTATTTAACAAAAAGTTTCAGAGATATAATATTTCAATAACCAAAAACAAACAAGCAAAAAAAAACCATTCCTAACAACAACAACAACAACAACAACAAAACCTTTCCTAACAAAAGCCACATAAAAAGGAATCCTTTGCTCTTAGGGAGTCTCCCACTGCTGGAATAATGAATGGAAGGCATGTTGAGGATATCTTGTAATGGAAATTTCTGCTTCGGATATGAGTTGGTCAAGGAGAACTCTGAGATCACCTCTAACACTGTGTTTCTGCGATAACTAAATTATATGACAAATATTAGAAGTACTCTTAGAGGTGAGAAGAAAGAAAACAATGCAGTGCTAGTAAAGTTAATCTTCCTGGACAAAGAAGAGTGTTGAGTTTACATTAAGATTAGGTAAAAACTGGGACAACTTTCTTCATAAAATAATATAGAATCTGGCATGTAGCTATTTATGCATTTATTTATTTTAGTCTTTTTTTTTAAATGAAAACACTTACCTTTCAACTAGGAGTAAATAATGTGTATTGGTTCCAAGGTAGAAAACTGGTAGGATCTAGGGCAACGGTTGGCAACCTTTTTGGCCATGAAAGCCATAAATGCCTGCGGAACGAAGAGGATGGATGCAGAAGGCACTGGAATATGGAGTAGGGGCTGAAGGGTCCCCTGGGGCACATTCTGGGGCTCTGCCCAGACTGACAGTAGGGAGGTGGAGCCAGATATGGCTCGAAAGCCATACCTTGCCGACCTCTGAGCTAGGCAATGGGGGTTAAATGACTTGTCCAGGGTCACACAATTGACAGTATCTGAAGTCAGATTTGAACCCAGGAATTCTCTTCTCTGCGCCTGGTTATCAATGCACTGAACCACCTAGCTCTCCCCCTGTTTATTTTAGTCAAAAATGTACATTTAATGTGATTCAAGAAATATTAATCAAGTACCTACTTTTTTTTAAAATACTGTGCTAGGTGAGCTAAGTAAGCTACTGCATTTTTATAAGCACTGTTCATAGAGATTACAGTATGGTAGATGCACAGGAGACTAAGAATTGGGAATATAGAAAAATCTAAGATATGGAAATTATAAGAAAGGATTAATGTGCACTTATAAGGAAAAATTATTTATCCTGACAAAATCCACATTATTATCAAAATATTCATCTTAAAACCTGTGTAGATTATTAAAGGAATTACTAGTAGAAGTGACAAAAATATAAATGTACCAATTCTTGAAACATAGTCAATAAATTTCAACAGTTTCAAAGAGAAAGAATAATAGTACCAACCATTCAGCCAGCAATGAATGCTGAGCCAATTAACTTTTACAAAGCTAGCTGAGATGCTTTGATGAAAATGCTGCTGAAATATCAACTTATTATTATTCATAATGAAAATAAGTCTTTGAATGAATTTCACTGGCATCTGGGAGAAAGAGGAGGTCCCCGAAATACAGAAATTGGAGGGCTGATTGGCTTTTAATACCCAGTGTTCTTTCATATTGAAACAAGAAAGATGTCTGTCTTGGCATGCCAAGGTAAACCACTTCATGGTGTTTCTTTCTGCCTGGCAGTAGACTTCCAAACTTCTTGTTACTGATCTAAGATCATTGTTCATGAAGTTCACCTTGACATGTCTCCATTTTTTTCCAGCTTAACCCAAATTATAGTCAATCAAGCCAAGGTTTCTTCAAACATTTCAAGAAGTAATTCCCTCAGCGTGAGAATGTGAAGTAGATGGCAGAACTGTTCAAGGGAGAGGGAGGGGGGATAAAAAAAGAAACCCAAACTCAAATATTCATAGATTCTTTTATAGACATAGCAGCTATAAGGTATTGTAGTAATTGTTAATACAATATCAGAATTAATGGTCAGGTTATAACTCTGAGCCTTGCATCATAGAGACTTGCATTTAGAATAAGCTGGGGATTCATTGTCAGGCAAAAGGCAAAATCACTGTCCTACAGCTCTTACACTCCATGGACAATTAGAGCTTCTGCACAATCTGGAGTTTGTTAGGGATTTAAACAGCAGCAGTCAACCTTGCTTTTCAGTGTGCTACTATTTGTCTGTTGAACTCCCTGGGAAGGCAGAATTGGAAAGCAACTTCTCTAAGCCTTGCCGAATGTGTACATGCCAATCTCAAGGAAACTGGACTTTCTATGATTGTCTCCTCAGGCTATGGGAATGAGTAGTAGGTTTTAGAAAACTTATGTGTTGTGAACAGCTCTGCCACTGCACTTTGGGAGTCTTACTCTTCTATCTTACCTAAATGATAGTAAGGTGTGAAATACAGGCCCAAAAAACATCACAGGGAAGTCCACCTTAGGAAGGCTGCCAAAAGGCTCAGATTTCTTATTCTCAAAAGCAGAAATAATTTTAAAATGCTTTATTCCAGAAGCTTTTCTCACATTTCTTTCTCTGTCTAGGCCTCTTCTTTCTCCCCTTTTCCCTTACCCCCTGTGCATCTTAAAAGAGGATTAAAAACAATTTAGTACTTAGGCAAAAGAATTAAATTGCAAATGTACTTGAGTGTTGTGGTGGGTTGATAACCAGTAATGCACCAATAAAAGTGCCTTCTGAAACTTGTGTAGGAATAAGTTAGAGATGGTCTGATTTCTATGGTTAGTTGAAGGAAGAGAATTTTGAGAGAAGCCATGGGAAAGGATTCTGGATAGAAAAGAATTGTAGGTCTACAACTGGAAATAACTGAATTTCACTTTCTTCTTGAATTTTGACCAAGCTGGAGGGAGATTTTGTCTCTGCCTACAATTCCCATTAAGCTGAAGGAGGAGTTTTGTTCTAAGAGATTATCCCTGAAGAGTCAGGATTTTCATGGAAAAAATCTTTGACATACAGGTAGAGGGCTTGCTTGGAAGAAACTAATTTCCCTGAGACCAATCTTCATCTGGCAGTGATCCATCTAACAGAATTTAATTGGCTAAGGTAATTCAAAGCTTCCCACCTATAACTTTGAGTTACTTAGTACAGAAGCCAAACTCAGAAGTTGTTTTCCTTTCTTCCTTATTAATTATTGATAGTAAGTTAGATTAAATCAGAAAGCACTAGGGGTGTCTTAGATACCATAGGAAGATTAAGCAGGGTCTATAGAAGAAAATGAAGGCTCTCTTTTCCAGAGACTTAGACAATTGGGTGGAGTTAGTTTGGATGGATTTAGGGTCATACCTACAAATTCCTTTTATTCCTTTTTAAAATTAAACTTCATTTTTCATAAACTAAAGGTTTATGCTTCACTGGCCCTGGGGCATTGCTAGGTGGGTTGTAACACCTAACATCCCTCTAGGACCCTTCCATAATACACTTGGTTTCAATTTAACTAAATAGTATGAAATACAAGTTTACTAAAAGGCCTACAAATAACTTATTGCTTATTAAAACCCTTTTAGATTTCTTTCGTGGATGTGTTTGCTGCTTCTATGGCCATCTTCTAAAGTTTTATATGAGGTATTTCTTCATTCTGCTACTGACTAGTACCTCTCTCCTCCCCAAAATATTACCTTATATTCATGTTGTTTATATTTTTAATTTACAATGTGCATATAATGTTCCTCAAGAAAGAATAAGGTCCTTGAAGGCACAGACTTTCTCATTAATGTGCCCCAGGACTAGCATGATATCTGGCATGTAGTAGGGTGCTAATCAATTTTTGTTGATAGATTGCCAGAAAGATGTTTAGGTACTTTCCAGAACAGGGTACTAGACTTTTTATCATTCTCATCTAATAGCTTCAAATTATACAGTATTTGGTCTGAAAGATCCTTTGATTTACAAACCTTTTTTCTTGTTTTGGATTTTGCTAATCTATTTTAGTCTTATCTCCTCAGAAAAATTTGAAGAATCTTACATTAGAAGTTTTTTTAACAGTTCCTAGCCTTGTATAGTCTACAGAATGCTTGACTAAAGTCAGAAACTATGAATTCCCATCATGACTCCAATACATAACAATTTTGTGGCCTCCTTGAGCTCAGTTTGAGCTCCGTCTAATAAAAATGGTTGTATAATGCTTTCATTACCTTATACATGGAATTTTAGTGAAAAAAAGTGACCTATAGTCTTCTCTGGGAGATATATGAACATCTTTTAGTGGAAAGAAAGCCAAACTTGGATTTGGTAGACCTAAGTTCACTTTCAAAATCTAGTACTAACTATAAATGTGTTATTTGCTGAACTTCTCTTCATCTATGAAATGTGTTAATGATGTTTGTGTCCATTCACTAAAGTCCTGTTATGATGCCATATCTTGCCATGGAGGTTACTTGGCTTCTAAAAGGCTATTACTGTCGATCATAGGATCTGACCATTCCTACCTGGATTCAAAGTGTTTGAATAAGGACCTGGAAATAGTTTCTATGATCATCATGGACCAGAAATGACAAATTCAAGTGGAATTAATACCTGTTTGGCATTTGGGAGATGAATCCTTTTCCTGAAACTATTCTTGAGGACAATCTTAAAAAAAAAGTCCTCCAATATTTGGGACCCATACTGCTGGAGGACTATCTGTAAAGATGAAAACAAAAGTCTTTGAATCATTTAAATATTAAATTGACAGGTATCTTACCCATCTTATTCTACTGTTCTATACAAAGTGATTTTTAGAGGCATTATTCATTAGTGGGGAAAATAAGCAAACAACTACAACAGCAAAAAAATCTGGGACAGCTAGGAGGCACAACAGATAGAGCTGCAGTGACCTCAGATACTTCCTAATCGTGTGACCCTGGACAAGCACTTAACAACATTTTCCTCATCTTTGCTCTTCTGGATTAGAGTTGTTACTAAGATAGAAAGTAAGGGTTTAGAAACAAGCAGAAAAAAAAAAGAGAAAGAAAAAAGAAAACACTCGCTCTGAAGTCAGAGAACCTGAGTTCAGATTGTGGTTCCATCACTTATTATATGTAGATTGTGCAAATCAATTTCTTAATTTCTCTGGAACTAAGTTTACTTATTTATGAAATGAAGAGAGGGAACTAGATGACTAGCTCAGTGTCTTCACATGCCTAATATTGTTATGGATTCATGAGTTTTAACTGAGATGATAAAGGAATAGTAGGATTCTAGTCATCTAGTTGGTACTGAATAATTAATTGTTGTCTTCATTTGGACATAAATCAGCTATCATTTCTTTTTTTGTATATTAAAAAAGTTTACTGTTCATGGTTTATGATATCTCTCACCTTTCAATGAACTGCCAGAGCAAATTTTCCTAAGCATATAACACTAATGACCTTTTTAGCTCTGGAGAATGATTGGAGGCAGATTTCTGTGTTCTTTGTGTTCAAATGATTCAGTCAATTAAGCTAAAAGAATAATATGACTCATGAGTTCAGGGGACTCCAAAGCTGATTAAGTGCAGGATGTGGCTTCTGGGGCTGAGGATTACATTAGGAACTGGGGGATGGGGATGGAGCTTAAAGATATCTGATCAAGGGGCCAGCATTGATGGAGCTGGTGGCATTTTCAGTAATAGAGAAAGATGACTTGACTGTTCAGCCCAAGAAGGAGTATTTGCACCATCATTAATCTTCCCTCTTCTCCAGAGATGGGTGTTATCACAAGTTGGGATGAGAGATTACAGTTGTTGCATTTACTTGGTCTTTCTTCTGGCTATAGAAGCTACATTAAAAGAGAAGAGAGAGGAAGAATAGAAAATATCAGAATCCTGGATATCAAAAGTTGTTCTATGTGATATTCCATATTCCTCAAGGCAGTTGACAGTTTTACCTTTCAATCTGAGTTACAGTTTCAGAAGACAAAACTCCCTATGATGTTGTCTTAAAGCAGAGACAAAACATCTTTTAGGTTTCCCTTTTTTTTGGCACCACAAAGCTATTTTTTCTCAGACAAAATTACATGAAAATCGGCGTCAGTGCTGGTGTTGAGAAGAATTGTGTTGATTGGTGAGCATGTTTCATTTCCCCACTAATAGCTTAAGTTTCCTTAGATCTAGAAAGGAATCTTGTTTATCTTTGCATTTCCACACATTGCCAAATATAGCACTTAGTACATAGTAAGTATTTAAACTTTCATTGTCAAATAGCCATTGACTTATTTTTACTTTTTATTTTTGGATTTGAAAAATTTTATTTAATTAATTGACTTAGAATATTTTTCCATGGTTACATGATTCATGTTCTTTCATGTTCTCCCTTCCTCCCCCCAAACCTCCCTGTGTCATTGATCAAGACCTATTTCCATATTATTAATATTTGCATTAGGGTGATCACTTAGAGTCTACATTCCCAATCATGTGATCAAGCAGTTGTTTTTCTTTTGTGTTTCTACTTCCACAGTTCTTTCTCTGGATGTGAATAGCATTCTTTCTCATAAGTCCCTCAGAATTGTCCTGGATTATCACATTATTGCTAGTAGAGAAGTCCATTATATTCAATTGTGCCGCAGTGTGTCAGTCTCTGTGTATAAGGTTCCCCTGGTTCTGCTCCTTTCACTCTGCATCAATTCCTGGAGATTGTTCCAGTTCACGTGGAATCCCTCCAGTTGATTATTCCTTTTAGTATAATAGTATTCCATCACCCGCAGATACCACAATTTGTTTAGTCATTCCCCAATAGAAGGGTATCCCCTCATTTTCCATTTTTTGCCACCACAAAGAGTACAGCTATAAATATTTTTGTACAAGAAGACTCTTTCCTTATTATCTCTTTGGGGTATAACACCTGTAGGTATAGCCATTGGCTTTAAAATGTAAGATGGAGATTTTAGATATTTTACAGATATATATTTAAAGTGTGGCCACCAGGAATCAACAATTCAGATTGATTCTGTAATTAAAATAGACCCAAGTCAGTATCTGGTTTAAGGTAGTTTATTTACAATTAGGAAGGTAAAAGGTAAGGAAATAAAGAGAGGGAGAGGATGGTCCAGGCCTGCAGAGGCCTGGATGGAGAGAGAAGGTTAAAAGGCTAAATAAATTAGGCTACAAGCCACAAGGCCTAGCAATCAGATAGGCTAGAGCCTACTTAAGGCGGAGTCTTGGAAAAACACCAAGGTAGGCCAAGGAAGTCAGCCTAACTTACCCACGTGACCATTCAGAGTAGAAGCTGCCTGGGGTCTCCCCTGAGATCCTTCAGCCCCAAGTTCAAAGAGGGAATTCCCTTAGCAGGAAGTAACCAACATACTTGTAGAGATAGTGTCTTTTGTCACTTCCTGTGGGTCCACCTCTAATAAAAGTGGACAAATGGCAGCCTCCACACTGATTTGGACTGCCCAAAGGGCAGTCCCTTGTTCTTGATTTGTTACTTATTGTCACGTGTGGATAACTCATCTCCCCTCTCCACTAAGGGAGGTGGGGATGATATCATCTCTATGCCTAGGGTAAGTAGAGTTTTGACTATGAATGAGCTAGAGCTAATTCTATTAACACAAAAATGAATTAGTTTTGAATCATTTAGAAGTGGCTACCCTGACCTTCATAGACCTCTCCTTTCTCTGAACTCATAATCTATACTGCTCAATCTGCCACCAATAAATAAGTGTCTACTATGTGCCAGCTACCTGTTGTCCTTTATACTTGAAGAGAACCAAAAGGACATCATTGGTGATATTTTTTGACTTCTGCTTGAACTGGATTTAAGTGAGAAATAATTTCACAAAGTTGTGGCCCATTCTTTCAGAATCATCAAAGTCCAATGGTAAGACAAAAGTCAAGACTTCTAGTGATTCCTTGGGATGCAGTGAGGGCTTGCTGAGTCCTTTTCAATGTTTTTTTCCTCTATTGTTGTCCACCTGCCATGTAGCTTTCATTTGTGGCTCCAAAAAACTATAAGGGCTACACAATGGTGAACTAAACCTAGTTGAGGGTAACTCACAGACCTCACACCTGTTGGTGAGTTGGGTGGTATCTACTCCAGGCAGTGGAAGATTTCTCCTCATAGAATAAGTGGATGGGAACAATTTGTTTCAATGGTCATAGAAGCAATACAAGTAGGCACTCTGGAGAGCTTGATTAGACATTGAAGAAGCTACTAAAATTTTTAGTTTTCATCTGGATATTGGAAGTCATATAGATGCAGCAAGTGGAAAAATGAATAGGATTTTATGCTAATAGTATAATATTATTAATAATAACAATTTTAGAAAATGTAATATATAGTAAAAGTAATTTCCTGATTTACTCAATACAGGAAATGATTTTCTTAAATTTGTTAGTGATTCATGATCTTCCATGGACTCAACAGAAATAGGAATTACTATTGGGTTCCAAGTTAGATACCTCTGAACCATTTTAATCTCTTCATCCTCCTCCATAATTCTATTCAAATAGTCACAAAATCCTGCCCATTGTTTCTTCCTTGTATCTCTTGCATTCATCTGTCTGTTTCCATTTCTACTATCTCCCTATTTCAAATCTTCAAGTTTAACTATTACAACAGGCAAGTTTCACTGACTGTTCATTTTTTCTCTACACTTCTTGCTCAGGAGATATTACATATCTTCTTAAAATGATCATTTTGTCTATATTACATCCTTCTTCAAAAATACTTTTCTAGTGCCTTCAAGGGATAATCATTTAATAGGGTTGGAAGAGACTTTAGAGGATAATTTTTCAACCTCCATTCTCCATTTTACAATTTAAAAAATGAACAAGTGGAAAATCTGGGGTTCAAACTCAAGATCTCTGACTCCAGGTTCTATGTACTTTCTACTTTTCCATGCTGCATCCAAATCCTTTAGGTCAAGCAATTAGTCAAGACCATAATAAATTGTATTAATAAATTGATCATGTACAAATATAACATTGAAATAATACCTATTCACAATAATTTGTCCCTTATTTTTTTTAACCCTTAACTTCTGTGTATTAGCTCATAGGTGGAAGAGTGGTAATGGTGGGCAATGGGGGTCAAGTGACTTGCTCAGGGTCACACAGCTGGGAAGAGTCTGAGGCCGGCTTTGAACCTAGGACCTCCCATCTCTAGACCTAGTTCTCAATCCACTGAGCTAACCAGCTGCCCCCTGTCCCTTATTTTTTGAAAACTTCTAACTTTTTTCTCACACCTTTAATTTCCAATACAATGACCTTTTTCTGTTACCTGACTCCATCTTATATTATTTTCTGCGAAAATAGCTTTATTGTTCATATATATACATATATACATATATGTAAATTCAATGCCAAATGCCAAAACAGTCATATTTCAAGTATTATCATTCTGAGGGATTATCCATAGTACTTTTCACATGACTGTTACACAGAGGACTGAAGGTAAACCAATTTCCATTATGCTCAATTCACTTAGATAAGTTATAATATTGCTACAAAAATGAAATTTGGATATCAAATATATATATCAGTATTAGTTCTCCATGCATTCCTTAGTCCTTATACCAAAAAGTATAACTTTCCTGACAGGCTTTTGGAGCACTTCATTGTTCTGTATTTAATATCTATTGTAAAGATGTAGTTAAAAGTATTTAATCTAGGGTCAAGTACCTCAGAATGTGGGTTTATGTGAGCCAGGCCTAATATTTAGAACTATTCAGAATTTCTTAACTATTTGATTTTCTACACACAACACAAAGTTTAATATGAGAAAATCTCCAAGCATAGTTCATGTTGAATCCTCCACATATGTGAGTAAAAGGAAACCCACTATCCTCTCTACCAACTCAAGGTTGTACTATATACTAATTTCTTAAGGAAAATATGTATTTTGCTCCATAGAAAATGTAAACTCAGGGACATACATTTGAAGGAAAACTCACAAGAGTCATCAACAATGAAGGCAATACAGAATGAAAGGAGCAGAACCAGAGAATATTGTACACAGAGACTGATACATTATGGCACAATCGAATGCAATAGATTTTTCTACTAGTAGCAATGCAATGACCCAGGACAATCCAGAGGAACTTATGAGAAAGAATGCTATTCGCATTCAGAGAAAGAACTATGGGAACAGAAACACAGAAGAAAAACATATGATCAATCACATGGTTCAATAGGGATATGATTCAGATTTTAAGAATAAAAGATCATTCTACTGCAAATAGTAATAATGTGGAAATAGGTTTTGAACAGTAAGATATGTATAATCCAGTGGAACTACTTGTCAGCTCTGGGAGTGGGGAGAGAAGAGTGGGGAGGGGAGTCATGAATCACATAACCATGGAACAATATTCTAAATATAAAAATTAAGACAATTAAGGAAATAAATGCTCAGAATACTACATAAATAATTAGTATAATTCTCTTCTCTTTTGTGTGAATTCCACTTTTTCCCATTATGTAAGTAGTTCCATATACTTACACTAGGCTCCCCCATCCCCACCTCCATGGTTTATATTTTCTTTGAGAAAGAAATGCTGTTAAAGTTTCATATGATTCTATCTCTTTGGCATTCTCATATCAGGGATTCTTTCCATAGGACTGTGTGAAGTCCTTCAGACTAATTTATTCACCCTGTATATTGGACCCCCCCTTAGAAAAAATAATTTGGGGTGACTACACAGACACATTTTCCTCTCATTGTACCCATATAATAATGAGAGCCTCTGCAAAACTGTAATAATTAACAGAGCCAGTAATTAATGTTATGAAAGAAGGGAGATATAGAGAGAGTCTATATGGGTGAGACTCTCTTCTAGCTATCCCCTCCCACTGAAATTTGCACTAGAGACTTCGAGGGGGTGTCACCTTGAAACTGGGTGACCTGGATGGTCGTGCAACCCCACAGAAGTCAGGGGGCGAGGCTTCCCTTTAAGATGAGGCATGTGGTACCCCAATCCAATTCTGAATGAGGGTGAGTTCATGCAAGCCTCCCGCGAGGTCAGTAAACTTCACAGCAGGTGGTCTGGCTTCAAGATGGAGGCAGCCAGACCAAGCTGTAGTTCCCCTCCCCATCATTGTCACTCAGGGTCTCTGGAACACTATCTGACTATTTAATGGCTTTTATTGACATCAATATAGGAATTGGAGAAAGGGGTGGGGGCAGAGGGATTTTTGGGCTGCTCTCTTCACTATTTCTATGGGGTCCGTCACTCTGGTGGAAACCTTTGGTATTCCTGCTCCCAAGCGTCTCCCCTCACCACTTCTCCTTCAGTTTCTATTTCTATTTCCTCTTTCTATCTCGTCCTATAATGTAAAGTCAAACCAGAAAGGGTCTCTCAGGTTGGGAAATGGGAAAAGGAGACTGAGAGATTGCTCCCAAAATGGAGTCCCAAAAACTTAGCTAACTGGATGGTTGAAATCTTGACGGGTGAGAAGCGATTGAATGCCTTTGACCAGGGAATCGGGGTTTCAATGCACAAAGAAAGGCTTCCTAGGAAGCCCTCAGGACTGGATCCTAAATGAGATTTCCTCCTCCTGAAGACCTCTCCTCTCCTCCCTCCTCCCAAGAATTACCCAGAACTCCTCTGGTCTTAACTGTCACCAACTGTCATCAACTGTAAGCCACTCCTTCTCTGGCTTTTTTTTTTTCCATCCCCCTTGCACAAATTCCACCCTTCCACCTATAGAATCAGAATGACCCATGATTATGGTCAAAAATCAATTTTCAGATCTATTTGTCACACTGATATGGTCAGAGATTAATGTTCCCTTCTCAAGATTTGGATCTTGAAGTTTTCCTCATGAGTTCTTTAGGCTAGACCACAAACAGCTTCCATGTGACTTTAGCACAACAGAACTAATGGTTTCTGGAGAAAGTCTACCCTCTTCTCCAATCCTGCTCAAAGATCATTGATCTATTTGTAGCTAGTTTTATCTCTTTGAATATCTCAGAGTCTCAGAATAAATGAGATGAGAAGAGTTTCTCTATTCACTTCTCTCTCTACAATAATGTTAACCAACTAGTTCATCTCCCATCAATGAAAGTTATTCCCTAAGAGATACTATGGTCCATATCCCTGCCCTCTATTAGAGAATATAATCAAAGTACCAAAGATTTACTTTCCTATGAATTTGTCAAGGCCACCTGGAAATTTATTTATTACCCTAAATGTGAAAAAGCAACCTCAGATAGAAGATTCAAAGAAAAGAGTTCAAAATTCAAGAAGAATGAATATTTCAATTACATCATAGCATTTAAAGGCAGAACAAATCTTACTGGTGTATTTCTCTTCTTATTGAAACAGTGCCACCAGAAAAAGAAAAAAAAAACATCCTAACCTTCCGTCTTGCCCAACATGCAAAGTAACAGAGGTGTAATAAAGCCATTTCCTGAGAAATAATAAAAATCAGCTCAATAAATATTGATAAAATGACTTCTCTGTTTAGGTATAGTCAGGATGCCTAGTTTAAACTCAAGATATAGCACTTCCAACAGAAAAAAAACCATGGAACTACCAAAGTAGTTATAATAAGTGTCTTTAATCCAGGAAGGAAGACTAATCTAGGAAGAAACCCAGAATTTCAATCTTGGGATTTCTAAATAAATACGGAATCCAATGAGCCTTTATAGATTTTGATAAGGAGGAAGAACAAAGGCCCTGCCACCCCACTGAAAATGATGCACTAGTAACAGTCAACCTGCTTGAGAGAAGTCTAAGTGCAATAGTCAGAGAATAAGGTACCCAGGAGCAGCATTGGTACAAAAGGAGAAACTAAGACAAAAAGGGTACTTAAGATTTGATTATATCTGCTATTCTGAGTTAATGTGATGAAGGGGTGTTTGAGACTTTATTGTTCTGTCTAGAACAAGAGTCAATCCAGGATTTCTTGGAGACATTATCAGGGACAAATGCCATACAACAAGATTTTAAGTATATGCACATGAACAATGAATTCTATTATTTAGCATGATAATAAGACTGTACGAATTAAGAGAAAATCAAACAAGTTATTAGATACTAGTAGCTTTCTATAAAAGAGAGGAGATAATATTAGCCACGCTGAGGCCCTGTATAAATCACACAATAGTTTGACAAAGAGGTATCTATATTTATTTTAATGTATTAATAATTTTTAAAATTTTATATTGTTTATACTTTCAAATCTGTTTTTTTTCTTTTTCCCTCACTTTGGAAGATGTTTATTCTTTAAGAGACACAAAGACAGAGAGATAGAGCATGGTTTCACAAACCTCACAAATATATTGTATTATATTCAGTGTGCTACATGAATACTTCTGTTCTTCTGAAAAGAAAGTAAGGAAGCTTATTCTCATATCTTTTCTTTGAGTACAAGCTCAGTTATTATTTTTATGAAGCCTTCAGTTTTTATTTTGTTCTTGTCATCTCCACTGATATTGTTGTTATCACATATTATTTTTGCCCCGTATTTACTTCATTTTGCATGTTAAGATGAAAATTTTCATACATCTGTGTATTCTTCAAAGCTCTTTAGAAATATAATCTCATTTAACCTTCACAACATCCCTAGAAGGTAGCTATTATTACCCCCATTTAACAAGTGAGTCGATTGAGGCATCATGTCCATAAGGACATTACAATGGTCCTTATATTTTTGCAACCCCTCCAAAAATCAATAATTCTACTTTAATTTTATTCTATAAAGAGAAAAATAAGATTAAAAAGTTGTGAGTGAAATAATAATGTAAAAGATATAATTCATTATATGATCACTTGCTATCAATATATCAGTAATCAATTGATTTCCAGTCTCTCATCTTCAACTGCCTCTTACATATATTAAAGTAAAAAATGTCCAGAACTAGATTCATTATCTTTTCTACAAACCCCTCTTCCTAATATTATTGACTTCATTATTTTCATTGTTGTCATAATTGTCATACTACTATCCTCAGATCACCCAGTTTTGCAAACAAGTTATCATCTTGAACTCCTCTTTTTCTTGCAGCCTCCATAGCCAATTTGTTGGGAAGACTTGTCAATTTTACCTTTGTAAATTTTCTTAAATAACTAATGTCACCAATATGGTAAAGGTCCTCATTATCTAATGGCTGGATTATTACAATAGTGATAATCCTGTATCAATGGCTGGTTGATTGCTTTGACAAAACTCTCCTCATAAATGATATAAGAAGACTGCTATTGGAGAGGAAGGAGGCAAAAATGTGCAACACTGACTTACATTTTAATTATTTCTATTTATCAATAAGATGGGCTTATATCTTTGGGTTTGTGCTTTGGAATGTGAAGGATAAGAAAAAAGTCAGGATTCTTCATTTCAAGGTATTATCTAAAAGTGTCTACTTATGACAATATTTCCTTAAGTCAGTTTCTATGTTGGCTTTGAAATAAAAGGCAAATAATAACAATCTTGGTTGATATATAAAAAGATACAAAGCAATAATTTGGGATGTGAAGCTATGACTCTCTATGACTTACTTAAAAATTCTTTCATTGGTATTTAAGGATGATAAAATGTATTATCTTAATATGAACTCACATTGTTAAGTATTATATTATAGAACCAAAGAAGGATAATGGATAAAGGGATCTTATAGATCACGGGTTGGCAACGTATGGCTCTTGAACCATATCTGGCTCTTTTGAGGGCCAGATATGGCTCTTTCTGCAGGAGCCATGAAGTCAATTTTTTAAACATTTATTAATATTCATTTTTAACATGGTTACATGATTCATGCTCCTACTTTCCCCTTCACTCCCCGCACTCCCCCCCTCCCACAGGCAATGCACGTTTCCACTGGTTGTAACATGTGTCATCAATCAAGACCTATTTCCAAATTCTTGTTAGTTGCATTGGTGTGGTAGTTTCAGTCTACACCCCCAATCATGTCCACCCCGACCCATGCATTCAAACAGTTGCTTTTCTTCTGTTTCTACTCCTGCAGTTCTTCCTCTGAATGTGGGTAGCATTCTTTACCATAAATCCCTGCGAATTGTCCTGGGTCATTGTGTTGCTGCTAGTACGGAAGTCCATTGCATTCAATTTTACCATAGTATATCAGTCTCTGTGTACAGTGTTCTTCTGGCTCTGCTCCTTTCGCTCTGCATCAGTTCCTTCACATTTTTTTCATTATTTCCCTTAATATTCTTGATCTTTTGTTATTCCAAGTGAAATTTGTTATAGTTTTTTTCTAATTCAGTAAAGAAGTTTTTTGGTAATTTGATAGGTATGGTGCTAAATAGGTGAATTAATTTGGGTAGAATGGTCATTTTTATTATGTTAGCTCATCCCACCCATGAGCAATTAATGGCTTTCCAATTGTTGAGATCCAGTTTTATTTGTTTGGAAAATGTTTTGTAGTTATTTTCGTATAATTGCCATGTTTGTTTTGGTAGATAGATTCCCAAGTATCTTATATTGTCTAGGGTCATTTTAAATGGTGTTTCTCTTTCTACCTCTTGCTGCTCTAATGTGTTGGAAATATATAGAAATGCTGATGATTTCTGTGCATTTCTTTTGTATCCTGCAACTTTGCTAAAGTTGTTGATTATTTCTACAAGTTTCTTAGTTGATTCTCTAGAATTTTTTAAGTAGACCATGATATCATCTGCAAAGAGTGATAGCTTAGTCTCCTCGTTGCCTATTTTGATAACTTCAATTTCTTTTTCTTCTCTAATTGCTACTGCTAGTGTTTATAGTACTATGTTGAATAATAGAGGTGATAATGGGCATCCTTGTTTCCCTCCTGATCTTATTGGGAAGGCTTCTAATTTATGCCCATTGCATATAATGTTTGTTGATGGTTTTAGGTATATACTGTTTATTATTTTTAGGAAAGGTCCTTCTATTCCTATGCTTTTCAGTGTTTTCAATAGGAGTGGATGCTGTATTTTGTCAAAGGCTTTTTCAGCATCTATTGAGATAATCATGTGATTTTTGTTTGTTAGACTGTTGATATGGTCAATTATGTGGGTGGTTTTCCTAATGTTGAACCATCTTTGCATTGCTGGTATAAATCACACCTGATCATGGTGGATGATCTTCTTAATTTAATTACATGCTGGAGTCTCTTTGCTAGTATTCTATTTAAGATTTTTGCATCTATGTTCATTAGGGAGATTGGTCTGTAGTTTTCTTTCTCTGTTTTTGATCTACCTGGCTTTGGAATCAGTACCATATTTGTGTCATAAAAGGAATTTGGTAGGACTCCTTCTTTGCTTATTATATCAAATAATTTGTATAGTATTGGGATTAGTTGCTCTTTGAATGTCTGATATAATTCACTTGTGAATCCATTAAGCCCTGGCGATTTTTTCTTAAGAAGTTCTTTGATGGCTTGTTCAATTTCTTTTTCTGATATGGGATTATTTAGGTATTCGATTTCTTCTGCTGTTAATCTAGGCAATTTGTATTTTTGTAAATATTCATCCATATCTCCTAAATTGTTATATTTATTGCCATATAATTGGGCAAAATAGTTTTTAGTGATTGCCGTAATTTCCCCTTCATTAGAGGTGAGGTCTCACGTTTAATCCTTAATACTGTATATTAGATTTTCTTCTTTCCTTTTTTTATTAGATTGACCAGTACTTTGTCTATTTTATCTGTTTTTTCAAAATACCAGCTTCTAGTCTTATTTATTAATTCAATAGTTCTTTTACTTTCAATTTTATTAATTTCTCCCTTAATTTTTAGTATTTCTAATTTAGTTTTCATCTGGGGATTTTTAATTTGCTCACTTTCTAATTTTTTGAGTTGCATGCCCAATTCATTAATCTCTGCCCTCCCTAGTTTGTTAATATATTCACTCAAGGATATAAATTTCCCCCTGAGTACTGCCTTGGCTGCATCCCACAGAGTTTGGTAGGATGTCTCATCATTGTCATTCTCTTCAATGAAATTGTTGATTGTTTCTATGATTTCCTCTTTGACTAATTGGTTTTGGAGAATCATATTGTTTAATTTCCAATTGGTTTTTGAATTGCCTGTCCAGGTGCCCTTACTAATTATTATTTTTATTGCATTATGATCTGAGAAGGTTACATTCATTATATCTTCTCTTTTGCATTTGTTTGCAATGATTCTATGTCCTATTACATGGTCAATCTTTGTGAATGTACTATGTGCAGCTGAAAAGAAGGTGTATTTTTTTGTCCCTATTTATTTTTCTCCACATATCAATTAAATCTAATTTTTCTAGGACTTCATTCACCTCCCTTACCTCTTTCTTATTTATTTTTGGTTTGATTTATCTAGATCTGAAAGAGGAATATTTAGATCTCCCACTATTATGGCTTTACTATCTATTTCCTTCTTGAGCTCTGCCAGTTTCTCCTTTATGAATTTGGATGCTATACCACTTGGTGTGTACATATTGAGCAGTGTTATTTCCTCATTGTTTATACTGCCTTTCATCAGGATGTAATGACCTCCCCTGGTTTTTTTAATCATATCTATCTTTACTTTGGTTTTGTCAGAGATCATAATAGCCACTCCTGCCTTCTTTTTCTCATTTGATGCTCAAAAGATTTTGCTCAAGCCCTTAACCTTAAACTTGGGTATATCCACCCACCTCATATGTGTTTCTTGTAGACAACATATGGTAGGATTTTGGTTTCTGATCCACTCTGCAATTTCTTCCATTTTATGAGTGAGTTCATCCCATTCACATTCAGAGTTACAATTATCAGTTGTGCATTCACTGACATTTTTGTATCCACCCCTAGTCCTACTCCTTCTTCTTACACTATTTCCTCTTAAACAAGTGGTTTGCTTTAAGCCAGTATCCCTTATACCCTCCCTTGATTAACTTCCCTTTCTACCCCCTCCCTTATTATTCCCCTCTTTTAATTTTTAAAGGCCTAATGAATTCCCTCCCTCTTCTTCTCCCCTCCCTTTTTTGACCTCCACATCCCCTGCTCCCCTTGGTTTATCCCTTCTGACTTTCTCAGTAGAGTTAGATAGAGTTTTATATCCCAATGGATAGTATAGCTACTCTTCCCTCTCTGGGTTGATTACACTGAGAGTAAGGTTTAAATATTACCTCTTAATGCTCTCTTCCTCTCCTTCTTATAATAGTATTCATCCCTTCCCCTTTCCATGCCCTGTTTGTGTGTAATAGAATATCCTATTTTTCTTATTCATTCAAGTTTCTCTTGGTGTCCTCTACTATTCACCCCCCTCTTTCCCGCCCCCCCCCCCATATCATCTTAGACCATTTAGTATTCCAAACTCTCCCTATAAATAATTCTTCTGATTACTATAATAGTGAATACTATAATAGTGAATAGAGTTCACTACAGAGAATTATACATAGTATTTCTCCACATAGTAATACAGATAATTAGTTCTTATTGAAGCCCTTAAAGAGGCAAATTTAAAAATTATGAGTTTTCTTTCTTTCCCCTCAGTTTCTTATTTACCTTTTCATGTTTCTCTTGATTTTTTGTGGTTGGATATCAAACTTTCCATTTAGCCCTGGTCTTTTCTGTGCAAATACTTGGAAATCTTCAATTTTATTGAATGCCCATACTTTCCCCTAAAAGTATATAGTCAGTTTTGATGGGCAGTTGATCCGTGGTTAAAGGCCCAGTTCTCTTGCCTTTCTGAATATCATATTCCAAGCCTTGCAGTCTTTTAGCATGGAGGCTGTGTGATCCTGTTTGGTGTTCCTTGATATTTGAATTGTCTCTTTCTGGCTTCTTGTAAGATTTTTTTTCTTTTACTTGGAAGCTCTTGAATTTGGCTATTATATTCCTGGGCTTTGTCTTTTCTGGGTCTAGTGTAGAGGGTGATCTATGGATACTTTCAATGTCTATATTCCCCTCTTGTTGTAGAACTACAGGGCAATTTTGCTGAATAATTTCTTTTAGGGTGGAGTCCAAATTTCTATTAATTTCTGCTTTTTCTGGAAGAACAATGATTCTCAGATTGTCTCTTCTAGACCTGTTTTCTTGTTCTGCCACTTTCTCATTGAGATATTTCATGTTTCCTTCTATTTTATCTGTCTTTAGACTTTATTTTATTTGTTCTTGCTGTCTTAAGTGATCAGTAGCTTCTAATTGCTCAATTCTAGCCTTTAGTGACTGGTTTTTGGTTATAATCTTTTGGTTTTTGGCTGTAATCTTTT
The DNA here is from genome assembly GCF_016433145.1 of Gracilinanus agilis. Taxonomy (NCBI): domain Eukaryota; kingdom Metazoa; phylum Chordata; class Mammalia; order Didelphimorphia; family Didelphidae; genus Gracilinanus; species Gracilinanus agilis. The sequence continues at coordinate 411,323,325 of NC_058130.1, forward strand.
GGTTTTCCTTTTCAATCTGGTCATTTCTCGTGTTCAATTTGCTTATCAGTTCATTTGATTTCTATTTGAGCCTATATGCTTTGGTTAGGAGAGATCACTTTCCAATTGCAAAATTCTACCTTTAAAATTGTTATTTTCTTGCCAGATCTCTTCCATCTTTCTCATCATCTCTCATTTGAACTCTTCAATAGCTTGTGACCAGTTTTTATTATTTTGGGAAGGTTTGGATATGATTACTTGTTTGTTCTCCTCTGCTGTTTGCTCTGTTGTCTGGATTTTCTCTGTGTAAAAGTTGTCTAGTGTTACAGTTATCTTCTTGTTGATCTTTCTCTTCTGGGGTTTTCAATTTTGGCTTGCCATTGTTGTTAGTACAGCCCCTTCTCAGCTTCATCCTCACACTCAGGGCCTGTCTGCACTCCCTAGGCTACCAAGGTCTCAGGTCTCGTTGTTCTTGGGGTCAAGCCTCCTGGTGGTCCTCCTGGTCTGCCCCTCTGCCTGAGGCTTCTTCAGCAGTCTCAGGGCACTGCTTCCACAGCCGTGCTCCCATCTGCACAGGGTCCCCTCTAGAGGTCCAAGCCTGTGCTCAAGATCCTTGTCCACACCTAAGTCAATACCTTCACCAGTGTTAGAACTCAGGGTCTGTATTCAAAGTCCATGAGCGTTCTTTAGCCTCTTTGGGTCCTATGTCTTACTACTCTTAGGAATTGGCCCTGGAGCTGCCAATAACTTAATGGGTACCCCAAACCTGCTTTAACTCTTGTGCTCTGGCCTTGGCACTGTATGTGGTGTGGGGGTTGGGGGAGGGTCTTCCTCCTCTCGTGTTTTAGTGAGAGCTGTTTTACCCTTTATAGCGTGGAAATGCCCCGATTCCATGTACCTTCAATGCTGCGCCCTGTTGTGGGGTCCCTTCATTCATTTGCATTTGTTTTTATGTCCCCTTGAGGAGCCTATATGCTTTGGTTAGGAGAGATCAAGCAGGTGCTCCTTACTCTGCTGTCATCTTAACCCGGAACCTCCCAAGTCAATTTTTTTTCAGGCACTGTTACAGGAGTACACACTGTGAGCACTGTATGGCTCTCACAAAATTACATTTTAATAATTATAGCGTTTATGGCTCTCATGGTCAAAAAGGTTGCTGACCCCTCTAATAGATCATCAACTAAAATTTCTTATTTTTCAGTTGAAAAAAAATTTAGAAGTGAAGGTATTTCCCAAAGATTAGTCAGCAAGTCATTTAGCCAACATTTATTAAACATATACTTTGTGCTTAGTATTGTGCCAAGCTTTGGATCTAGTTAGTGATGGAACCTAGGCCTCAAATTCCTATTCCTGTGTTCTTTCTTCAAAAATTGAAAATTAAGTGGAATGAGTGTGAAAATTTCATGCATCACTATTGTTTCTAATTGCCAGCATTTATCCATGGTTATGCTAGGTGGTACAGTGTATAGAGATGCATCTGATCTAGAGTAAAGAAGACTCATCTTCCAGAATTCAAATCCAGCCTCAGAAACTTACTGCTCACATGATCCTGGGCTGGTCACTTAATCCTTTTTGCCTCAGTTTCTGCATCTGGTAAATGAGCTAGAGAATAAAATGGCAAACCACTCCAAAATCTTTGCCAAGAAACCCTAAATGGGTTCATGAAAATTTGGAAATGACTGAAACACTACTGAACAACTATTGTTCTTCCAGTGACAGATGGTAGAGATAGACATTTTAAAAAATCATTCTAACTAGAAACATTATGAGCTCCTTTTCATGCCAATCAAGGATTGAAGAGTTTGTGCATTATCCCAAATAAACCTTTCCAGAGAATCAGATCAGAAAGAGTGAAGTTCATCCCAGGGCCATTCAAAGTGGCTAGTGTAAAACAAGTTTCAATAAAAAGGTAGTTATTACAATTTAACTAAACAAAGAGCATAAGTATAGCAAATAAGTTGGCACAGATTAATCTATGTTTTAAGAAAAAAGGCTAACACTGGGAGGAGTGAGATTTTAGTTTTGGAGAAGTAGATATTACATGATTTGCTATGAATCAGTGAACAGTAGATTCATCTCTATCTGTCTATCACAAAGACTGGTGGTCCCTTCTTGCTAGTTAATGCTGGGTCCTTTTTCATGTTATGGGTATCTCTGTGATGTACATTTTATGGCTCTACAACTTCCCAAGGTTACTCTATTTATGAGGGACAGTAATTTCCCAATTCAGCTGCTGTTACCTTGGCATAACATCCATTCTACTCACCAACTATAAGTTCATATTCATTTTGATGTATGAGAAAGTACCTGTCATTGTTGAAAAGTACACAAGCCAGGGGTATCTAGGAGTCCCTTATCAAACAATAAATGTTTTCCTTAAAATTGTCAGTAATGAAAATATAAATTGATAGCTTTCTAATTTATTAAAAATCCCCTCATGTATGTTTTATGCTAGAAAAAGCATAGGCTACTATTTCTTTCTCTTGATTGTTGAAACTCATTAGAATTGAATCAACTCTTTTTTTTTTCTCCTTCCTTTTCCCCCTAATTTGATCTTATTTTCCCTTCCTTTTCTTTTCTTTCTCAGCTACTGAAAGTTACTTGGGAAGATCACTCCTTAATCCTCAGGATATTGATGCTAGGATGACTATAAAGCCAAGATACTGAGATACTACTTGGTACATTTCAGGACCCAAAAACTTACAGTCTCTAATCATTTAATCGAAAATCGAAAATAATGCAATTCAAAGGCAGAGAACTAAGCCATAGATCAAACTCACTGGGCAAAAGATCCAAAGCCTCTAGCCTCATAGAAATGATATTTATTATTGTTTATGTTTTTAATGTTTGATTTTTAAAATGAGTATCTCAGTCAAAACTGCTAAAATTTTAGCATAATATATCAAACATATATTAGTTCAAAATGTCTGACCAATTCCCCATTTGTGTACTGAGTTTAACCAAAACCAGTTAAAATGAGTAAGTCAAAGGTTCTCAACCTTTTTCGTGGCCTGCTTTGGGGAAGCCTATGGATGACATACTGTTTTTGAAACACTTTATAAAAAATAAATTATTGCTAAGAATACAAATTAAATTTTAAAATGTAATTATAAAAGTATTGTTTTTGAAAAAAAAATTCATAGACCCCAGATTAAGAATGTATTTTTAAGCAGAAATAGCTAGTTATATGTCTTTCTTAAGGACAACATTGACCCACAATGAAAAATCAAGTGAAGATACAACTCAAACCAATATAGTAGAGTAAAACTGAGGAACTCACACTTTCCAAAGAGTATTGTGTTTGGAATCAATAGTCCCTGGTTTTATTTCCAATTCTATCACTTCCTACTTAGATGACCTTGGGCAAGACATTATTTTCCTCTGTTTCCTTGTTTGTGTGGGGATTATGGCAGATTACCTCTAATACTCCTTTTAGTTCCAATTCAGGATTTAGTCATCTTACTGTGTTATCTCTATGTTTGAAAGCAGCATAGCAGAGGTTATATTCATTCAACAACAGATTAAGGACTTAGGTTTATGTCCGGTCTTGTGGAATTTGTGAAAGACATCTTAATAAGTTTCTTCCCTTTAGTAGTTTGTGATCTTATTGTAAATATGTGACTAAATAATATACCTGGACCAGATGAAAGTGTAGTGTGTGATTAAGTGACAATTCGACTACTGTAGTCGATACATTCTATAGAAGTTTTAAGAAGACAGAGGACAACATGGAGTAGAACATGAAAGCTTTAAAGAGGTGGTACTATGAATTGCTTTAAAAGATAAAGAAGATTTTGATAGGAAGACAGTAGAGGGGAGAATGAAAAGAACAGCAGGTGCAAAGGTTGCAATTTGTAAGGTGCTCAGTATGCTATTTTGAAAACAAATCTATCAACATTTTAAAAGTTGTGTCCCCCTCCAGTAGAAATTCACCGAGTTTCCTTGGAATAGTTGTACTTCCTGTCTTATTTTATGATATTCTACTTTCTCATAAAGCAAATTGAGGATCGGGAGGTTAGATTCTATGTCTGGAGAAACACATAATGTACGAATTTTTTTAACCTTCAAAATATTTCCACAGAAGACATCAGATAAATCCTTTGCCTATTTTTCATATTTTTGAAATGTTCATGATAATTAATATGTACATATATACTATCCTTGACTAAAATGTGACATAATAGATTAAATAGAATTTAATCCAATAATGATTTTCAATAGCAAAAAAATTTTAATTTTCATACAAGAGATCAAAGGGCTTAGATGATATGAAAATCATAATTTATAATTCCTTAATTATTAAAAAGCACACCCACACATTTCAATTTAACATAATATAGTTACTTTAATGACTCTTCCCCAGAAAAGTATGCCCCATACAAATTATAAAATTATAAAAAATTCCTGGATAGTTGTGTTCACAGAGATAACTTTGCTCAGTGAACCTCTAATAACAAATAACAGGGAAAACATAGAAAATAGACTGTCATGGAGCCCAAATGGAAGAGAGATTTCCTATAGATGATGGGTTCTCCAGTTATTCAATTTTTTTATAAAGATTTTTTATTCATTTTTTAAACCCTAATATTTTTATATATCCTTCTTTTTAAATTTTATTTGTTACAGGACTAGGCAATAGGGGTTACGTGACTTGCCCAGGGTCATACAGCTAGGAATTATCTGAGGCCAGATTTGAACCTAGGACCAGATTTGTCTCTAGGCCTGGCTCTAAATTCACTGAGCCATCCAGCTGCCCATAGTTACTCATTTTTATGGATGATATTGTGCTGATTTCATCTAAACTCAGACCAATGCAGAAATCCCTTAGATCCACGACTAAAAAGAGGTTGCCTAACAATTTGGGTGGGGTCTAGGAGAGGAGAAGATAACAATAAATCATATTAATAACATCTTTTGAGGTTCACAAAGTTCTTTCCTCACAATAATTTTTAAAAGAGGTGATTCAAACACTATTAACACCATTTCATAGATAAAGAAAATAGAATTAAAATAGTTTGGGTGAATTACCCATAGTCAAAATATCAGTGGAGGGGTTATAAACTAGATATCGTGCTTCATTAACTCATTCATTCTTGCTTTTCCATCCCACTCCTCTTTCTATTGTATAATATTGCCACACTGTAACATACAACTTGAATGTTGGTACAGTGCACTGGTCTATCAGTACATATATTTTGGACACCCATTACAGATGAACAGGGTAGGAATTGAGGCTAAAAATGAATAGTAGTAATAAAGTAGGCTGGATTGCTATTGGGAAATTATGTCATTCTTTCAGCAATCCCAAGTTTATTAATAAAATAAAACATCATGTTAAAATATATAACATATTCTTTTAGCAATGTTATGTGAATATTAATCATGTATACCACAAACTACAAAAATATATAATTTTATATTTATATGTGTATATAAATAATTACTTTAAGGGTAGTAGAAAAATATATAGTAGACCTAAATAGACGGTATCAGATTATGTTACTATTTAAACAGAAGTGAATATATGTATATATAAACACACATATATACAATACTTTTGCACATGTGCATATATATCTGTGCCAGAATATGTGGATATATCTACAAATGTGTGGAGGGAGAGAGAGAGAGGGAAAGAGAGAGAGAGAAAAGATATATAAGTATATGACTAGAAAGGCACTAATGTAAGCTGAGTAATATTTAGCATTTATAGAATGTTAATAAGCTTACAACAGGATAAGAAAACCTAAATGGCTGTAATTTTTAAAAAGGCCTCATATCTCTGAAGTCCTGTAACTATTAACATCTTGAGGTATTGATATTATTTATAGTTCCAAAATATTTTCATAAGCATTATTTCATTTGATCCTCACAATAATCCTATAAAGTAGCTACACAGACTTTGTAATGTTTGTGATTGTTTTTATTGTTAATTTCATGTATTTCATTTTCTAGACCTGAGATTTCATCACTGTGGAACATAGACTAGGAAAATAGACAAGGAAACTTTACCTTAAAAGCACTGGAAAGGCAGAAGTAGGACTTGAATCGAGATCTCCATGCCTTTAATATTAGAAGCAATGTCCTGTTTAAGCAAAATAGACATTATTGCTACTATTTTGTAATTAGGGGAATTACACTTTATTTCAGTCAAATTGGTAAGTAATGCAGTTGCTTATATTTTTCTCCCTCTACATTTTTTTTCTAGCATACTAAGTAGATTCCATTTGTCTATATTTCCTGTGAATAGTTTATTTCAATTTATACCACTTCACAATTTATAATTATTATATTTGCCATAAAACAATGATAAAGATTATCTTATAGGCATAATATGTTTCCCACTATTTGGAGTGAATAGGAAAGGAAATAAGGCTTCTATTTTAGAGCCATGAGGTTATAATTTTATGTGATATGTTTCTTATGATACATCTCCTATTTAAATATAAATTAAGTTAGTTTATTTGGTTTTTATTTTTACAAAATTGGCAAATTGGCTTTTAGGTTCTGTTCATTTAGTAAAAGCTCTGTGGAAGATAAAAAGTTCAATGTTTGACACATAATAAGAAATTAATAAATGCTTGGTGATTGACAAACTAATGTGTTAGGAAAAATGTTAACCCAAGTTTCAGAAATAGATCAATTGTTTTCTAGCCAACTTACCTGGCCAAGTCACTTAACCGCATTGTTTTTATCACTCTTTTGCCTTGGAATTAATCATTAATATCGATTCTAAGACAGAAGATAAGATTTAAGAAAAAAAAGAAACAGATAGATTGATTCAGGATACCAGCTGGTGGGACAAATAAGAGTGTGGACCTGGGTAAGAGTATGTTTGGGTGAAATCCAAACTTCCCATTGTCAGCTAGGAATTACTATTCTAGACATTACTATAAGCACTATTGATAAAACACGGCAATAAATGATGCAAATGCTTCAAGCTGGACTTTGTTAGGAGGCAATCAAAGTGACCCTGTCAAAAACTCTATTATAGTCTGTCAGTATGCCAACCATTGTAGAATATGGAAATGGAAGCTCTAACCTTTTTAACTATCTTGCAAAAGCATCACTCTATCAGAATAATCAGGTAAAAGGTTGGAGAAGATTCAGTGCAAGACCATCTCCATTTCAGTAAAAACAGTAAGAACACATACTCATAGTCTCTCTTATGGTGGGTCAGAGTTAAAAATACTATTGTAATACTGCTTGTCCTTCATTATAAATTTGGTAAGCTACGAATGTGGAATATTGCATATGGTAATTAACAGTTGATGTATTAGTGGGTTTTATTGAATTATTAGTATTTGTTACAAGAGAATGTTCTCTGCAAAGTGAAGGGGAAGGATATTAAGCTCAGAAATGAATTTAATCTTTAAAAAAGGCATCCATAAAATGAATTAATAGATGCCTAAGAATATCATTGATCTCAAAATAAAAAGATTTTAAACAGTCAGCTCAAAGAACTCAGAGATTAAAATAGAATTGGGTAATATTTAACAAAATAAATTAAAATACTTTGAAACATAAGTAATATTAATACATGGTTTTCTAATATATATATGCATATATATACACATATAAATACACATATACAAATATATCCCTCAGGCATCCTTTTCCATAGTTTAGTACCCCCTATCTTGCCCCATTTCCATTTAAGTTTTACTACACTGGGCTAGTGCAATGAAGGAAAGTTTGACAGAGAAGATGACTTCTTGAACTGCACTTTGGTAAACAGGTAGAATCTATTAACAACATTGAGATAAAGAGTAGGTTTTCCAATGAAGAAAAATGGCATGATTAAAGGCATGGAGGTGGAGTGCCCAAAGTATATTGAGAAAAGAGTGAAAATTTCAGTTTGACTTGTAAAAACACATTCCAGGTAAAGTGTATGACTTTATATATGTATGTATGACAAGGCCTATATTGGAGTAAGTTTAGAGTGTAAACAGTGACTAATGAATAAAATTAGCCCTATTTCACATTATGCCAGTTTGGCTGATTCATAGTTTAACTTAAAGAAATAATTGGGCAAGAGGTTTAAAAACTGTTTGAAGGGTGGTTTTTATTAAATTGTGGAATACCTTAAATGTTAAGATAAGGAACTGATTTTTTTTAAAACCCTTACCTTCCATCTTGGAGTCAATACTGCATATTGGCTCCAAGGCAGAAGATTGGTAAGGGTAGGCAATGGGGGTCAAGTGACTTGCCCAGGGTCACACAGCTGAGAAGTGTCTGAGGCCAGATTTGAACCTAGGACCTCCTGTCTCTAGGCCTGGCTCTCAAACCACTGAGCTACTCAGCTGCCCCTGAAACTGATGTTTTTCTTTCAGGCTAAAGGGAGGAGGATTTGGATTAAGAATAATATGCAAGTGCTGCCCTCTAAACCTAAAATCATATGGTTAACGTAATGGTTATATGAATATTGATTACTATAAAAACAACCATTATTCATTTTCAACTTCTGATTGGATGTACTATAATATTTCCATAAGATACAAATACTTAAATTAAAAAAATCATTTTCATTGCTGTTTAGTACTTGCCTTATGCTTGCATGTTCCAGTTCAAATTCTCCTTCGGCCAAAGGTCTGAACATGTTTCAATTTTGGTGCAGATTTGGCCTTGCGTCTTATCACACTTTCTCTATGCATTCTATCTGAAAGCAATTTGTAGCTGTTATAGCTCTTTCCAGTCTCCTGCAACTACAGGGGAGATTCTTAGAATAGTAGTATACATGAGGCTCCTACTTGAATACATCAGGGAATGAGGAATTCAGTGCTTCTGAATTAGTATATTCCACTCCAAACAGCTTCAAATTTTTGCATGTTTGCTTAAGTTCACTGAAACTTCCATCTTCATAATATTTGTTGTTCTCAGATTTCCTATAAGATAAAAAAATAGACTTGATTCTACTTCTAAATGGAAGCATTTGTAACTCTTGAAGACAATTCTACCTCTCATAACCGAATAAAAAATCTTTTCTCCAGATTAAACATCCCAATTTCCTTCAAGTTATTCATACGTAACATGTGATATTAGGATTATCACTATTTGGTTTGACTCCATATGAACAAACTCCTGCTTATTAATGTTTTCCTATAAATGTTAGGAACATTTGACCATAGAAGAATACAATAGAGTTGCAAATGTACTTATTTTGGACTCTTGAATTTGGTAACACAACCTCATATTCCATAATTTTAGACAACATATTATTCATGTATCTTGAGTTTGGAACCTGCTAAAGATTCACCATAATAGGAGTTGGGAAATGAACAGCTATTTCAATGTCACATATTTGGTGCTAGCTATAAAAATCAAGGGTGCATTTTCCTGCTAGCTCTCAAATTTTGATATTTACCTGATTGGCTATAGACTTATTTCCAATTATGTCATTTTGATTTCATTTTAGGGAGTACTTATTTAAATTTATTCTTCTATTTTTCTCTGTACCCATAATGACCACGGGGGAGGCTCCCTTTCACCTTAAATTATATCAAATCCTTCTGTACCTCACTACCAACTTTACTTAGATGTTTCTATGAGATAAGAATTTTCTTGTGTTATAATAACTAAAATGTATGTAACATGTTAAGGTTTTTGTAATTCTTTAGAAACAAGCCTACAATGACATTCATGCTAATATTATTGTTCCTGTTTGATAGCTAAAGAAATATAGGTTCCAAGTTTGCCTACATTTACAATGGAATGTTACCATAAATGTTTTAACATCAATACCCATTCTTTGAGTACTACTACACTCTTTTCCCCCCCCTTTCTATTTTTCTGTAAGGAGCTGGAGAGATTTCAAGGCAAATGTTGAGCTGGTCAAGTCACCATGAGTGTATGACTATCGAAGAGAGGTGACCCAAATTTCACTATATTCACTATATTCCTTTACCTTATATTTTACTAGCTTTACAACTCTAGGTAAGTTATTTGATCTATCAGTCCAAATTTACTTGTTTCTAAACTGTGAAGAGTTAAGCTTATATTCTCATTCTCATAGAACAGACCTAAGGAAGGCATTTTATAAAACAAAAACATAATTTAAATGAGCTGTTGCTAGATTTAGCAACGTGTTCACAAGGCCTTATTGGTGTACTAAACAGGAAAAAGGAGGGACATCTAGGTAATATGTATTCTTCAAAAATTATCTCACATGTCACGTAGGGTTAACATAATTTTTAGCAGTAAAAGCTCTGGAGTTCCAGTTAGAAGTCTGTTATTATACACTTGCTAATTTTCTAGCCCCAGGAAAATCCACTAAATCTCATATTTTTTGTTTTGTTTTGTTTTTTTCATTTGTAAATGAGAATATTTATCCTCCCTACAAAATATAATTGGTCTAATGATAGTTTTAGGGAGAAAGTGAAACTAGACATGATTTCTGTAAGCACTTAGATTATATAATCCATAAAAAAGATAGCTTTAAAGTAAGTACAATGAAATTTACTTTCACTGAATATCACCATGGAACAAGGTGGGGAGTCCTTTCCTTTTTTCAATACCTGGAAAGAGTCAATACATTGTATTCCTTTTGTTTAAGTCAGGTGAATCCCTTAAAATACTCCTCTAAATGCAAGTCACGAATCACTCCAAGCTGGTAGAGGAAGAGAATATCAATGAATTGAGAATGGCTTAGGCAAATTCTGTGATGATAGAAACTTATTGTTTTAGCAAATTTGATGCAATTTAACCCAAGAAAAATCTGTTGAATATGTTACTAGGTATGTTGTTTGCAATGGAGGATATAAAAACAATTAGAATCCGCTTCCTATTCTTCATCAGCTTACAATTGAGGAGAGAATACTGGTGCTAGATAAATATAATTCAGATCTGAGTTTAAATCACATGAGGGGCACAAAGTATTATGAAATTAGAAATATCTTTCAGATGTCATTAATAATTTAAATTAAGATGGTACAGGGTGGTATTTTATCATCGTGGCTAGAAAGTTGGTCTTTGAGTCAAGAAAAGTTGCATTAAGTCTTGTCCTTGATATACTCTGGCTGTATAACCTTGGATGAGTAACTTAACATCTCAATGCCCCTGGCAGTTCTTTAATGCTAAATTCTTAAACAGTTATTGACAGGCATTGGTTGAGGCATTTCTTTAATGTGAGCTTTCTATAAAAATAAAATCATAGTACTGGTGAAAATTTTAAAATCCTAAATGCTAATAATTATATTTTCAATTCAATTCAGCACCATAAATATTTATTAAGCATTTAGTATGTGTAAGACACTGCCCTATGTGCTAGGAATACAAAGTTACACATGGTCTAAATTTTGTTTCTGAAAAGCTTACAATATAACAAAGAGACAGTAATGGACAAAATATCTGAAGTAGAGACAAAGTCTGATAAAAACAAAGGAGAGGACAAGACAAAGTATTATAAGAAAATTGAGAAGATCGGAAACATTAACACCTAAGTATTAAGGAAATAGAGAAGGTTTTAAGGAAAAAATCATTTTTTTTTACAGAAGGAATAGGCTTGTCATTTTCCTCATAGGTGTTATACAAAGAGGGAAAACAAAACAAAATAAAACAAAAAACTGTTAGATATCATTCTTAGTTATTGAATCTCTCAGTAATCTGGGAAGGTAGTTAAAAACATGTTGTTCTCAGAACATCTACAAAGAAGTTACAAATTTCTGAGTTTTGGAAAATACAAACATTGATTTGAAAGATAAAGCATGTGTTATAAGAGCCAGAATATTTCTCAGGGAGTTACCAGTCATGTATTTGGCTCATTAGCTAAGGCAATGTAAGCACTGGATCTTGTATCAAGTTGGATCTTAACAAGTAATTCTGAATAGCCATGAAACTTTTTGAAGTAAAACTATACCAGTATTCTCCTCTACAGTCCTCCTTAGCAGAAATAGCTTTTTGTTTTTAAATCAAGTTCCATATCAAAGTTGAAATGGTGCACTCAGGAATTGGCAAGGAGTTTGATTATAACCCATGTCTTAAAGAGTCATTTCTAGATAATGCAACAAAATACTCTTTTAAAAGTCTATTTCTAAGTCTCTGGGAAGTTCTGAGGGAAAAATTCAAATACATTCCCTTAAACCACAATAAAAATGAGATTTAAATCCAAGTGAGCCCGAATCCCTAGCTCTGGTCATGGCGACTGCATTTCAGGGTCAATCAGATGGTCTCTGAGTTTTTCAAAACTCGATTACCAAGGTTTTAAGTGACTCAGCTGGCTTAGACAAATGGAATCTAATGTCTTGGCCATCTCAGCACATTTCTGTTTTTCCCCTCCAGCATCTATAACTCTTATGGATCCATTCCTTCTAATGTGGGAGCCTGGGGCAAAATTGAAATAGCAAAAAGCAATTTGTTAGAGTAGGGCCTTTCTCGTGGGGGCCCTAGGTTAATGGGAACCATTGTGAGATCAGATTAAGAATGAACCATAATGGATGCTATAAGCCAGGCTTGTCATGTCTGCATCCAAAATGTCTGAGTCCCAAGCAGCAGGTGAGAACATTCTTGGCAAATGCCTGCCTAAAAGGAAATACTTGGCTATATATATATATATATATATATATATATATATATATATATATATATATATATATATATATATGATTGGGATTAAAAGGCTGAACTTCAGGACAAGTTTATGGTAATCCTAATGGGCCAGGCCAGACTTGATTGTGCAAATTTCCTTTGAAAGCTGTTCTTTCTTTGGATCCTTTGACTCAGATACATCCACCTACTCTAAGTTTCTGATTTTGCTTTTTGTCCTTTTATGCTACTTCCCTTTCTTATATATTTCATTTACTTCCATAGCTTCAGTTATTTCCTCTTTTCTTAGATTAGACCCAATTCTTTGTTGTCTATTTTGATTCTTGATCCAATTTCTAGCATTCAGGACACCCTCTTTGAATAATAATGATAATGATAATAGTAATAATAGTAATAATAATAATAATAATAATAATAATAAAATAAATGTCAACTATATATCACTTTCAAGTTTGTAAAGTTCTATACTTATATGATGTCATTTGATACGTTATTCCTGTGAAGCAAACCTCTATGTGCATTTATTATCACCAGTTTAAAAATGAGGATATTAAAAAGCTCAGCAAATTCATATGATTTGATTATGTTCTCATGTTATTTAGTTTCAGAACTGAAATTCAACCTTGGAGATCATGAGATCATAGATCTAGACCTGGAAGGCCCAAGAGATCATCTGCTCTAACTCCCTGAGCAGAAGAGTGAAGAAACTAAGACCCAGATTTTTTTTTTTTCCTGAAAGTCATGGAATAGACCACTTCCATCTTTGATAATCTCTGGCTTTATTCAAAGCTCAAGTCATGTGCCATCTCCTACATTAGACCTTTTTTTTCTGATTCCCCTTATTTTCTGGTAAAAGACCTGTAAGAGTCCTTATATTTACTTTGCATATATTTTGTACATACCTAAATGTGTATGTGGTATTTCGTCCAAGAGAATGAATTATACAAAGAGAGAATGAGGGAAGAAGGGAAAGAGGGAAGGAAGGAAACATTTATTAAATGCATGTAATGTTCCAGGCACTGAGCTAAGCTTTTTAAAAATATCATGACATTTGATCCTCACAAAAACATGGGGAGATTTCATTTTATGGATAAGGAATTGCAGGCAAACAGATTAAGTGACTTAACTAGGTTCACAGAGTTAGTACACATCTGAACATAGATTTGAACTCAAAAATTCCTTCCTCCAGGTATAATATTCTCTTTACTATATCACCTATCTGGCTCTAAACAGTAGAAACAATGACTTTCATTTTTTGACTTGTATTCCCAGGATGTAACACTGGACATGGCATAAATCTTAAAATTAATAGGGATGTATACTGCTTGAAGAGATGAAGGAGTCAACTTTGACTCCAAGGTTCATTCTACTCCTCTTTTTGAAAAGAAAGCCTTCTGGAAAGAGGAGACATAAACGTCAATCAGACAGGAAGATTGGACTGGGGAGCTTAGGGATAGAACATGAAATAACTGTTGAGAAGTACCACAGAGTATTTTATATTTTAAGTCTTGGAGATCAAAATAGAAGTTGTAGGTTACTGCGTCATATTTTGTAAGTTCTTGACAGCATGTGCTTCTAATGTTTTTGAGTTTCAGGAATTTAATTTGGTAGAGAAAATAATTAGTAAGGATTTATTAAGCTCCTACTGTATGCTAAGAACTGTGCTTGGTGGTGGGGATGCAAAAAGAAGCAAAAGATAGTTCCTGCCTTCACACAGCTCACAATCTAATGAAAAGGAACACTTATGCTCTATCTAATATACCCTATACACAGAGCAGCTTTCTAATCTCTTTTGGCAAGACCGAAGATATGAGCACAATTATACCTTTCTTTAAAATATAGTTTTCAGAGTTCACATCTGGATTGGAAGAATAATGAGCCAAAATTTTAGAAAATAGCCTGACTTCTCTCTTTAAAATCAGATACTATGAAAACTGAATCAGTTCCCTATTTGAGCACAAAGCTGGGTCTCTATATTTTGAGTAAACTTCTTTAGCCCAACTCTCATCCCAGGGACCTACAGTGATCGGTTTCTTCACTTGATAATATTTGCCCTAGACATTAGGGGTTTATTCCAACTAACTCTAACAACCAAATCTCCTTTTAAGAGTACAAAATGTGTTCACTCTAAGTTGGTGTGATTTTTTTTTTAATTTAATCTAGGCTGCTTACCAATTTTACTGAGTGAGTTAAAAAATAGATGTCCTATACATTGACAGAAATCCACTAGAAAAAAGTAGATTTCTTTGTTTCACAGGATGCCCTGGAGAATTATTTCCTACACATGCATCTGTATGCCTTTTGTATTATCTAGAGCCCTAATATGGAAATATATGGATTGTCCCCGTGTGGTACAAAGATCAATAGGAAACATTCACTTAGGTTTGTTGAGTTTTTTATGAAATGTAAGAAGAAAACTTCTAATCAACCTTAATCCCCTAATCCCTATAGTAAGAGTCCTACAAATTCTATGAGCTTATTTGAGACTAGAGTTCCTTTCTGAAAAATAAAACTCATTTTTTCTTTCTTTTTTAAAAACATAAAAACATTTTATTCAGTTTCCCCTAGTCACTTTGGTTGAGGACATGATACATAATAAATGAAATATTAAAAATTCCACTTTATTTCATTTAAATAACTTTTTTATTTGGACATGATTTTTATTTCCTGGGCCTATCAGTTACCATAGAAGTGAGATTTCAGAAAAGATTATTAGTTTGATGATTGTCTAAAAATGTTGCAAAGTGCATGCAAATACAAGGTATTTAGTGACATTAATCCTGAAGTCATATGAATGTTGTTGATATTCATTATTTCAAATCTCTAAAGAAGAATACATTAAAGGAAACAATGCTTGAGTGCCCCTTGAGCCACAAAGCACTTTCCAAAATTGACAATATAGAAAAATAATCACAATTTATTAGAGAAATGCAAATTAAAACAACTTTGAGGTATGGCCTCATACTGATGATTGACTAATACGATAGTAAAGAAAAATGATAAATGTTGAAAGAGATGTGGGAAAATTGGGACACTAATCCATTATTGGTGGAATTTTGAACTTATTCAACCATTCTGCAGAGCAATTTGGTACTATGCCCAAAGGGCTACAAAATTGTTCATACCTTTTCATCCAGCAATACCATACCACTACTAGGTCTGCATTTAGAAGATATTAAAAAAAATAAAGAAAAATAAAAAGACATCTTTATACAAGATAATTTTTAGCTTCTCTTCGTGGTGACAAAGAACTGGAAATTGATAGGATGACTATTAATTAAAGAAGGACTGAAAAAGTTGTAGTATGATTGTAATAGAAGTTTAAGTGTATTATATAAGAAATGATGAGCAGGATAATTTCAGAAATATCTCAAAAGACCTATATGAATTGAGAAGACTGAAGTGAATAGAACCAGGAGAACATTGTACATGGTTACAGCAATATTATATAATTGCCAACTGTAAAGAATTTGGATATTCTCTGCAATACAGTGATTCAAGACAATTCTGAAGAACTTAGGATAAAAAAATGCTCTTTCCAGAGAAAGAAATGATGGAATACAGATCTAGATTATAGCATTCTATTTGTCACTTATTTTGTTTCCCCTCCACTCTGGATTTTGTTTTTATATGAGTTGTCTTTAACAACATGATGAAAACAGAAATATGCTTTGTATCACGCACATATAACCTAGATCAAGTTGCTTGCCATCTCAGGGACAGAAAAGGGAAGGGAGAGAAAGAATTTGGATCTCAAAGTTTTGGCAAATGTATGTTTATTTTTTATTATATATAAATGGGAATATAAAATATTACAAAATTGAGGAAATGGATCTATCCTCTGATAATTTTTCATTTCCAATATCATGAATATGTGGGAATTCTGTAGATCTGTCAGATACATTTCCATGAATGTGGGGGATAGAAGAGCAGTTATGCTAATTTCTTGAACTTGTCAGTGGCCACATGTACTGCCCAGATAAAGGTAAAAGTGGACGTGAGACTTAAAACTGGCTACTTGTTCATTTATTTTGTTTCTCTGACCACAGAGAATAGTGGCAATGAATAGTGGCAAAGTTTGTTTAATTATTCAATTATTAATGTATCTAACTATTTATGTATTTATTTATTCATTTGTTTCCCTATCTAATCATTTACCCATGTATTTAGTCATCTATTCCTTCCTTCCTTTATTTGTTTGATTGATTATCTTATGAATGGTCACCTTGAGAGTTTCTCAGTTGCTGGTTTACAATAAGATCTGACAAGAATGACCATATCAACAGTCTAACAAACAAAAATCACATGATTATCTCAATAGATGGTGAAAAAGCCTTTGACAAAATACAGCATCCATTCCTATTGAAAACACTGAAAAGTATAGGAATAGAAGGACCTTTCCTAAAAATAATAAACAGTATATACCTAAAACCATCAACAAA
>NC_058130.1:411345860-411424435 GCF_016433145.1 Gracilinanus agilis
GAGAGAAAGAGAGAGAGAGAGAGAGAGAGAGAGAGAGAGAGAGAGAGCGAGAGCCTAATGAAACACTTGAAACCTTAGTTTAGTTTGTAGTGTCTGTGAAAAGACAGTCACTCATACTGACTGGTAGCAGGCATAATAAGGCAAATTAAATTTCTAAGAGGAAAACAAGCCCCTAATAGTACTGTTTCACATTGGATTTAGAAACACATAAGTCTTTGGCTAAAATGTTTCTGACTGCTAAGATAAATTAAAGCATATAAATTTCCAAGCAAGGAAGAACTTCAAAGCCTTCTTGGAAACTCATGCAATCTTTCATCCTGCAGGTGCATGCCCCCACATTTCATTTCCTTTCTTCTGGCTTGAGGATAACTATTGG
Organism: Gracilinanus agilis; assembly: GCF_016433145.1. NCBI lineage: Eukaryota > Metazoa > Chordata > Mammalia > Didelphimorphia > Didelphidae > Gracilinanus > Gracilinanus agilis. Next base: position 411,346,237 of record NC_058130.1, read on the forward strand.
AGATCAAATAACATATGAAAGACTGATGGTTAATCTATCTAAAACCCTGTATCATGCTTCTGGAATCACTGGAAGAGGGTNAGAGAGAGAGAGAGAGAGAGAGAGAGAGAGAGAGAGAGAGAGAGAGCGAGAGCCTAAAGATAGGTTGGAGTGAACTCCTAAAGCATTTTAAATGTCAAACAGGTATCTTTGCAGTTTACTAAGTAGGAGATGACATGGTTAGACCTGTCATTTTCATAGAAGTGTGGAAAATGGATTGGAATGGAGAAGATCTGAGATAGGGAAAATAAATAATTGCTGAATTGCATGAATATTGTTTTCCATGTGGAAGGAGAAGTAAGCCTGGACTAGAGTGATGATTATTTTAGAAGAGAGAAAAGGACAACTGCAAGAATCCTTTGGGGATTTTTAAAAGAGCATTATTATCAGATGTGTTGCTAATATAGCTATATGTTAATATTATAGAATTTAATGACGGGAAAAATATCCTATGTATTTATATAATCTGATGTAGCATACAGTGTTGAAAATTATTCTATACTCTCTCTTATACTACTACCAGATAGCTAAAATGAGATTTTAAAATGTATTTTAATATTAAATTTTACAGAAAAAATTCGGTTATAGGATCATAGATTTAGATCTGGAAGAGATCTGTTACATGAAATGCACAGAGGGGTTACCCACCTTTCTCAAGGTCACATAAAGAGCAAATATCTAAAGAAAATATTTCTTCCTGGGTTGAAATTGTAGCACATTATACCATTGTACCACACTACCACAAATTTTTCCTCTTCTACATGGTAGATATTCACATATTTGAAAATTGATATTTTAAAAATCTTTCTCGTCCTAAGCTAAATTTTCTCATTATCTTTTTCCATTTCCTTAAGATATGATTTCTTCTTCCTTCATTATTTTTTTAATCTTTCCTTTTTGCTGTTACAGTTTGCCAAAATCCCTCTGAAAACTTACAGTTTCCATTTTATTTCTTTCCTCAAATATTTTAAATATTACATATCCAAGTGCAAAATAAAGACCATATCAGAGATTTCTCTTTGTGAAGCAATAGTTTTCCATATGAATTAGTAAAGAAAATAAGTAATCAAGGAAGATTAAAAAGTTTAGTTAATAAAGAGTTTCTATATATAAACATTGGGCAACTACTATTATGTAGATAATTAAAGCTCTTACAAGGACAAAGACAGAGATAAAAGTTCCTTTTATCAAAAATATTACAGTTCTGAGATATAAGACAGGAAATATAAAAATTAAAACAGCAAAATGGTATTTCAATAGTAATTCAAGACAAGGAATCAGATGTCACTAGGATGTATGTGATTAATGGTCAAATGAAAAATGAAAAAATGAAAAAAAAAGAATTTTAGAATGAGAAATCATTGTGAGATAGGTTGTTTAGGGAAGACTTCAAAAAGTAGATGAAATTTAAACTTATTTATTTAGAAATAGATAGAATTTGAATGAGAGGAGCAAAAACGAGATAACCTGATAGATTAAAGCAGGCTGAGATATGAGATGTTGCTTTTTATTTTGTTTTACTTTGATTTTTACACTATTTCTATTTATTTATCTGTATGCTGATTCTTCAGATTCATATTATCAGAGTTCCTGATTTGATGCAAGCAGAGGTTGGGGACTTTCTTTTATGAATATCTTCTTTCGGGTAATTCTCAGAAAATGTAAAAACAATAACAACAATAGTAACAAAACAATGATATCTGTGCTATAAAATCTGGAATATGTTTATTTTTCTTAAGAAAGAGGAAAAAACAGAAGTTAAATATTCATATAGTTCACTAAGGCTACAATTTTTGAAAACATTTGGAATTACTCTTTGGGAAACAACTTTAATGAATGTTATAGATTTGTGAGAGAATATTTTGAGCTGATAATTTCTTATTCTTTAAGAATAAATTTGATTTCAGACATTGTTAAAAATCCTTTGGAGGCCAGCCTGGTAAATAATATAGTTAGCTTGGTAATAGCATTAGGGAAAATTTATTGTGATTATTATAATTGTTATATTGCTTTGCTTTGTTTTGTTAGATAGCTTTATTATAAAGGAACAAAACTTTTCTCATAAATATATTCTGCAGGTCCTTGCCAAAAAAAAAAAAGTTTTACCATGGTGGTTTTAATGTTCTCAACTTCTCAATTCCTATGAAGTGACCTCTTTGAAAGAAATCACATTGGGATATGATTTCTGATATGTTTGAATTAAACCAGCAAAAATAATTTTGTAATCTTGTAACTTGTTTTGTTATTATAAAATTAATGGGTATGGCAGTGTAGATAGAGAGCTAGTGTCAAAACCTAGACATACTGGGTTCAAGTTCTGCCTCTGAAGCATATTGACTGAGTGACCCTAGGCAAGTAGCTTAATCTCTCAGTGTTCTAGTATGTAATGAACTCTGTATGCCTATGAGATGCAGAGAAATTGCTTATCTATATTAAAAGATAGTTTCCTTATCTAGGAGTTCCTTATATTAATCAAATAATTGCTTCAGCCTCTCTCCTTCTTGTGTTCTTGTTCAGATCTATAGGGCCATTCCTAATTTCTCTCTTCTCCCCAACCTCATTTTTTTATGAGAATGTTCTTAACACTTGAAGAATTCTTACCTAGGATCTCTGGATATATTTAGGGGGTCCATGAATTTGGATGAGAAAAATACATCTTTATTTTCACTAAACTATGACTAAAATATAGGATTTCCTTCCAATATTAAACTATTAATATATATATATATATACACATATGTATGTTTGTATGAATGTATGTTTATGTTTGAGTCGTATGCCTGATGTAGTCTGGTAAAGTCTTTGGACTCCTCTCTCATATACATACACATATATATGTATTTGTGTATGTGTAGACATGCATAAATACATATATACTATTGTATGTGTTACATCAGTGTCCTAAAATCTCCTACTTTATAACTCTCTTTGTCTCTTTCCACATGGTCCATTTATATATACATGCATATACACACATATAGATGTATAAATATATATACACAAATTAATACCATTATATATTATACAAAGAATATCCCAAGATATTTTTATAACTCTCTTTGATACACACATATATATGTATACATGTATATGTGTGTGTTAATACATAAATAATAGGAGTCCACAGGCTCCACCAAACTGACAAAATGTCCTGAACACAAAAGATAAAGAACCCATGCTCTATTTTCTCTTTTTTACCTTTCAAAGGATTGCATTTCCCACATGGATGAATGAATACATCAGAGGTCAGCCTTAGAATTTCTAGGAAATCTCCTAGTTGAATGGAGGAATATGTGATCACCATCAAATTTCTGTTATCAAAAATCATGTCTGAGGGTTAGAAAATGAAAATGGCTCACATTTATATGGCATCTATCACTCTTTTCCAAATCTGAGTCATTATTACTCCCTTTCTTATCAGCCATGATAATAAAGGCCTTTTAAGCTTTTGCTTTCTTCAGGACCATGATATTGTTTGTAAGTGAAGGAAACTTTGCAGACAGATCCAGAGTGAACTTATGCTTAGGTAAAATTCCTATGATCTTCCTCACAAATTCAACATTCTTAACTATAAAAATTCTGTGAATTTGGTTCCTGAAACCCTTAAGTTGAGGGGTAACATTTTTATTTTCCTTTTGATAGTTTCAAAGGCAGATAGGGTGACTTTGTAAATTATGGATATTTCTAGATTAGGCTAATAGTTTATATTTACATATGACTTTCCTAAAGTTCTTTATAAACTTTAACTAATCCCAAATATTAATATGTATTACCTGTAGAAATATCATCCCCATTTTAATAGAAGGAAACTAATGCTCATAGAAGTTAAGCTATTTTTCTAAGGTCAGACCTGTTATCAGAAGCAGGATTATGACAAATATATCATCTACTTTTTAGTCATGTGATTTTCTCTCAATGCTACAATGAATGTTAAATGCCTGTTATTCATGGACAAGAAACATTATGTCAGAAGACGGTTGTTTGAGAAGTATCAGTGGACAATGTTGGATTTGAGTTGACTAGATTTTTAGCTGCAATGGAATATTACATCATTTGGAAAGGTGGGAGAATGGAAGAAAGAGGCATTAATTCAGATCTTCAGTTCTTTCTTATCTTTCTTTTCTTTGAAATATTTTATCTCTGCCTTCTGATCATATCCAGTGCAACTTGTCAGCCTTAATATTGATCAGGGGTTATAAACCATAAGAATTAGAGTGGGAAGGGGCCTTGAAGACCATTTATTTCAATCCTATAATTTTATAGATGTCCTGAGAAAGATTTACCCAATGTCATAGCCAAAGTTTGAAACTAAGTAACTGGCTCACATATTTAGAACTTGAAGGGATCTTAGAGATTACTGAAGCAATTCCCTCAGTTTTACAAGTGAGTAAAACTGAAGTCATATCTTTTATATGACATTTTGGAAGGCCAGGATTTGAACACAGGTTGCTGACTGAAAATCCAGAGACCTTTATACTCTCCATCAAAATCCCTCCTTTTGATTATTCTATTCTCTGTTAATTTTCAGTCAAATAGGCAAGAAGTCAATAAATAGTTTTTAGGCATTTATTATCTACAAGAAACTAGGCAAAAAACAGGGGATAAAAACAAAGATAAAATAGAGTATCTGTTCTCAAGAAGACTGATCTTACAGTCTAAAACTATTATACTTTAAGTTGATATTTGTGTTTAGCTGTGTGTGGAATACTTCTCTACAGCAATACATGATAGGATTAGCCTTTACACATAATTGAGGAAGAAAGTTATTCATAGTAATGAAAGAAGGGCTATTAACTAAATTTGTCAGGCACTTATTCCTTGGCTTCATTTCTCTCTTTCCTGCTGTTATTTAAATAACACATAGCAACCCTTTGAGGAAATCATTAGAGATTCTTTTGTGTTTGTGTAATTTTCTCATCCTATATTTTTTATTTTTATTAAATTAAGTTTATTTATTTAATTCATTTAGAATATGTTTCCTTGGTTACATGATTCATGTTCTTTCCCTCTCCTCCTCCTCTGTCCCATAGCCAGTGAGAAATTCCACTGGCTTTTATATGTATCATTGATCAAGACCTAATTCCATATTATTAGGGTGATTGTTTAGAGTCTACATCCCCAATTAGGTCCCCATCAAACCATGTGATCAAGCAGTTGTTTTTCTTCTCCCACAGTTCTTTCTATGGATGTGGATAGCATTTTTTTCTCATAAGACCCTCAGAATTGTCCTGGATTATTGCATTGCTGCTAGTACAGAAGTCCATTATATTCAATTGTGCCACAAATATATCCATCTCTGTGTATCGTGTTCTCCTCCTTCTGATCCTTTCACTCTGCATCAATTCTTGGAGGTCATTCCAGTTCACATGGAATTTCTCCAGTTCATTATTCCTTTTAGCACAATAGTATTTCATCACCAACAGATACCACAATTTGTTCAGCCATTCTCCAATCAAGGGCATCCCTCATTTTCCAATTTTTGCCCCCCCCAAAAAGCAGGGCTATAAATATTTTGCACAAGTCTTTTTCCCCATGATCTCTTTGCCGTATATACCCAGCAGTGGCTGGATCAAAAGCCAGGCGGGATTTTAAAGCCCTTTGGGCATAGTTCTAAATTGCCTTCCAGAACAGTTGGATCAATTCACAACTCCATCAGCAATGCATTAATGTCACTATTTTGCCACATCCCCTCCAACATTTATTACTTTTCTTTGCTGTCATATTAGACAATCTTCGAGGTGTGAGGTGGTACCTCAGAGTTTTTTTGATTTGCATTTCTCTAATTATAAGAAATTTAGAACACTTTTTAATGTGCTTATTGATAGTTTTATTTTTTTATCTGAAAATTGCCTATTCATGTCCCTTGCCCATTTATCAAATGGGGAATGGCTTGAATTTTTGTAGAATTGATATAGCTCCTTATGAATTTGAGTAATTAAACCTTTGTCAGAGGTTTCTGTTACAAATATTTTTTCCCCGAGTTGTAACTTCCCTTATACTTTTGGTTGCATTGGTTTTCTTTGTATAAAACCTTTTTTAATTTAAAGTAATCAAAATTATTCATTTTTCATTTTGTAATATTCTCTATCTCTAGCTTGTCTTAAAATCTTTCCTTTCCCATAGATCTGATAGGTAAACTAGTCTATCTTAAACTAGTTTCCTTATAGTTTCCTTCTTTATATTTAAGTCATTCACCCATTCTGAATTTATCTTGGTGGAGAGTGTGAGATGTTGTTGTAAACCTAATCTCTCCAATACTATTTTCCAATTTTCCCAGCATTTTTGTCAAATAGTGGATTTTTGTCCCAAAAGCTGGGATCTTTGGGTAGTACACTGTGCTGCTGAGGTCACTTACCCCAAGTCTATTCCACTGATCTCTCTTCTGTCTCTTAGCCAGTACCATATTGTTTTGATGACCACTGATTTATAGTACAGTTTAAGATGTGGTACTGCTAGGCCACCTGCCTTCACATTTTTTCATTATTTCCCTTGATATTCTTAATCTTTTTTCTTCCAAAGGAAAGTGTTGTAATATAATAATATAATATAGAAATTTTTTCTAATATAGTAAAAAAGTTTCTTGGTAGTTTGATTAGGATGGCACTGATTAAGTAAATTATTTTGGGTAGGATAGTCATTTTTATTATTAGCTCATCCTGCCCATGAGCAATTAATGTTTTTCCAATTGTTTAGATCTAGATTTAATTATGTGGAAAGTGTTTTGGAGTTGTGTTCATATAATTCCTGTGTTTGTCATGGCAAAAAGATTACTAAATATTTTATATTATATAGGGTGATTTTAAATGGAATTTTTCTCTCTAACTCTTGCTGCTGAGATGTGTAGGAATGATATAGAAATGCTGATGATTTATGGGAGTTTATTTTGTATCCTGCAACTTTGCTAAAGTTGTTGATTATTTCCACTACTTTTTTAATTGATTCTATAGAATTCTTTAAGTAGACCATCGTATCATCTGCAAAGAGTGATAGTTTAGTCTCCTCATTGCCTATTTTAATACCTTCAACATCTTTTCCTTTCTGAATGCTACTGCTAGTGTTTCTAATACAATGTTAAATAATAGAGGAGATAATGGGTATCCTTGTTTCATTCCTGATCTAATTAGGAAGGTTCTAATTTATCCCCATTCCAGATGTTGCTTGCTAATGTTTTTAAATTTATACTGTTTATTATTTTTAGGAAAGGTCCTTCTATTCCTAAACTATCTAGTGTTTTCAATAGGAATGGGTGTTGTAATTTGTCAAAGGCTTTTCCAGCATCTATTGAGATAATCATGAAATTTTTGTTTGTTAGCTTGTTGTTATGGTCAATTATGTGGATGGTTTTCCTAATATTAAAACATCCTTGCATTCCTGGTATAAATTCCACCTGGTGATAGTGAATAACCCTCATGACTACTTGCTGGAGTCTTTTTCTTAGTATTCTATTTAAGATTTTTTCATCTATGTTCATTAAGGATATTGATCTGTGGTTTTCTTTCTCTGTTTTTGATCTGCCTTGCTTTGGAATCAGTACAATATTTGCGTCATAAAAGGGATTCGATAGAACTCCTTCTTTGCTTATTTTGTCAAATAGTTTGTATAATATTGGAATTTGTTGTTCTTTATATGTTTGATAGAATTCACCTCTGAATCCATCTAGCCCTGGGCACTTTTTCTCATTGAGTTCTTTGATGACTTGTTCAATTTCTTTTTCTGATAGGATTATTTAAGAATTCTATTTCTTCTTCTGTTAATCTAGGCAATTTATTTTTTGTAAATATTCATCCATATCACCTAGATTGCCATATTTATCATCATATAATTGGGTAAAAAAGTTCTTAAAAATTACCTTAATTTCCTCTTCATTAGAGGTAATGAAAGGTGGCCTTTTTCATCTTTGATCCTGTGAATTTGGTTTTCTTCTTTTCTATTTTTTATTAGATTAATCAGTAATTTAGCTATTTCATTTGTTTTTAAAATACCAGCTTTTAGTCATATTTATTAATTCAACAGTTCTTTCACTTGCAATTTTATTAATTTCTCCCTTAATTTTTTAGGATTTCTTATTAATTTTTATCTGGAGATTTTTAAATTGTTCTCTTTCTATTTCTTTTTAATTTGCTTGTCCATTTCATTGATCTCTGCCCTCCCTGATTTTTTAATATATGCACTCAGGGATATAAATTTCTCCCTGAGTACTGCTTTGGCTCCATCTCTTAGATTTTGATATGATGTCTCCTCATTGTCATTCTCTTCAATAAAATTTTAAGTGTTTTTATGATTTGTTCTTTAACTAACCAATTTTGGAGAATCATATTATTTAATTTCCAATTAATTTTTGATTTGTCTATTCATTTACCCTTACTAATTATTATTTTTATTGTATTATGATCTGAAAAAGTTGCATTTATTATTTCTGCTTTTTTGCATTTGTTTGCCATGTTTTATGCCCTACTAAATGGTGAATCTTTGTGAATGTACTATGTGCTACTGAAAAGAAGATGTATTCCTTTTTGTTACTATTTATTTTTCTCCAAATATCTATTAAATTTAATTTTTCTAATATTTCATTCACATCTCTTACCTCTTTCTTATTTTTTGGTTTGATTTATCTAAATCTGATAAAGGAAGGTTCAGGTCTCCCAATAGTATACTTTTACTCTTATTCCTCCTTAAGCTCTACTAGTTTCTCCTTTAGAAATTTGGAGGCTATACCATTTGGTGCAAACATGTCAAGTACTGACATTTCCTCATTGTCTATAGTTCCTCTTATCAGGATGTAATTACCTTCTCTATCTCTTTTAATCAGATCTATTTTTATTTTTTCTTTGTCAGTTATCATGATTGAGACTTCTGCCTTTTTTTTCCCTCAGTTGATGCCTAATAGATTTTGCTCCAGCCTTTTTCCTTTACACTGTGTACGTCTACCTACCTTATGTGTGTTTATTGTAAACAATATATGATAGGATTTTGGTTTCTAATCCACTCTGCTATTTGCTTCCATTTTATGGGTGGGTTTATCCCATTCGCATTCAGAGTTATGATTACTATATGAATACCATGTTGTATTCCCCATCATTTTGATTTCCTCCCCTAGTCCTGCCCTTTCTTCTTTCACTATTTTCTTCTATCCCAGTGTTTTGCTTTTAATCACTCCCTCTAGTCCCCATCCTTTTTTTGCTTCCCTTTCCACCTTTTCCCTTCTTATTCCCCTCTCATTTTTCTTTAGGGTCTATTAAATTCCCTCCTCCCTATCTTTCCCTCCCTTTTGGTACTCCCTGCCCCACTCTCACCTTGGTTTTTCCCTCTCAACTTCCTTGTAGAGTAAGATAGAATTTGATACTGCAATGCATCTATATGCTCTTCCCTCTCAGAGTTGATTCCACTGAGAGTAAGTTTTAAGTATTACCTATTAGCACTCTCTGCCTCTCCTTCTTATAACAGTATTCTTCCCCTCCCCCTCCCATGTGCCTCTTTATGTGGTATAATTTGTCCTTTTTTTCTTATTCCTTCAAGTTTCTCTAGGTGTAATCTTCTACTTCCTCCCACTTTTGTTTTTTAACTATCATCTTAAACCACTTAATACCCCTAATACCCCAACCTCTACCTATGAACAATTCTTCTAACTGCTGTGATAGTAAATTCAGTTTTTGAGAGTTACAAATATCATTTTTCCATATAGGAATATAACAATTTGACCTTACTGAAGCCCTTAAAATATTTCTCCCTCTCTTTCTTGTTTACCTGTTCATGTTTCTCTTGAATTTTATATTTGAACATCAAGTTTTCCATTTGGTTCTATTCTTTTCTTTACAAATACTTAGAAATCTTCTATTTTGCTAAATACCCATACTTTTCCCTGGAATTATATAGTTACTTTTGTTGGGTTGGTGATTCTTGGTTGTAGACCCAATTCTCTTCCCTTTCTGAATACCATATTCTAAGCCTTGTGATCCTTTAATGTGGAGGCTGCCAGATCCTGTATAATCCTGATTGGTACCCCTTGAAAAATATGAATTGTCTCTTTCTGGCCTCTTGCAAAATTTTCTTCTTAGCTTGGAAGCTCTTAAATTTGGCAATTATATTTTTAGGAGTTGTCTTTTGAGGATTTAACATAGAGGGTTATTTAAGGACTCGTTCGATATCTATTTTGCCTTCTTGTTCAAGAATATGTGGGTAGTTTTCTTGGATAATTTCTTGTAGTATGATGTCAAGATTTCTGTTTTTTTTTCTAGATTTTCGGGTAGGCCTATGATTCTCAAATTGTTTCTTCTGGACCTGTTTTCCAAATCAGTCATCTTCTCAATGATATATTTCATGTTTCCTTCTGTTTTGTCATTCTTTTTACTTTGCTCTATTAATTCTTGTTGTTTTGTAAGATCATTAGCTTCTACTTGCCCAATTCTAGTCTGGTTTTAAGCTATAATCTTTTGATTTTCCTTTCCTGTTTGGGTTATCCTTCTTTTCATGGCTTCTGGCAGGTCAATTCTGATCTCCAATTTGCTTATTATTTCATTTGATTTCTGGGATTCTTCCAAGTGGGAGATTCTGTCTTTTAAAGTGTTATTTTCTTTTTGAACAGTTTCCCACTATTCTTCCCATTGTCCCTCCATCTTTCTTATTTGGTTCCTAAAATGCAATTTCAGTTCCTCAAGAGGTTGTGATCAATTTCCTTTTTTTTTTTTTTTTTTTTTTGGAAAGTTTCAATGTGTTTGCTTCTTTGTTGTCTTCTGCTGTCTCCTCTATATTCTGCTGTTTTTCTCCATAGAAGTTATCCAGGGTCAAAGTCTTTTTCTTATTTTTTTTGGAAGTTGTAGACTGTAGTTTTTGGGTGTTGCTGGCCATTGCTGTGTTATATTTTTCTTTCCTTCCCAGCCAGCAGTTTGAGTATGGAGGGTAGGCAGATTTTTGTGTATCGAGCTACATAAGGTTTTTTGTTCTGAGGCTATTTTTCATTCTCTGCTGCCTCTGCTGTGGGGATCCCCTCTCTACCTTATCTCTGCACCCAACCTCCATGTTCCTCAGCCTCCTGGGGTGCCAAGTTCCAGTGCTCTCAGGGGTAAGTTGGTGGTCTCCTCAGCCAACCCCTGGAGAACCTTGAGATTGCCCAATACTCACTCTGACTTTGGTGCAATAGGTGGAATGGGAGAGGGGAGGGGAGCTCACACTTTGGTAAGAGTAATTTTACCCCCCTATAGCATGGAAATGCCCAATCCCTGCCTTCCTTTAAGGCTCTTTTAATTATTAGTAAAGTAAATTTAGCAGTATATGTGTGGTCTCCAAAGTGAAGTTCAAAGTTTCATGGTTGGTCATAGCATAACCACGAACATTTTCCTCGATCAACCCATTGAAAGATGGACAGTTAGGGGACATCTCTGTAACAGCCAATCTTATGGCTTGACAAGTACCATATCTTTTTCTTATTTTCAGACCACTCATTATCCCCCCCCACTCTACTCTTTCTTCCTCCATCTTACACACTTCCGATCTTCCCATTATACTCCAGTTTTTGACTTCTAACATATTATAATGTAATATAGCCCTGAATAACTATAGTACTATATAGTTGTACTGACACTGAAATGCCAGTGGGGAACTTGTACCCTTACAGTAGTATACCAATTCCTTGTTTTCTAAATTACTCTATAGCTGTGACATTTACCCAGTAAATAAGATTGCTCCCCCATACTCTCTATTTCTCCAATACGCACACATATATACACTTTTCATTTATGTGCCCCAGGATGAATTACACAGGATGAGTTGGCAAAAGCAAATTCTATTTTGCACACTCTTTACAATTACCCAGTTTTGTAACCTCTAAGTTATCCTTGACTTCTTACTTTCATCCAGCACATACATGAAATCACTTGCCAAATCAGGTTTTATCTCTGTATTTCTTAAATCTGTTTCCTTCTCTTCCCTCTCACAATTATCAGCCAAGATCAGGCCTTACCAATTGATTTTCCCATCTTAATTCTCTACCCACTCCAATCTATTTTCCATAAACCTGCCAAGGTGGTTTTCTTAAAATGTGATTCTGATGCATCTCCTCCTTCTATTCAGTGAACTGCAGTGGCTACCTAGAGCCTTCAAGATCAAATATAATCTCTGCCATTCAAAATTCTTCACATTCTTTTTTCCAGCTATATTATGAATCACTACTTCTACAATATACAGTTCAGACAAACAGAACAGGAAATTGTTATGTTATCATTCATTTAGCAGTACTATGCAAAAGAAAAAAAAGGAGAATAGATTTTTATGGAAAAACTGTTGAGCAGAAATCAGAAAAATATGTATGTAATACATATATACTTATGCACACATATTCTTGTATGTACTAATCACCTACATGAGTTGTTACATTGATTAAAGTGATTTAAAAACTAGTTACTAATATAATGCCTATTTCACTAGACTCTCCTACAAAGAATTCAGATAAAATTACTCTATCTTTAATAACTATATGAGAATGTTGTAGAAATGCCTGTTCTTCACACCAAATAGGGACTGCTATGTGGCACAGTGTATAGGGCACTGGGTCTAGAGTCAGGGAGATTTGAGTTCAAATATCAGCACTTATCTCCACAAGTGTGATCCTGGTCAAGTGACTTAATTTCTATTTGCCTCAATATATACATATTTATATGTGTAGAATAGGGAAAAATAATATTTATCTAATAGAGTTACTGTGCGGATCAAATGATAATACTGGAAAGTGCTTAGAATAATATCTGGAACATAGTAAATGATACATAAATGATAGCTTTCATTAACCACCATTTTTAAGTATTGAAATATTGTCAAAAATGCTGGCTGGAAAGAAGATTAAATGATAATTTTCCTTTCATTATATGGGAGTTGTTGGGAAGAAAGAAAAACAATGTTAAGTCAATTTTTCTTATTGTCACCATTTTAACTTTTATCTTTCAAAGATGATTAAGCTAAATCTTGAGAAGCTATTTTCATTTGATATCACATAAAGTGAATGATGGACTTGTTTCAGATATAATATCACATGAAGTTTTAGTTCTGGTTAAAGGTTGCCAGTCCCATCCAACAGTTGGTTATTTCTCTTAAATCTTCCATCTTCATATATTTTTTTGTAAAGAATCTACAGATAACTGAAATTCCTTTTCCAAAAGCTTTGTGTCACTTTAGACTCCAAAATTATTTTCCTGTTTACATCTATCATACTATCAACCTCAGACCTGAATGATGCCATTAGTCTTCAGTTCAATAATCTAGCTGAAATGAGGTATCTATCTATCTTGAATCAACGAATCATTGGTCAGCTAAAAAGTTCTACCCATTTCCTTTCTTATCTCTTGACAACTTTTTCTTTGATGTTTTATGTCCCAGGGAAGAGGTTGTTTACTAAAATCCTGTTTATACCAGGTTAAAGAAATGAAAATTAAGAGTTTGACTAAATATATGGGAATTCTAAGACAATACTGTAGTCACCAATTTAAAAATATTATAGTTCAAGTCAAATTGACTTTTAGTAGCTTTATTTACAAAGAGATAGAAAGAATGAAAGTAGAGACATGTAAAAGAGAGTAGAGGGGGCAGCTGGGTAGCTCAGTGGATTGAGAGTCAGGCCTAGAGACCGGAGGTCCTAGGTTCAAGTCTGGCCTCCAACACTTCCCAGCTGTGTGACCCTGGGCAAGTTACTTGACCCCCATTGCCTACCCTTACCAATCTTCTACCTATGAGACAATACACAGAAGTTAAGGGTTTAAACAAAAAAAAAGAGGGTAGAGTAAGAAGTCTAGCCTATCATCCTAAATGTTGCTCCAGTACCCATCCCAACCCAGTCAGGCCTTGTTAACCCCTCAGCAAGAGGACACAAAGGTGAATTAAACAAGGGTTCAATCCCCAAGAAGGGGAGACCTCTCCAGAACTAATCTCTCCAGAAGCCAGGAAAGGAGGGTCAGCTTCTCATTCACTCTAGCCAAAATTCCAAAGGAGAAGATCCAAGAGTAGTCTTATCAGATGCATACCAAGAACCAGAGTCCCAGGTTGAAGTCCCAAGTTGCGGAGGATTGAACTATTATCAATCCTTAATTAAGAATAATCTCAAGTCAAAATTGACTTTTATGGAAGTTTATTTACAATTAAGAAGAGAGAAAGGATATAAGGAAATAAGAATATAACCCAGAAGGTAATCCTGTAATTAATCCAGGTAGTTCTTAATTAACCCTCAGCAGAGAGTTAGAGGGCCAGAGGCCCGGAGGTGAATGGAGCAAACTTCATTCACAAAGTCTACTAAAAGAAATTTCTTAAGAGAAGTTCAGGAAGATTCAGTCAGTCTTTAAACTCACCATTTGGAATTCAAAGAAGATATTTAAAGCAGTCACACCAGGGTCTCAGTGTTCCAACACTCCTCGATGAACCAGAAAATGCCCGTCACCAGATGCTGTCTTCCATGGAAGACCTCTCACTCACTCAACTCATCTCTTTTTAAAGGGGTCACTTATGTGTCACTTCCTGTACCTCCCTCCTAATTTGCATGTCCAATCACAATAGACAATTCTCATAGTACTGCATAGGGGCAGTCAGTTGATTCTGATTGTCACCCACTCTAACACACATAGGTTACAGACCTCCCAGAATTAGAGATGTTCTCACCTTTGGTGATTAAATCTAAAGATGGGCAGTGTAGACTTAATCTAATTAGCACACCCCACACCCCCAAAGTTGCTCCTTAGGCTTCTGTTTCCCAGCAGTCTCTGATCTCTTCCAATTATCACTGGCTTCTTCTTCCTCAACATTCTAACTGACAAATTTCAAAATGTCAGAACTTGCTTTCCATTCTTACAACTACAAGACAGGAAACAGGGAGTGCTCCAGCTCCATGACCTGAGTTGAATGTTCCCTCAGAGGCAGGTAGTAATATGAGGAGGAAAATTAGGGTAGTAACTGGGATATAAAGAAATGCTTTCTGTAGGAGATAACATTTGTGCCATGTTTTGAAGAACATTATGGGATTTTATGAGGTGAATATAAGAAGTAATATATTCTAGATGGGTTTACATGTGGGATAAGAATAGGAGGGTGGTATAAAAGGCAAATGAATTAAGTAACTTTAATTCACATTCAATATTTTATGCTTCTGCATAACTATTTTATCTGCATGTAATCCTAGTACATAACCAATTTTAGTGTTAAGGTGTAAGGAATAAGCCAAATTATTAACTGATCAAATAATTATGTATGAGAATCAGTAATCAGTAATCATATTGTGAGTAAAATCCTCTGAAATGCCTTGACAAGGTATCCTGGCCAAGGGAAATTGTGTACATGTCTCCAGCATCCTGGAATGTGTCCAGACATTATGATATTTCAATTGGCTTTGAAGTTACATTGGCTTTTTCCATATATGAATATGGATCATTACTTTATAAAAGGTAAATTCTTTTAAAAAAGATACCTTCTTCAGTCACCCCTTCTGAGAAGAGATAACTAGATGATTGCTCCTCTTTTAAGGGGGATCTGTTTGATCAGGCTCTAAGTGTACTGGTTGATATATAAGTTCTGGATCTTTTGGCCAAATTGAGTCCCTGACATTGATTCAATTCAATAATTGATTCAAAGTATTTGTTTTTCATTTTTACAGTGGAAGGGTGTTAAACTTCTTGATAAAGTCACAAAGGGAGGAGATGGGATGTTATATAAAACCTAACAGGAAAATATAATTCTTTGTGTTGCAATTCGAATGTGAGTTCCTTGAAAGCAGGAACCATGTTCAAAGGAAGCACAATCTTCTAATCTAAATCTAATCTAAAATCATCTAAATATATTCTTTTTCTCCTTATGTTTTACTTCTGACAGCACCTAACCTCCTTTGACAAGTGCATTTGCTAAACTTTTGTCTACTCCTTTGTTAACCAGATAGAGATGGAATATGTTCTACCTCCTAGGAATATTCATATGTTAAAGGAGATGAAAGAGACGGAAACAGAAAAAATGATGTGGAGTATATAGGAGAGTGTAAGGAAGCACCTTTGGATTAGGAACCAGGAATTAAAAAAGTTCTGAGAACTGCACACATCCAACCCCCCCAGACCATATTTTGTGCCTGCCCCTCCCCAGACCATGTGCTATGTCCCAGTGACCCCCACCTTGCCCCCGACCACCTCCCTTACCATAAACATGGGAGGGAGGAAGTACTCCCATTGGGCTGCTGGACAAAGAGGCAAATGATGAGAGGTGCTTGTGGAGAGGGAGGAGAAGATTGGCCTCAGCATTTTGCTCTCCTCTAGGTTTGTGCCATGCTGGGAGTTATACTCCCATCAAACCTAGGTCCTCTCCAACTCCACTATGAGAGTCACCTTTACCACTGACTCAACAGGCTGCCATCTATGCCACACCCTCATGCAGCATGTGAGCCACACACACCCCAGCCCCAAACCCCTGATAGTGGAGTGAGGAAGGCTGCCATTGGGCTAATGGGCAGAAGGGCAGGGGAAGTGAGGAATGTCCTCAGGTGCATGGAGATAGGGAGAGCAAAATCTCTGCCCTTAGTCCCTCTGACTTTCTAGTAATGAAATCTGGCAGGCAATTTCAGGCTTGCCCACGGAGATGGCTCTGCATGCCCTTTTTGGCACATGTGCCATAAGTTCACCATCACGGAAATAGGAGATGTGAATTCAATTGTTCTCTATGTCAAGAATGAATTCTTATATTAAGAGAAGAAAATCACCTCTGAACCTAAATTTCCTTCATGGAAATGAGACAGTTAAACTAGGTCATGTTTAAAACTCTTTCTCTCATAGTCTACCATGTTGTGGAGATTAGAATTTCACTCAGGAGAGTGAGTGCTTCACCAATTTCATATCTGAGAGAATGCCTATTCCACTGAGATAATAAGAGACCTAAGACTATCTTATATGATAAATATTTTAGTATTATGTTGGTTCTCATAATTGCTTACAGTTGTAAGTTCTACTAAAGTCTTCCTTTCATGCCTCCACATGGTGTTTGGAGAAGGATCTGGATTCTCAAAAACTGTACAGAGAGTATTCTTTGAGAATTCTCACCAAAACTAATGCACTATAAATGAGTCTTGATCATAGACTATGTCATTCAAGAAATTGCCTTTATAAAGGCTAAGGTTAGAAGGTTATACATCAGGTGATTCTTCTTTTTTGGCTATACATAGATATCAAAGAACCTTCAAGTGTGATTAGGGGTTACAATGTACTCTAGTAGAGAGCAAAACCATGCCGAGGATACCCAAAATCAATGGAGCATTAAGGAATTGAATTAGGTTAATTTGTATAGTGCTTTACAGTTTACTATTGTCATTTCATTTGTAACTTAGTTTATTAAGTTTTGATAGGATAACATGGTTTTGTGTAGAATGCCTAGATTACTTCAGTATAACAAAAATAATTTATAATAACTTACAGAATTTTGGTGATTTTTTTTAATTTAAATTTGATTTTTTTCCAGATAACATCAGTATAACTTTTTTTTAAATTTTAAACATTTATTAATATTCATTTTTAACCTGTTTACATGCTTCATGCCCCTACTTTCCCCTTCACCCCGCTCTCTCCCCTCACCCATGGCCGACTCACATTTCCACTGGTTGTAATATGTGTCCTTGTTCAGGGTCTATTTCCATATTGTTGTTAGTTGCATTGGTGTGGTCGTTTTGAGTCTACATCCCCAATCATGTCCGCCTCAGCCCAAGCATTCAAGCAATTGTTTATCTTCTATGTTTCCTCTCCTGCAGTTCTTCCTCTGAATGTGGGCAGCATTCTTTACCATAAATCCCTCAGAGCTGTCCTGTGTCATTGCATTGTTGCTGGTAGAGAAGTCTGTTACATTCGATTTTACCATAGTATATCAGTCTCTGTGTACAGTATTCTTCTGGCTCTGCTCCTTTCACTCTGCATCAGTTCCTGGAGGTCTTTCCAATTCACCTGAAACTCCTCCAGTTTATTATTCCTTTTAGCACAATAGTATTCCATCACCAGCATATAACACAGTTTGTTCAGCCATTCCCCAATTGAAGGACATACCTTCCTTTTCCATTTCTTTGCCACTACAAAAAGCGCAGCTATAAATATTTTTGTACAAGTCTATTTATCTATGATCTCTTTGGGGTACAAACCCAGCAATGGTATGGCTGGATCAAAGGGCAGGCATTCTTTTATAGCCCTTTGAGCATAGTTCCAAATTGCCAGCCAGAATGATTGCATCATTTCACAACTCCACCAGCAATGCATTAATGTCCCAATTTTGCCACATCCCCTCCAGCATTCATTACTCTCCCCTTCTTTCATTTTAGCCAATCTTCTAGGTGTGAGGTGATACCTCAGAGTTGTTTTGATTTGCATTTCTCTAATTATTAGAGATTTAGAACACTTTCTCATGTGCTTATTGGTACTTTTGATTTCTTTACCTGAGAATTGCCTATTCATATCTCTTGCCCAATTTTCAATTGGGGAATGGCTTGATTTTTTATACAATTGATTTAACTCCTTGTATATTTGAGGAATTAGACCCTTGTCAGAGTTTTTTGTTATAAAGATTTTTTCCCAATTTGTTTTTTCCCTTCTGATTTTGACTACATTGTTTTTGTTTGTACAAAAGCTTTTTAGCTTAATATAATCAAAACCATTTAATTTGCATTTTGTAATTTTCTCTAACTCTTGCTTGGTTTTAAAGTCTTTCCTTTCCCAGATATCTGACAGGTGTACTATTTTGTGTTCACTTAACTTATTTATAGTTTCCCTCTTTATATTCAGGTCATTCACCCATTCTGAATTTATCTTGGTGTAGGGTGTGAGATGTTGATCTAAACCTAATCTCTCCCATATTGTTTTCCAAATTTCCAAGCAGTTTTTGTCAAATAGTGGATTCTTGTCCCAAAAGTTGGGGTCTTTGGGTTTATCATACACTGTCTTGCTGACGTCGTTAACCCCAAGTCTATTCCACTGTCCACCCTTCTGTCTCTTAGCCAGTACCATATTGTTTTGATGACTGCTGCTTTATAGTATAGTTTAATATCTGGTACTGCTAGGCCCCCTTCCTTCACATTTTTTTCATTATTTCTCTTAATATTCTTGATCTTTTGTTAGTCCAAGTGAAATTTGTTATAGTTTTTTCTAATTCAGTAAAGAAGTTTTTTGGTAATTTGATAGGTATGGCACTAAATAGGTAAGTTAATTTGGGTAGAATGGTCATTTTTATTATGTTACCTTGTCCTACCCATGAACAATTAATGGCTTTCCAATTGTTGAGATCCAGTTTTATTTGTTTGGAAAGTGTTTCGTAATTGTTTTCGTATAATTGCTGTGTTTGTTTTGGTAGATAGATTCCAAAGTATTTTATATTTTCTAGAGTGATTTTAAATGGTGTTTCTCTTTCTACCTCTTGCTGCTCTAATGTGTTGGAAATATATAGAAATGCTGATGATTTATGTGCATTTATTTTGTATCCTGCAACTTTGCTAAAGTTGTTGATTATTTCTACAAGCTTCTTAGTTGATTCTCTAGGATTTTTTAAGTAGACCATCATATCATCTGCAAAGAGTGATAGCTTAGTCTCCTCGTTGCCTATTTTGATACATTCAATTTCCTTTTCTTCTCTAATTGCTATTGCTAGTGTTTCTAGTACTATGTTGAATAATAGAGGTGATAATGGGCATCCTTGTTTCACTCCTGATCTTATTGGGAAGGCTTCTAATTTATCCCCATTGCATATGATGTTTGTTGATGGCTTTAGGTATTTACTGTTTATTATTTTTAGGAAGGGTCCTTCTATTCCTATACTTTTCAGCGTTTTCAATAGGAATGGATGCTGTATTTTGTCAAAGGCTTTTTCAGCATCTATTGAGATAATCATGTAATTTTTGTTTGTTAGACTGTTGATATGGTCAATTATGTGGATGGTTTTCCTAATGTTGAACCATCCTTGCATTCCTGATATAAATCCCACCTGATCTTGGTGGATGATCTTCTTAATTACTTGCTGGAATCTCTTTGCTAATATTCTATTTAAGATTTTTGCATCTATGTTCATTAGGGAGATTGGTCTATAGTTTTCTTTCTCTCTTTTTGGTCTACCTGGCTTTGGGATCAGTACCATATTTGTGTCATAAAAGGAATTTGGTAGGACTCCTTCTTTGCTTATCATATCAAATAATTTGTATAGTATTGGGATTAGTTGCTCTTTGAATGTCTGATAGAATTCCCTTGTGAATCTATCAGGTCCTGGTGATTTTTTCTTAGGGAGTTCTTTGATGGCTTGTTCAATTTCTTTTTCTGATATGGGATTATTTAGGTATTCTATTTCTTCTGCTGTTAGTCTAGGCAATTTATATTTTTGTAAATATTCATCCATATCTCCTAAATTGTTATATTTATTGCCATATAATTGGGCAAAATAGTTCTTAATGATTGCCTTAATTTCCCCTTTCTTAGAGATGAGGTCTCTCTTTACATCTTTAATACTGTCAATTTGGTTTTCTTCTTTCCTTTTTCTTATTAGATTGACAAGTACTTTGTCTATTTTATCTGTTTTTTTCAAAATACCAGCTTCTAGTCTCATTTATTAATTCAGTACTTTTTTACTTTCGATTTTATTAATTTCTCCCTTAATTTTTAGTATTTCTAATATAGTTTTCATCTGGGGGGTTTTAATTTGCTTGCTTTCTAATTTTTTGAGTTGCATACCCAATTCATTGATCTCTACCCTCCTTATTTTGTTAATATATGCACTCAAGGATATAGATTTCCCCCTGAGTACTGCCTTGGCTGCATCCCACAGAGTTTGGTAGGATGTCTCATCATTGTCATTCTCTTCAATGAAATTGTTGATTGTTTCTATGATTTCTTCTTTGACAAATTGGTTTTGGAGAATCATATTCTTTAATTTCCAATTGGTTTTTGATTTGTCTGTCCAGGTGCCCTTACTAATTATTATTTTTATTGCATTATGATCTGAGAAGGTTACATTTATTATATCTGCTCTTTTGCATTTGTTTGCAATGATTCTATGCCTTATTACATGGTCAATCTTTGTGAATGTACCATGTGCAGCTGAAAAGAAGGTATATTCCTTTTTGTCCCTATTTATTTTTCTCCACATATCAATTAAATCTAATTTTTCTAGGACTTCATTCACCTCTCTTACCTCTTTCTTATTTATTTTTTGGTTTGATTTATCTAGATCTGAAAGAGGAATATTTCCATCTCCCACTATTATGGTTTTACTATCTATTTCCTTCTTGAGCTCTGCCAGTTTCTCCTTTATGAATTTGGATGCTGTACCACTTGGTGCATATATATTGAGCAGTGTTATTTCTTCATTGTTTATGCTGCCTTTAATCAGGATGTAATGACCTTCCCTGTCTTTTTTAATCATATCTATTTTTACTTTGGCTTTGTCAGAGATCATAATGGCCACTCCTGCCTTCTTTTTCTCATTTGATGCCCAAAAGATTTTGCTCAAGCCCTTAACCTTAAACTTGTGTGTGTCTTTCCGCCTCATATGTGTTTCTTGTAGACAAGATATGGTAGGATTTTGGTTTCTGATCCACTCTACTATTTGCTTCCATTTTATGAGCGAGTTCATCCCATTCACATTCAGAGTTAAAATTATCAGTTGTGCATTCACTGACATTTTTGTATCCTCCCCTAGACCCAACCCTTCTTCTTACACTATTTTCTTTTAAACCAGTGGTTTGCTTTGAGCCATTATCCCTTATCCCCTCCCTTGAGTGACTTGCCTTTCTGCCCCCTCCCTTGTTATTCCCCTCTTTTTGTTTTTTAAAGGCCTAATGAATTTCCTCCCTCTTCTTCTCCCCTCCCTTTTTTGATCTCCCCACTCCCCTGCTCCCTTTGGTTTTTCCCTTCTCACTTTCTCAGTAGGGTTAGATAGAGTTTTTTATCCGAATGGATAATAAAGCTACTCTTCCCTCTCTGGGTTGATTACACTGAGAGTAACGTTTGATTATTACCTCTTAATGCTCTCTTCCTCTCCTTCTTATAATAGTATTTATCCCCTCCCCTTCCCATGCCCTCTTTGTGTGTAATAGAATATCCTATTTTTCTTATTTACTCAGATTTTTCTTGGTGTCCCCTAGTATTCCCCTCCTCTTTCCCACCCCCCCATGTCGTCTTAGACCATTTAGTATTCTGTCCTCTCCCTATGAATTATTCTTCTGATTACTATAATAGTGAATATTACAATTGTGAGTAGAGTTCACTACAGAGAATTATATATAGCATTTCTCCACATAGGAATACAGATAATTAGATCCTATTTAAGCCCTTAAAGAGTCAAGTTTAAAAAATTATGAGTTTTCTTTCTTTTCCCTCTGTTTCTTATTTACCTTTTCATGTTTCTCTTGATTTTTGTGGTTGGGTATCAAACTTTCCATTTAGTCCTGGTCTCTTTTTTGCAAAAACTTGGAAATCTTCAATTTTGTTGAATGCCCATACTTTCCCATGGAAGTATATAGTCAGTTTAATGGGTAGTTGATCCATGGCTGAAGGCCCAGCTCTCTTACATTTCTGAATATCATGTTCCAAGCTTTGCGGTCTTTTAGCGTGGAGGTTGCCAGATCCTGTGTGATACTGATTGGTGCTCCTTGATATTTGAATTGTCTCTTTCTGGCTTCTTGTAAGATTTTTTCTTTTACTTAGAAGCTCTTGAATTTGGCTGTTATATTCCTGGGCATTGTCTTATCTGGATTGAGTGTAGAGGGTGATCTATGGATCCTTTCAATGTCTATATTGCCCTCTTGTTGTAGAACTTCAGGGCAATTTTGCTGAATAATTTCTTTTAGTATGTAGTCCAAATTTCTATTAATTTCTCCCTTTTCACGGATACCAGTGATTCTCAAATTGTGTCTTCTAGACGGGTTTTCTTGGTCTGTCACTTTCTCATTGAGGTATTTCATGTTTCCTTCTATTTTATTAGTCTTTTGACTTTGTTTTATTTGTTCTTGTTGTCTTGAGAGATCATTATCTTCTAATTGTTCAATTTTAGCCTTTAAGGACTGGTTTTCGGCTATAATCTTTTGGTTTTCGGCTATAATCTTTTTGTTTTCTTTTTCAGTCTGGTCATTTCTGGTCTTTAGTTGACTTATCTCACTTTCCAATTGCAAAATTCTGCCTTTTAAACTGTTATTTTCTTGCCATATCTCTTCCATCTTCTTCAACATCTCATTTTTGAACTCTTCAATAGTTTGTGACCAGCTTTCATTGTTTTGGGAAGGTTTGGATTTTTGTTTGTCCTCCTCTGTTGTCTGGATTTTCTCTGTGTAGAAGTTGTCAAGTGTTCCAGAGTTTTTCTTGATAATCTTTTTCTTCTGGGCTTCCCTATGGCTTGCCATTTTTATCCCGCCCCTTTTCAGCTTTGTCTTCACACTCAGGGTCTGCCTGCGCTTTCTAAGCTCTGGAGGTCTCTGGTCTCCTTGTCCTCGGGGTCAAGCCTCCTGGTTGTCCTCTTTCTGCCCCTCTGCCCAAGGCTCCTTCAGCAGTCTGGGGGCGCTGCTTCCGCAGCCACCCTCCCGTGTGCACCGGGTCCTCACTTGATGTCCTAGCTTGAGCTGGATATCTTTATTCGGCCTAGGGCACTGTCTTCACCCACCCTGTGTTAGAGATCTTTATTCATGTCTGGGGCAATGCCTTCACCCATGCAGACGCTTGGGAAAGTCCCTGAGTTAGAGATCTTTGTCCACACCCAGGGCAATGTCTTCACCCGGGCAGACTCTCGGGAAAGTCCGTGCACGCCCCCCAGCCACTTGGGGTCCCAGGTCTTACAGCACACAGGTACAAGCCCTGGGGCTGTTAGTGATTTACTGGTTGCCCCAATCCTGTTTTCACTCTTGTGTTTTGACCTTGGCGTTGTGTGTGGTGTGTGTGTGTGGGTGGAGGGGCTTCTTCCTCTCACATTTTAGTGAGAGCTGTTTCACCCCTTTATAGCGTGGAAATGCCCCGATTCTGCGTACCTTCAATGCTGAGCCCTGTTGTGGGGTTCCTTCATTCGTCTGGGTTCGTTTCTATGTCCCCTTGAGGAGTCCTGTATGCTTTGGTTAGGAGAGATCGAGCAGCTGCTCCTTACTCTGCCTCCATCTTCCAGTATAACTTTTAATAATTGTTTTCAGACATTTTGTTATTTGTTCTTTCCTCCCCTCCCACCTCCCCAAAAGGGTAGGGAATATGATATAGGTTATACATTCATTGTCATAAAACACATATTGCCAGGTTCATCATACTGTGAAAGAAGGCTCATATTGCTCACACTAGAGAAAAATTGATGAGGGAAAATATACTGAAGAATGGTATACTTCAATATGCATATAGACTTTGTCAATTTCTTTAGTGGTGGAGGTATATCCTTTTTTATCATGAGTCCTTTTTATCCTATTTTTTGATCTCTTAGGGATTACAGACCTAGAAGATGTATTGCTGGGTCAAAGAGTAGTTTGAGGGCCTTTTGGGCATATTAGTTCTATCATGACCTACATTATCTTACTTGCACCTCAGTAGGACCCTGTGAAGAGAGTACAGAAGCATGGTTATTATCCCTATATCACAGATGAGGAGACAGAGACTCAGACTTATGAAATGTCTTCCTTATAGTCTGATAAGTAGAAACATCAGAGACAATATTTGAATCCATGCCTCTCTTAACTCCAGGGCCTTGTAGTAGACTATTCATTATTGCAACATTTAACAATGCAAGTACATTAGCAATATGAGTTGTGTACATAAGGTGCAATCACAGGGACAGGTGGGTATCTTTGAGAATGATATTTCACTGCATATTTATAATGCTCCAGACATTTTCACTAGAATGATGACTAAACTAACATCAACAAATTAATCCTGATATTTTCTCCCTCTTCAATTTTGTAATCATGATTTTACATATATTTCAGTCCTAGGAAGTTTTTTAGCTTCCATTCAAATTAAAATTCCTATCTTATCAACACTTTATTCAGAAGTCAAGATGAAATACTTAATTGAAACAAGTCACCCCCAAAGCTGTGACAAAGTCAGCCATCCTGAAGGACCAGGTGTGATATTTTTATGCTTGGACAGCAACTTATTTGAAATTCATGAAATTCAGAGCTGGGTAAAAGATGTTGTCAGACAATTACTTAATGTTATTTATTAGTCCTCATGTTCTATTTCAAAACGTTTCTCAACATAATGAAATTAATCTCTTCCATGCTGTGGCAAGGAAAGAAAAAAATTAAATAGTAGTATTTCTAGGATAACTACCTTGTGTCTATTACTGCTAGTTGTGATGGGGGGAAAATAAATACCCAACATACTCTCTACCCTCCAGGACCTTAAAAGTTAATTGGGTGGAATAAATATTCATATAAATAAGTGATTAGTAATATGAAGTAGAAAAAAATGAATTATAAGATAGTAACAAAGGCCAAATTAGGGGTATAGTAGGCAGATGTAAACTGTTATAAGGAAGAGATAAAGTTGTAGGTTTGCAGAGGACAGAGGCATGAGACCAACTGGGAAAAGATTCTGGAATCCTGCAGAGGAGGGTTAAACTAAAACTCAGGGACTGTTGGGGGTCTGACTTTCTCTGGATGTGAACCTAGAGGGAGTGGATTCCAAGTCTTGAGGGTTTGATCCTTTCCTTATTGCTACCTGTGTGCTGTCCTTGTGCTGTGTGTCATGGAAGAAGATCTTAAGAGATTGTCACTCTCCTGTATCAACATCAAGCTGTCAGAAAGAATAGGTCTAGATCCTTTTTGAATCTTGGACCTTTCCCTGGGCCCTGACAAGCTTGCCACAGACCTTTACCTCAATACTAAGGGAGTTTGGTGCAGGTTAGCTAAAGCAAGGACTGGGATTTTTAGGTGAGAAAGGAGAGGGATTAGAGTAGACCAACATCTCTTTGAAAACTCTCCATGAGGAGACCTTTAGATTTTGTAGACTTTAGATAGTAGAAATTAGCACCAGCTTTATCCTATTCCCCTTTTAACCTTTCCCTATTAAATTAAAATACTTTTCTGTTTCCTGAGTGGTCTGTGTATAGATCTCAGACCAGGCTCTACCCTGGTCAGAATTAACTGTTGGCCTTTAATCCACAGTGTAACATCTTGTTACTAGCCCAATTACATCCATCTCACCCTATCCCAAATCACTATAAACAGCTCCCTAATACAAAACTTAGTAGAAAATATTCATGTATCATGACAACCTATCTTAGACTGTATATTATAGAGCATCATAGAGGTAATATTCCTACTGGGCTCTGCCCTGGCATTTTTTGCTTAGTTCTGTGTGCCACATTTAGGAATTATATTAATCATCTGAAGAATGTCAAGAGGAAAGCAACCAGGGAAGTGAGCAACTTACCATAAGATCATGCCATATGAAGGTTGTTTATGGGAACCAGATTTACTTAGATTAGAAAAAGGAAGACTTAGGGAGAAACTAGATAATTGTTTTTATATTTGAGAGGTCATCAGTGGGAAAAGGGATACTCTTTCCTCAAATGGGAAGAACAAAGAATAAAGAAAGGGAATAGCAAAGAGGAAGATTTTCGCTCCATTAAAATATTAATGTTCTAGGAATTAGAACTCTTCAAAAATATAATGGGCAACCCTACTTCCAAAGTAGTGAACTCTTCAAGGAAGGACTGAATGACTACTTCTTAGCAAAGTTATAGAGATATTAGTTGATTAGGTACCATTTAGATTAAATTACTTTGAGGTATTCTTCAACCCTTTGAGAATATACTTTAGATTCTGTGATTCTTTGTGTGACCTGGGGAAAAGCATGGGACCCTTCTGGATCTGAGTTGACTCTCCTTTAAATAAGTATGTTTGAGCAGATTATTTCTAACATCCATTCAAATTATATAATGCCAATCAAATCTCTTTTTTTCCAACCATGGAATTCTACTTTCTTAGTATTTAAGGTTATTTAAGGTACCAGGAACATTGTATATAACACAAAGCCTATTATACTACTTTAAAATTGCTAATCATAATAAACATTAAAAAAAGAGAATTCAAACATTATAGTATGTGGAGGGACCTAAGGTTGAAAATTAAATTAGGGCAAGGTAAACCATACGTTCAGAAAAATTTCTACATTATGATTTCTAGTCTTATCATATAATTGAAACTGCTATTTCTAAAGTTATCAATAATCTCTTAATCACAAAATCAAATGACCTTTTCAATATCCCCATGCCTCCTAAATTCTATGCAACCTTTGACATTGTCATTCAGTCTCTTTGCTTTATACTATTTTCTCTGTTTTCATGGCAGTATTCTCTCTCAGTTCTCCTCCTACCTTTTGAGTCTCTATTCAACCCTTTTTTGCTGGAAGTTTATCCTAGTCATTCCAACTAAACATGGATGCCATCCTGTTGTGGGAAGCCAATAAGAGAATAGATAAAAATCTGAGACTCTTCTTTTGACTCCTTTTCTGATCCACACCTTTCCTTATTGAAAAGCTTTAAGCTCTTAGCAAACCAGTAGTCAAGAGGTTAACTTTCTTCCCCTTTGGTCAGAAATGCAGCCGCTTAGCAACCCAAGGTGGAAACCTTAGTTTAGTAGGGGCATTTTGCCCCAGAGAAAAGTATTCTCAGACTTAGCTTTCTGATAATCACCCAGCTGAAGGTCCAGCCTGTTTCTTAACTGCACCTTGAAGCTTCTAAGCCTCTTGTATTGTCTATGTTAAAAATGCAGCTCTGCACAACTGTGGGAAACTTTCCTTGTGCTTTTTTTTGGGTGAAAGGGAGTTTGAATTTTCATATATAATAAACTTGTGACTCAATGGTAGTTCAGAGAAGCAGCTATGAATTAACAGTCAAGATCTTCTCCCATTTCCCATTACTTCTTATCAACTAAACTGTCCTTATCAGATTAAGTGGAGATGATAAATAGATCTTGACAATCCTGTCAACCATAGTGAGCTCATCAGCTCCTATCTATTCAATGATCATCTCTATGCTGATGATCCTACTTTCATTTATCTTGTCCTATATGTTCTTCTGACCTATAGTCTCGCATCTTCAAATACCTACTGAAATATCTCAAACTAGATATCCCCAACACATGTTAAATTTAAGATATTCAATATTGAGCTCATCATTCCCCTCCCCACTAACTCCCCATTCTTCCTCACTTTCCTATTACAGTGGAGGGTACCAGTATCTGATGCTCATTCATCTAGAGCAGTGGTTCCCAAACTTTTTTGGCCTACCACCCCCTTTCCAGAAAAAAATATTACTTAACCCCCTGGAAATTAATTTTTTTTTAAATTTTAATAGCAATTCATAGGTAAGATAAATGCACCTGTGGCCATCACTGCCCCCCTGGATTGCTGCAGCACCCACCAGGGGATGGTAGCACCCACTTTGGGAATCACTGATCTAGACTAATGACCCAGATGTTATCCACAAATTCTTATATTCTCTCACTTCTCTGTTCCAATGTATAATAAGTTGCCAATCTTGTCATTATTACTTTCATAAAATCTCTAGTTTTGTCCCTTGACAATTCCATGATTGGTGCCAGTATGGATAGTTATGCCTAGTCTGTTATAATGGACTATAGGTGATCATCTTGCTTACAACCTCTTCTTATTCAAATTCATCTTCTACTTAATTGTCAAATTGATCTAAATAAAGTACAAGTTTGATCATGTCACTACTTTACTCTATAATAAATGAATAAAATCAATAAACATTTATTAAGAGATTACTGTGAGCAGATATTATGTGAAGTGCTGGGATCTAAAAAACAGGGCAAATTACAATGCCTGCCCTCAAAGAATTTACAATCTAACGAGAGAGAAGACATACAAATATATACAAAGCAAAGTATACACAGCACAAGTAGGGAATAATTAAAGGAGGGGCAATTCTAGAATTATGATGGAAACGGAAAACTTGAAGAAGGTTGGATTTTACTTGGGACATAAATAAAGCAAGAGTCACAGAGGAGGAGGGAGAACATTCCACTATACCTTACTACTAGTGCCTTCCCTTTGTGGATTATCCCCAATTGCTTGTATGTAGTTGGTGAGATGTTATCATGCTTATTAGATTCTGAAAGCAGGCACCTTCTTTTCCTTTTCTTTGTGTCTCCAGCATTTAGCATGGTGCTTAATACCATACAGGTGTCACATAATAGGTGTTCGATTAATGCTTCTTGACTGATTGGCATAGCAACATAGCATCACATATTTAGGATTAAAAAGGTATTTGGAGATTATTATCCAAACCCTTTATTTTACAAATAAGAAAATCAAGGCTCAGAAAGAAGAAGTTTGTTGTTCAGAGTAATACAGTTAGTAAGTAAAATTGAAAGATACTGATAAAACATTTTCATCCTATTCCATTCTATTAGTAATCTGTCAGAGTTTCTGAAATTCTCACCATTATTCATTCTTAGTGCATTCTCTCTATAAGACATAGTTGAAATGCAAATATTGAATAACTGAAAAATCACAAGGGGCTTTAGAAATAACCCACAACAGTGCTTTAATTTTATACCTCAGGAACCTGATACCCAAGTTGGTAGAGTGACTTGCTCAAGTTCACCTATTTCATTTATGGCTGGGCTAAGTCTCTACTATATCAAGATTTTGCCTAGGAAGTATGAAGATTTATTAATAATTAAAATATATTAATATATAATAATATACTTTTGTCAGATTAATTGCTATCATAGAAGATAGGGCAGGGTCCTGGGACCTAGTCATAAGAGAAAGATATGTTTTTGGAGCAAAAACAAGGCACAAGGATTTGTGTATAAATGCTTGTATATGTATGCTTGGGGGGTAGGGAGGATGAAATAAGTTGGGGAAGATAATGACTGTGTCTAGTAATTATTTAAGATGAGGAAGACACTAAGAGTATGGGAAGAAGTACACAGTGGGAAATAGTATTTTTAAAGATGAAAATCTCAAAGATAAAAATCAGCTTTTGACAATTTTGCTGTTTTTGTTTGTTTTTCTTTTGTTTTGTTTTCAAGAGCAAAGCATACTGAGAGGGGGAAGGGATCAGAAAGAGTTAGGGAGGGGGAAGCTGGGTGGCTCAATGGATTAAGAGCCAGGTCTAGAGACAGGAGGTCCTAGGTTCAAATTTGGTCTCAGACACATCCTATATGGACCCTGGGTGAGTCATTTAACCCCCATTGCCTACCCTTACCACTCTTCTGCCTTGGAGCCAATACACAGTATTAACTCCAAGATGGAAGGTAAGGGTTTAAGTAAAAAAAAAGTTAGGAAAGGTTTCCATAAAAGGATAGGAATTGAACTTGTTGTGTTATAGGAAATGTGTTTACAATTTGTGGAACTCTCCTGTGACCATTCTGAAAAGAGCTTTTTCCACTGTACGAATAAACAGAGCCAGTACCTAAATGTTATGACAGAGGGGAGATAAAGTCTATGTAGGTGTGAGACTCTCTTCTAGCTCTCCCCTCCTGCTGATTTTACAGTGCTGAGACTTTGAGGGGGGTCACCCCAAAACTGGGTGACCTGGATGGTCAAGCTACCCTATAGGAGTTGGGGACGAGGCTTCACTATAAGAGGAGGTATTGGGTAACCCGACCCGATTCTGAATGAGGATGAGGTTCACACAAGCCTCCCCCAAGGTCAGTCAACTTCACAGCAGGTGGTCTAGCTCCAAGATGGAGGCAGCCAGACCAAGCTGTGATTTCCCTCCCCCTTGACTCTCAGGCACTCTGGAACGCTATCTGACTAATGAATGTCTTTTATTAATATCAATATAGGGATTGGGGAAAGGAGTGAAGGACAGAGGGATTTTGTGGTGCTCTCTTTTCTATTTATATTGGGTCTGTCACTCAGATGGGAACCTTTGGGGTTCCCACTCCTAAGCATCTCCCTCCTTGTCCCTTTTCCTTCTGTTTCTATTTCTATTTCCTATTTCTATCCTTTTCTATAATTGCAAGTCAAAACAGAAAGGGTCTCTCAGCAAGATTGAGTAATGGGAGAAGGAGCCCAAGAGATCACTCCCAAAATGGAGTCCAAACACTTATCTCACTCTATGATTGAAGTCATGCTGGGTGACATGCAATGGGATCCCTTTGATCAGGGAATCAGGGTTTCAATGTCCAAAGAAAGATTCTCAGGAAGCCCTCAGGACTAGATCTGACCTGTAATTTCCACCTCCTTCCTCTCCCAGTCCTCCTCCTTCCTCCAGACCAGGGGTCGGCAACGTATGGCTCTTTATGCAGAAGCCATAAAGTCAATTTTTTTTCAGGCTCTGTTACACGAGTGCGCACTGTGAGCACTGCACGGCTCTCATGACATTACATTTCAAAAAATGTGACGTTTATGGCTCTCACGGCCAAAAAGGTTGCCGACCCCTGCTCCAGAGAATTCCCCAGAATTCTCTCTGGTCCCAACTGTCACCAACTGTCACCAATGGCCTTCTTCTGGCTCTTTTTGTCCCATCACCCATCCTTATACCACCTCAGGAAATACTGTGCCCATTAGAGATGAAAGCATATATGGAATATCCACCCAAATTAAACCCTTTAAAAATTGAGCACAAAAATAGAAATTTGAGTCTTGGTCACTTTGTGGAAATCATATGGTATCAGCTAAGAATATTAATACTTCTGAAAGCTGAGTTGGAAGACTGAAGCTGTCAGCGGAGTATGACAGGTTTCTCTTTACAGTAATAACATGATAGAATGGAATCTGCCCTTTCCAGAAAGAGTAGTTTCCACATTTAAAGGTAGCTCCCACATCTCCAAAGTCATCTGCAATGGCAAGGCCTCAGGGGCTGATTATTTTCAAAATCAATTTCATGAGAAGAGATTATGACCTTTCCCCTTAGCTCTACCTTCCAGACCTGGAGTATAGGCAGAGAGAATTTCATTGATTCACTTCATATTGACTATTCAAATATATGATTAGATAATTTCCTTGTTTTCTTGAGTGCTGTTTTACTTATTCTTCCAAAGTTGGAAACATTCCATGAGATTTCAGAATCATTAAAGGGAGGGACACTTTGTCTAAACATAACTAAACAAAAAATAAGTATAACCAACAACCCACAAAAACTGTCTCTCACAACTTGCTTGAAATCCTTCTATCAGGGGAAAATCCTTTTCCTTTCACATTTACCAATCAGGCTGAAAATGAAAATTCTTTTTGGAAACATAATCCTTATAGTTATACTACAAATATTCAAAGACAGAAGTGACATGAAATACTGACCTAAAAGAAATTATTCATTTTTTTTCCTTTTTGTAATGTTCCTTTTTGATTTTACAACACATTAATTTCTGGATATACCTCTCTCACAGCCAGTGTGCCTTTATTTGTAACATAAACAGATAGATAGATAGATAGATAGATAGATAGATAGATAGATAGATAGATAGATAGATATGCAGATATATGGAGATATCAATATGTAGATATTTCTGTCATACAATCTATCATTGATTCTTCATCTATATATCTGTATACACATTATGTAACTTTTAATTTAATATTTGGAGTAGAATAATGCTTTCATACTTATAGGAAGTCTGAAAGTGGAAAAGTGAGGAAAAACTTCTACTGATTCATATAGTATCTGCCTGGCATATTTCCTCAGGCTGCCTGAATCACTGAGAAGTTAAATGTCTTACCTTGGATCATACAGCCAGAATGTATCAGAAAAAGGACTAAAGTGATAATTTTTCCTAACTGTAATTCCAGTTTTCTATCTAACGTTCCATGCTTCCTTACATGATAAATACAGAAAAGAAAAAACATTCACAAAAACAATGACAAAAACTACAACAATAATAATGGATACATCTATCTATGTCTGAGAGCATATGCAACATTCAATGCTGATAGTCTTCTTGATCTCCAAATGAGAGAAGGGACACCCATTCTCTCATCTCTTCTTAACCTCCTTTGGTACTTATTACATAGTAATCAGTTTTATTTTATTGTTTTTTCCACGTTTAAATTGTTGTATTCTTTGAGTATATACCCATCCCATCCCCACCCTCAATTCTGTTTACTTTATCCAGAGCCTGGGTTATTTTGTGGGAATTTAGAACAATAATATACAAGGAAGATTGCAAGTATTTGAAATATGGTTGAGAGCCATAGAGAAATGATGGGAAAAGGGTGTATTTTCTCCATACCAGTCTTAATCATTCCAGCATGTCAATTTATGCTATTGAAAAGTCAATATTTATTAAACACCCACTATATATTTGATGTTGTGCTAGAAATACTAGAGATACAAACTTTAAGAAAAAGGAAATAATGCTTGTCTTTGAGGCACTTACAATCTTATCTTCAATTTACAATGATATCCTTATTATTGTTGTTGTTCAATTGTGTTGACTCTAGATGAACTCCAAAACAAAGTAAGTCAGTGGGAATTTCTTATCAAAGACTGGAGTGGTTTGCCATTTCCTTTTCCAGTGTGACCATTTTACAGATGAGGAATTGAGAAAAATAAGATTTAAGTTGTAGAGAGCCAGAAATAAACAGTTTAATTTGTAAATCCTATCAGATCCAGCTATAGCAGATGATTATAACTAATTGATGACTCTTTTCATTAGTAAAAAGTTTTCCTGTGTAATAAATCATTTTAATTTAAAGAAAAGGGGGAAATATGTGAGAAGCCAATAAGAGAATAGATAAAAATTTGAGACTCCTCTTTAGACCCCTTTTGGGATCCTTATGATTTCTTGTTGAAAAGTATTGTGGCCTTATTGAAGAGCTTTAGGTTCCTAAAAGGCCAGCATTCAAAAGGTTAACATTCTCCCCCCTTTGGCCAGGAATGAAGCTGCATGGTATAGCCAAGGCCAAAACCTTAGCAGGGACAATTCAATCCTGAGAAAAATATTCTTCTACTTGGCTTTCTGATAAGAACCCAGTCAAAATTCAGCCTTGGCCTTGGTCTGTTCTGAAGCCAGTGAGACCTTTTGTGTTTTAATATGACATAATTTATAACTTCTGCACATCTGCAAAGTTTCAGAGGGGTTCTTTTGTGTGAAATAAGTCTTGAAATATATATATATATATATATAATAAACTCCATGCTCCTGGAGACAGAGCTGGAAGCATGAGCTAAAAGACAACTTCAATGTCCATTATTTCCTTATCAGATTATCAGAGATGATAAAGAGATTTAGAGGTTAAGTGACTTGCCTAAACAATGGTGTTTAAGTGTCTGAGGCTAGATTTGAACTCCTATCTTCTTTTCATAGGCACAGTGATGTATCCACTGTGCAATGACACCTTAAATCTGAATATTTTTATCTTTTTCTTCTCATCTTACTTTATCTGCTAAATGCTTAATCATCTTAACATATATAAAATTAGGGGAACTGTCAGATAAATGGATCCTATTGCTAAACAGAAGGCCCTTTGTATGAGAGAAAAGAAAAGTTACCTAATAATGCTCTGTTTTGGCAAGTTCTGATATTATTAGTACATCAGGTTTTCTTAAAATGGAGTCTACTTCATATTAACTTTTGTCAGGTCATCCCATTCTTCTTGTATTCAGGTTATATAGATATTGTTATATGTTTATAGGGGGTGGATATTGATGATGCTTGGTTAATTTGCATTTGAAAAAGATCATCTGTACCCCACCCCTTACTCTTGTACTTCTACTTTTTTTCAAATGTCATGTTGAAAGATTTTTCAAAAATAAGTTTAGGAGATTTCCTAGAATTTTTAGGTGTTTTAGTCAGTTAAGTTTTAAGCATAGTAAATTTAGTTCAATTCCACATTAACCAAATAAATACATAATATGAAAGAAAAGTGTTCTAGGTCATTGTAGAAGATTTAAAAGAATTCCAATATTGAGTCATGCTCTCAAGAAATGTATAATGTAATTTGAGGGACAATATATATGAAACAGATAATATGGCAGATTGGGAATATATGCCAAAATGTACAAATAAAAATCTAATGTATTCTGAGGGAGCATTTAAGGGGAAAATGATTAGTACCATATCAATCAACAAATTCAATATTGACCCCTATTAAAATAATTGTATGGGATGGTATAGAAAGGATACATAGAAAGAACTGGACTGGATGACCTCTGAGATTTCTTGGAACTCTGTGATTCTAAGATAACAATATCATCATAGGTCAGCCTTTTTCTGGAATTCTGTTTTCAGTTCCAAGAAGAACATTTAAGAGAGACATTAAAACTGCAAGAATCACAAGAACAAAAACAGCAATAAAACATGTCAAAAGGACAGTGGGCAGAAGGTTGAAGGGGAAATTGTTTCATCTGAAGACCCCAAAATATGTGGTTTTTGGGAAAAGAAGTCTTTCTGTTCCCCTTTTTTGGTGGGGGTGTTTGTAGTAGAAAACATTAGAGTTGTCATCAGATATTTGTAAGTTTTTATGTAGAAAAACATGGGCCAACTAGGTGGCCTAATGGATAGAATGCTAGGCCTGTAGTCAAGAACTGAGTTCAAATCAAGGCTCAGATATTTAGTGGTTATGAGATCTTAGACAAATCACATAACCTTGTTATTTTAGTTTTCTCATCTGAGTTGGAGAAGGAAATGGAAAACGACTCCAGTTTCCACCAAAAACACAAACATCCCAAATGGAGTCATGAAGTGTCAAACA
Organism: Gracilinanus agilis; assembly: GCF_016433145.1. NCBI lineage: Eukaryota > Metazoa > Chordata > Mammalia > Didelphimorphia > Didelphidae > Gracilinanus > Gracilinanus agilis. The sequence continues at coordinate 411,381,879 of NC_058130.1, forward strand.
TGACTAAAACAACTGAACAACAAGAACAAGAACAAGAAGAAAGAAATACATAATTCTATGTTGTTCCAGTGGACAACAAGGAACAATATTTGGAATTTAAAAGGAGGCTGATTTAAACTAAAAATGCCCCACTCCCCAAAAAAGTTAACACCTTGCCCACAGTGAAATGGACTGTTTGAGAAAAGAGTAAGTTTTATTCAAATTTTAGCAGTCTCTATTCTGTAAGTTAACTTTCTATATACTACTCTCCTTATATTCTTCATTCAAAGCATATTGATCTACTAACTCTTCCCTGGAAACAATGTTCTATCTCCCATTTTCATGACTTTGTATACAACTGGTTTCCTGTTCCTAGAATACACTCATTCTTTATATGTAGCATAATTTCAAAACATAAAAACTCAGGTACCACCTTTTATATGAGATTTTTCTTGACACTCTCGACTACTGACAATTCTCTCAATCCTTGAAATTGCTCATGTATATAGTATACATTTTCCATTTCATTGAAATATAAATAAAATTAAGAACTTTTTAAATTTTCTTCTTTCTAACTCCAGAAGTCTAGTGCTTTACATGTGTATTAACTTCAATTTTATCCAATCGATGTTTATCAAACTGATTTTTTAAATTGATTTTAATCCCAGTAAGTGGAGTCATTCAGGATATTTGCATTTTATTGGGAAATTGCTTTTCTGGGTAGGTAGATTAGGAAAAGGATCCAACACTTTATCTGGAGTCAGGAAAACCTGAGTTATAATTCACATACACTCATTTACTAGTTGTGTGACCTTTGGAAGTTTATTTGAATTCTGCCTATCTCAGTTTACTCATCTCTAAAAAAGAGTTGGAATGAGGATAAAATGAGATAAAATTTATAAAGTATTTTGCATAAGTTAAAGCACTTAATAAATGCTAATTATTATTATTATAAACAAAACTGAAAGCTATTATGACTAATTGGCAAGAATTTAATTTTTAAAAATATTCATAATAGGATTGCTGTGAGTTAGCCTGAAGCCATTAGTCCTCTTTCAGATGATCCTTCATCTGCTTATGTCTAAGTTTCATGCTGATACTATTACTAGAGACACAGGTTCACTCCCACTATTATGCTTTCTAAATCATTGCTTTAAGTTCCTCACTTAGAAACCTCATTCCTTATGGAGATCCAATAGAGTACTAGGAGACATTAAACTTGGGAAAAAACAAATATTCCTTCTCATATATTTCTCAGGCCTTTCTACTGCAAAACTCAATAACAACAGGACTTCATTGTCACATTTTCCAGGAGGCTTAACCTATGCACTTAGAATTGGAATTAGTCAATTTACATAAATCTCCATAAAGACTTGATCTTATTTTTTAATCTGCATAAAAAACAGCCCCAATTTTTACCCCAATTTACTGTGGTTTCTCCCACTGGGAATATTGATTGAACATTGGTACCTATTCTGTGGCTCTATTGCAGGTATATTCAGGGGTATTTACAAGATGTACTAAGTATTCAGCTGTGTTATTTGGAATTTTGGGGGTTCCATTTAGAGATATTTGGAGCTCATTTGAGCCTTAAAATATTTAGATTCTGACAAACTTCTTGTGGACGTTTAGGGGACTTTGAAACTACATTTCCCATGATTCCTCTTGTAAAATGGAGGTAGACAGGAAGTGTGATGACCATAAGAGAATGATATAAGACTCTTCAAGTCATTGGAGGCTGTCTCTTTTGCTACCTGGACTGGTGCTGGATTTTACATAGGGAGGGGAGAGAAGGGAATGGCGGAAGTGGCGTTTTTGAAATAGATCTTAACCAGGCACGTGGTCGATTTTTTCTACCAACATGGCCATAATTAAAATATTACTTCTCCTTTTAATATCAGTCTCTATTATTTTTAAATATTACCCAGCCAAACAAGGTACAATGTACAACTTATGAATATTTTGTGATCTTTGATAGCCAGGAAGTTATGCAGAAATCCACTTGTAAATCAGCATTTGACTAGGTGGGGAGGGGAAGAGAGAAAGAGGCTTTGTTTCCATGTATAGATGCTATATGCTCCTAGGAAAGGTTCAAATTTGACCTTTGGGTCACTTTTTGTGTGTGTGGAACTTTGGCATAATGGGGTAACTGACAGGAACCTAATGATATTTATTGTAACAGACACTGACCCTCCTTCTCCACCACCTCAACCACATGTTGGTTGCAATTCTATTTAGATATGAAGAAAATTATTCATTGGTTTTTCCTAATAACATATAGACAGGTTCTGAGATGTTGTAGCTGGACCAAAGAAGGAAGAAGTATGATTTTAGGAGAGTCAAATCAGGATCATAAAGAACCTAGAAGGTGAAGAAAAGAAGAAATGGTTGAAGGGGCTAAGACTGTTTAACTTGGATAAACAAAGTTCTAAAGGGAACAAGTCTCATTCTTGTGTAAGCTATTTTGCATAATCTATCAAATTTATTTTCCTGAAATATAGACATGACCATCTCACTTTTGTATTCAAAAATTAATTCAAGGTAGCTGGGTTGCACAGTGGATAGAACAATTAAGAAAACTTGCAGTTAGGAAAACTTAAGTTCAAATCTGGCCTCAGACATTTACTAGCTGTGAATACCTGGACAAAACATCAAACCCATGTCTGCCTTAGCTCAGCTGAAAAATTGAAATAATGGTAATACCTGTGCTCCAGAGTTGTTAGAATTTAATGAGATGTTATTGGTAAAATTCTTAGTACAATGCTCATAGTAGGGATTTGCTTTCTTTTTTTCTAATTGCTTCCCTTCGTTTCTTTGCATAAATTCTATTTTTGCCATCATCACCACCACTACCACCTTGTATGGAATATATACTCCTTTCTCCTCTTCACCAAATCTTAAAATTCCCTCTTCCTTTAAAGCATTCCTCAGGAGCTTCTTTCTCCTATACAAGGTCTTTCCTGTACAATCCAATTAATATGCTCTTCAAAATGAAATTTTTTATAACTGTGGAAACTTTACATAAATGTTTATATTTACTATATCCTCTTATCCAATAGAATATATTCTTCTTGAGGATAGGAGCTATTTTCTTTTTGTGCTTTGTACAGAATAGGGACTTTATTAATATTTGTTGAATCAAATTGAACATTATAATTTTCATCAAATATTTGGAAGGTTTTTAAATTGAAAGTTGATGCTGAGTTGATGAACTTAAACCAATTTTTGAAAGTTTCATATGGCAAGATTTGGGTTCACTCTAAAGAAATTTGTGGTAATTAAATCTATCTGAAAAAGAACAAAACAAAACTGGAGTGGACTGCTTTGTGAGGCATTAAGTTCTTTGTCACTAGAATCAAGCTATAGAGAATGTAATAGCACCATTTTCTTAATCTAAATATAGTTGAAGTTCTGACTTCTCAGAGCTCTTTCAACTCAAATATTCCATAACTATAAATAGTTCTAAGTGAATCTCTGAGAAGTAGTTTCCAAAGACTATTCGTGAAGTAAAAAAGACCTGAGTTTATGTTCTAATTGAATCACACTGGCAGTGTGATGGTGAAAAGTGGATTATATGTTAATGAATCAGGAAATACTATAATTCAAAGTTGGAGAGGCGTTATCCATATGCATTAATGGGGAATTTCTACTCTAGAAGTTTTTTTTTCCATAATTCAGTTAAATCCCAGATACAGTTTTTGCCTATCCTACTGATGTGGGTTACCCTGTAGATGGGGTGTGATGAGGAGAGGGCCAGGGAAGTTCTACAACAAAGATAATCAATATAGGAACACTAAAAGAGGTTGTCTCCCACTCCTGCCAAGTATTTGTAAACAATTAAAGGAACATTGAAACAATAACTTTTTGATCAGTACAAGGACAAATGGGTTCCTTGAAATGTATAATTATGAATTACATAAATCTTTAGATCTGAGAAACAAATCCTAGGTCCTTGGTTACAGGTCCCTAAACAGCAAGTACATGTGGTTCAGTTTTCCAGACATGCAGAGTTAGATTCAAACAATACCCAATTTCCACAATCACAGTAACCATTCAAGCAATCAATTTCTTCCCTAACCACCAAGAAAGATAAAAAACATTCTTGAAAACCTCTCAGGGCCTTTGCATTGCCAAGCACTTTCCATCACAAGTGCCACTCCATCACCAGAGCTATTCTACCACCTTCTTCCCTCTGTCAATAAAGCATGATCCCTCCCCATGGAGATTTCCTGAGTTGCCAGTTTTTTGAACAAGACCCTAATCTTGTTGCCTACATCACTACCACCCTTAAAAAAAGCAAGAAAAAGAAATTCTAAGCAAAGATAATGCTGGGAATAAGTAAATTTAGTAAAGACTCTCAGTGTCCCTAAATGTTTTATTCTTCTCCCTTTCTTCACCATTCCTCTTAAGCCCTGCCTGGGTTCCATCATTCATCATACAGATTCTATTCTATAAAAATCTACTGTCCAATTTCTCTTACTCCTACTTTTTCCTAGGATTTGATTTTACAGTGATCAAAACCTCATGCACAGTAAAGTTTTGTAGCAAGGGTATTATGATTTGGTACTCTGGAGTGAGAGTGAACAGCGTTGTCATTCCTTTGGGAGACAAAATTTCTCTTTATCAAAACATGTTCTCTCTCTAGACACTCCTTTAACTCCTGCTATGTAGGAATGATTTCCATCTTGAAATGAAACTTTAGAAGAGCTAACAGCCCAGCTATGCAGGGAATTTGAGTCACTGCTTCTTACTCAATGGCAGGAGGAATGGATTTATATTTATATTGTTTTTGTTGCATTATTAGTATCTGACCTTGGAAGATGTATAATTGATGTAATTTGACTCATTTCTATATGACAGATTTATAAAAGAGAGCCCAAATTCATAGCAAAGCTATATTTATAGTTATAAAATGACTTCTGCTGAAGTTCCCAGTTAGAAGGAAAAATTCTCCTAACATTGAGAAAATAGCTTCCTATCTGTGAATCAGAAAAGATCACACTCTTTTTTAGCATTTACTGTGTCCTTGTGTTGCAAACAAAGGAACCCCAGCAACATAAAAACAGGATCAAGAACAGGTAATTATGAGAAATAATATTAAATAAAAATGTATTTTTAAACAAAATTTATTTCAGGAAAAGAAAAATAAAAGTAAAACTGGAGCAGAGAAAGGTCTACACTTCTCTCTTTCTAACTTGTTTCTCTTAGTGCTTCTACTTTGGGAAAGTGACAAAAATAAGGCACAGAAATTAAAAACAACTCCAAAATTGTCCATTTGGAGGGAACTCATCTTTAATAGCCTTAAATAAGGGAAATATAGATATGGCCTACAGTGCTGTTGCCATGGGAAAATTTCTATCTCTCTTTTTTCCTCTCCTCACTGTCCATTTGAGAGTCCCAGAACTCCTTTGCTTTTGAGGGGAAAAAATAAAAAGCTATGTGACCTCTCTATTCAAGGGCATTCCTCTCTATACACACTAAGAAATATCGAGTCCCAGGAGGTGGGTTGTGACCAGTCAATCCCATTTCATGGGTTGTTACAAATAAATCAATAATTATCTTTCTTCTTCTTGGAGTCCTCATCTCCAAATCTACCTGTCTTTCTGTCTCTGTGTCTCTATTCTCTATTCTCTAAATCTTCCCCCTTGATATCTAAACAATTAAGCACATAATGCTAGCAATGCACATGGTTTATTGCTGTTGTTGTTTTAATGAGTTTGGTTTGAGACAAAGCAAACAGAAAGGTAAAAATACTTTTAAGGAATAGAGATCAGGTATTCCCTTTGTGTGGTATAGGGGAAGTTTCTGTTACACATCTTTTTTTCTAGGCACTCTTCTTGCAGCATCTGTCCACATAGTATTGTAGTATAAAACTTAAAATATCATTTAGGTGCTATATATGTCTTCCATTTACACATACTCATGATATTTCTCATTTCTTCTAATTTAATGATCTTTTTTGATGTCCCGTAGTCTTCCCAGTGTTTTCATTGTTGTTGTTTTGTTTTCCTTCCCTACCTATAGACCTTTAGAATGGGAAAGGATAAATTGTGAAGTAAAATATGGCCTCCTTCATCCCAAAGTCAGGGCTAATTCTCTAGAGAATTGATAGATTATAGAATGGAATGTTGGGAAATTTCTGATCAATTAGTGAGTAATCATCCTAAGTTTCTTGATCTTCTTGGAAACAACAAGATTGTATTACATTCAAATGTGGCAATGAAGTCAGAAACAGATTTCATAGGGCATCAGGACATTTATGTTTCTTTAAGATACCACAAAGTTATCACCTCCTCCACGTAAAGACAACCATGACATTATTTCTTGAGCCATAATACTTTCTCATGATCATAACATCTATCTCTTTCTATTGGTAGTGGAATTTAGCTAAATTTTCTTCATAAGGATAAGAACATATTTTTTGAACATTTATTCTAAAGTATTGAATTAAAGTTGAGACACAAGTTGTAATCCTAGTTCTTTCTATAAGTATTAGCATATCCCTTCAACTTCATTTCAGGGGTCCAAACAAATGTTTATGAGAGCCCAGAGTAGCATAAGGGTTATGTGATTAGACAATGGACTAGGGAAGAGGTGTGTGTTAGGAGGGAAAGAATGATTTCATTGTATTTTGGCAAATCTGAGTTTGAGATGTCTATTGTACTTTCTATTTGAGCTGCAGAGTAAGGGTTAATGATGTGAGATGTTAGGTCAGAAAAGAGACTAGGCTTAGAAATATACACTAAAAGTGATTAATATAGAAATGCTATTTAAATCTATGAGAGGTAGTAAAGTCAATAAGAGAGAATGAGTAGCTTGTGCGGAGAATTCAGGAAAAATACTTGAGATACCCCACAGCTAGAGAAAGTGTTATAAATACTGATCTTTTAAAAATGAAAAAAAGTGATAAGTTAGATAAGAAGGAAGATCAGCAAACACTTATTAAGCAATAGCTCTGTGGCAGGCATTGTAATAAGGTTACCCAAAAAAGGCAAAAACAGTCTTTGTTCTCAAAAAGCTTATTTCCAATGATGGAGACAACATGCAAGCACCTATGTCTAAATACATTGAAAAGGGAAGAAAAGAAATAGAGAATGTACAGGCAAAGGAAAAAATAATTGTTACTTTTCACAGATGATATTACAGTTTACTAGGAGAACCCTACAGAGTCAATAAAAATTAAATGAAACAATTCTCAACTTTACTAAGCTGCAGGATAGAAAATAAACTCACAAAAATCATCACCATTTATGTAAATTAACAGCAGGAAGAGATAGAAAGATACATTTGATTTGAAATAGATACAGATATTATTATATAATGGGGAGGCTACTTGCCAAGATACATAGAAACTATATTAATATAAATACAAAAGACATTTTATATAAAACCAGGTAAATCTAAATAATAAGAGAAATACTAATTCATCAAAAGTAGGAAGAACATATATATTAAAATTGATCATATTGCCAAAGTTAGTTTGTATATTCAATGCCAAACCAGTCAAACTACAAAGGAATATTTTAATAAAGTTTTGTAAAATCCTAAAAAACTACATGTAGATGAAAAACATAATGTCAGTAATACCAAGGGAAATAATGGAGAAAAATGAGATGAAAGGAAGCTATTAGTACTGTTGGATTTAAAAATCAGTCTGGCAGTCTACTGAACTATTTCTGGCCTGGACAAGCTACCCCCAGCCCCCAAGGTTTCCCAGCACAGTCTTCCTTATCTCCCCCTAACATAAACCTAAAACTGAAGCTATCTTATCTGATGAATATTAACCTTCTTAAGGAATGTTTGTCTATGTTTACCTGCTTTACAATATTTGCCTATTTAATGTATGTTTGCCAAATGCTTCCAGACCTCTGACCCTGAAACCCCACCCCCCCAAAACAGATGCTTCCTGACCACCTGTCCCTGACACTACCTTGATAATTATGTATGTACCAACCCCCTTCCCCAAACATTTCTATATAAACTCTTGGCTGAGAATTCAAAGGGGTCTTTCAGGCATGCCTCTCTGCCTAGCGACCCTAGCTATTATTGCTAGTAAAGAATGAGCCTCTTCTTGCATATTGCATTGTCAGTGTGATTATTCCTTCGGCCATGAACCTGGGTTAAGTATTAAAATTTGGGTACAACAGTACCAGATATCAAATACTACAAAGCAATAGAGATGAAAACAATTAAGAGAGTTCAATCACTGGATGACTTTAGGCACACAAAATAGAGATGCAAATGAGAAAATTAGCCTACCATTTGAGAAACCTCTCTAGATCTATCTATCATCTCCAGACAATCTGATAAAGATGGCTTAGTTGAAAAGAAGTAAGGACCCTGAAGATCTTTTAGCTCATACTTCCATCTCTTTCTCTTGCAGCATGGAGTTTATTATATATACTTCAAGACTCATTTCACACAAAAGAACCCCCTCCCAAAACTTTGTGTTTGCGCAGAAACACAAATTATGTCATATCAAAGCACAATAAAGTTATAGTTTTACAAATAATTTTCTTATGAAGATAATGCCAGATGAGAAAAAAGTCCCAAGGCTAAAAATGAGCCTCACTTTATCTAAAAGTTATTTTGCCTGAGCTTGCCACTCCGTGACCTTGGGATGCCTGTAGCAGTTAGAGAGATATACCCACAGATGCAGCTTTATGCTGCTGAGTGAAAAAGGGCTGTTAACTCATTAAGTGCTGGTTTACTAAGAACTTAAAGTTTTCCTAGAAGGCTATAATGCTTTTCAATAAGAAAAGGAGTCAAAAGATGAGTCTCAGATTTTCATCTATTTAAGACTCTGTTTCTCTCATTGGCCTCCCACAGAAACCTAAGATTCAATTACTAAGAACTATATGATAAAAACTATTAGTAGAAAATTACAAACAAAAAATTTGAAGACAATCTGGCAGAAACTAGAAATTAAATCAATATCTAGTACCAAAACTTCAAATTAGTTCAAGCTATAGACAGAAAGGTTGCCATCATTAAAAAAATTAAAAATGGAAAACAACAGAGTAATTTCTTGTCATATCTATTCTAAGGAAAAAGTTTAAAACCAAATAGAGGATAGAGAGGATTATAGAATATAAAATAGACATTTTTGAATATATACATTTTTCAAAAATTAAATCAATGTAATTAAAATTAGAAAATTAATTAGCAAGTGTTAGCATATGTATGCACATATGTATATATATAAACATGTGTAAAGAATCATCATCGATAAATTTTCATTTCTAAGATATATAAGGAATTGATGCAAATTTATAAGAATAAGCAATTCATCAGTGTATAAATTGGAAAATACATATATGTGTACATATAATATATGAAGAGGCAGTTTTCAAAGGAAGAAATCTAAGCTATGAAGATGCATAAGAATATATGTGAATATATGTAACAAAACAAATTAAAACAAACTTGAATTTTTTAAAAATAATGGACTAGAAAGAAGATGACTGTGATGGCAATCTGCTGGAGAAGAGAGGAAGCCAATATCATCATCTTTCATCATCATTTCTTGGGGTGGGTGGCTCAGTGGATTGAGAGATAAACCCAGAGATGGGAAGTACTGGGTTCAAATCTGGCCTCAGTTACTTCCTAGTTGTGTGACCCTGGGCAAGTCACTTGATCCCCATTGCCTAGCCCTTACCAGTCTTCTGCCTTACAACCAATATATAGTATTGACTCTAAGATGGAAGGTAAGGGTTTAAAAAGAAGAAGGGCCAGAGTCTCTGGCCTCTGATCTGGAAGATCAGACTCTCAAGTAAATCAGAAATACTTCACATGCACCAGATATGTAAGCCTGACCATCCAAAATAAAAGGAAGAAAAAATTAAATGACAAATGATGGAGGGGCTTCAAGAAAAAAAGTTCATTAATGCCCTTTAAGTGAAGCTGTAAACTGGTAAAAATAATTTTTGATAATAATTTTGAACTATGCAAAAAGATTTGTTCAACTTCACATATTTCTGAATCTAGCAATATCACAAATAGGTCTTTGCCTCAAAGAGATATGAAAAAAGAAAAGAAACCAATATGTGGAGATAAAAAATTCTAGCAGCTCTTTTTGTGGTCATGAAAAACTAGAACTTCAGGGAATATCCATCAATTGAATGGCTGAATACATAACCAAATCTAAATATGACAAAATTCTATTAAAGTGTAATAAATTATAAGAATAAAGATTATTTTCAAAGAAATCCTGGGAGTTATGTATGGCCTTATGTAGTATATAGAGTATAACAGAAACAAGAGATCACTTTATACCAAAAGAACAAAGAAAACAAAAAAACAAGCAAAAAACAACAAGGCAGGAAAGTTAAATGACTTTGAAATAATTAGAAACTCTGAATCATGCAATATTCAAGCAAGATTTCAAAAAACTCTTAATGAGAGGCAATGGCCTGAATGAAGATGGAGACTTTTTTTCAGACAAGTAAGGGGTATTGGTTATAGAAATAGAAAAGTGATTTTATTGGAAAAAATGTAATTAACAAAAATGTACAAACAAGATAAATATATATATCATACAGCAGTTTATATATCATAACTATATGTGTCCATGTGTGTAAACATATACTTATATTACATTATATATGTGAATTGATTGAAATGATGAAATGAAGACCATATCAGAAGGGAAGTGCCAGCAATGAGGAAGATCAGGTTAAGAAGAGAACAAAGAAAGAATAATGTCACAAAAATGGAAAGAAGAAAATATCCAAAGAAATAAATAAGGAAGTACTAAGTATTTCACTCAGTTCAAGAAAGATGAATATTATTATTAAACCTGAGAATTCAGAGATGACAAATGGATTTGAAAAGGAACATTTCAGAAGTCAGAAAACAAATTGTTAAGAAGCATAGTTATAGGAGAGAGGATAATAAGTATAGGTGACTGTGCAATTGTTATTGTTTTCCAGGAGTTTGGGAGAAAAAAGATATAAGTTTGAGTATCTTATAGTCTAAAGGTTTTGTTGTAGCTTTTTTTTTATTTTTGGAGAGGTGGGGCTTGTATTTTATTTTGTTTAGTTTTGTTTGTGGTTGACTTTGTTCTTGTTCTGTTTTATTTTTTAGAATTATGTAAGCTTTTGTCTGTGGAAATGAAACAATAGAAAGAGTGAGAATGGAGATATGAAATAAAAAGGAGATGACTGGGGTTACAATCTATTGAAGAAGATGGATGCAGATTTTGCCATTTTTTTCATCAGAAGGTCCACTCCTGGAGTAAAGACTCAAGTAAAGAAGAAGAGAATGAGAGCAAATGTTTTCTGTAGATGTCCACAAGGAACACCAAGTATGATGGAAGAAAATTACTACAAGGAAAATTTCAGATTTCACCTCTGGAAGAACTGTCCTACAATGAATCAATCCTTTCAGGAAGTAATGAGCTTTTATCAGCAGAAAAATTCAGACAAAATCTTATATTATCTCCTTTTAGGAATGGCATAGAAAGATTGATGCTATGGGATTTGATGAGATTTCAGATTCGTTTTGTTCAAGCTTCCAAGATTAAATAATTTGGGTAGCACTAAAGACATACTTGATCTTAGGAGTTATGTTTTTCTATATCATGTAAGCAATCAGCTGGCCATATAAAGGCAGTACCACACCCACAGGGGAGAGATTGTTGGAATTTAGTATGTTGTGTCACCAGAAGTTCTTTAGCATGGAACCCAAGAAAATTCTTTCCCACTGATTTCTATCCCCCAAATAATGGTTCTCCCTCTCCCAAACTATATGTATGTATTTACTCATACAGATATAATTGATACTTCGTTTACAGGGTTTTTCCCAGTCTAAATTCAATGTTTCATACTACCAAAGGAAAGAATGGCATTTTTCAAAAATGTCTGAAATAGAACAGTGAGATTTTACTGCCTGTTAATCTGTTCTCCATCTTATTTTGATGTAAGATTCTGTTTTATAATGCCCAGGATTGGGAATTTTTTTTAAACCCTTGTACTTCGGTGTATTGTCTCATAGGTGGAAGATTGGTAAGGGTGGGCAATGGGGGTCAAGTGACCTGCCCAGGGTCACACAGCTGGGAAGTGGCTGAGGCCGGGTTTGAACCTAGGACCTCCTGTCTCTAGGCCTGACTCTCACTCCACTGAGCTACCCAGCTGCCCCAGGATTGGGAATTTTTAACAGTAACCCAGGATATAGTTAGACTATTTGTATTAATTAGAGAGCAAGGATTCATTGAAAATTTCTGCTAATCTGTCCTATGCCTATACTCTGGAAGATGATAAGATAAACATGAGGTAGTTTCTCATTTAGTTCTGCTATTCTGGCATATTGACATCTGCCACCCTGAGTTCTCTCACAAAGGTATGCACAAGATTATAGAAAAAAATCTTAGAACAGGGGTTTTTAATCTGGAGTTCATGAACTTAAAAAACAAATTTGACAGTTATATTTTGCTATAATTATTTTCCTGTATAATTCTATCAATTTTATTTTATATATTAAAAAATATTCTGATATAGGTTCATAGGTTTCATTAGACATCCATTATTGTCCATGCCACAGAAAAATTTAAGAACATTGCTCCTTGAGCCTTAGAGGTCTTTACCAGCTTGCAGTGACTTTTTGAAAGCCATTATTGCTGTCAGAAATTCCTCTCTGGTCTGTACTGCTGACTCATCTCCACAGGACTTTGTCTATCTACCATGTCATTTAAAATAAACTGTCCTATTTTTCTGATTATGCTAGCATTAGTGGAACAAATGACTACTGGCAGTTTATATTTGATAAAGCTTGTCTAAAGAGAATGTTGAATAAAATTGCACTTACAATAACAGCTTACTTAATATAAGAATAGCAGGAAAAGGTGTGTGCTTCCTTGAAGTGTCAGATTATATTGATCCAAGTCTAGGAATTGGGCATCAGAGACAGTTCACATCTTTCCAGAGCTCTCTTGCTTTTTGTTTCTTTTCTACCCATCTTTTCAAATGTAACTCAATGGTATCTTTTTCATAGAACCTTCTCTAATTCCTCTATTTGTCACTCTGCTTCCAAGAAGAAAAATGTGACATTTAATTTTTTATATTCTAGTTCCCTTATATTAGTAATATATGAAGGATTGATATTTCCTCAGTTTTGTTCATTCCAGGTTTGGGAACAACCTCTACCAAACAAGATTACTCTTTATATATGACCCAATAAATAAAACTTAGGAACACATTAGAATAAATCATTTATCTGGGGGCATCTAACTAGTAAATATCAAAGAATATATAACCTAGGTCTTCCTCATCAGCATTCCATCTTGACACTATCATATTATCACTGTACATATTATAGTTACGTGGATTGGAATTGTGTCCCCTTAATAGACTAAAATCTATGTCCACAAAGATTTTAATTTTAGATGAATTTATTGTCTCCTATAGAATTTTACCCAGTGATAGGTATATAGCAAATGCTCAACATTGTTGTTATAAGCTTAAAATAAATAAATAAATTATAGATATAGATATATATTTATTCTCTTCTGCATCACCACTATTTTTGCCCACTCATCTTATTATCTGCACACATCTTTTTAATATATCATAGTCCCTATAGATATTGAACTCCTTAGGATCATAAAATTTAGCAAGGAAAGAATTTAAGACATTTAGTTCATTCCATTTATTTTACATCAGAACAAATTGAGCCCAAGATGTGATATGACTTGTCCCAACTTTCAGAGTTATTCTTATGTATTACTTGATAGAATTATTTTCCATATATCTTCCTATGTTGCATGTTGTTAAACTGTTATATTTATTACAATCAGGCTTATAATAAGTCTAACTGATCTTCTTGCCTGTAGTCCATCCTCTTTGCAACTGATATTTTTAAACTTACTAGCTACCATACTGCTAACTTAAGTTTTAGTGTTCCCTTAGTATCTCTTCCTCTGAGTGGAGGGTTATAGGGCAGAATGCCAAATTCAGTTCTTTCCAATTTACATCTGTTGCTTTGCCTGTTTTCAACTCCACTAACAAGATTTCTTTATACTGGCTACCCTTTGGAGTCCTTCACCCTGTTTTCATCTCAGCCAGCTTTTCTGGCTTTTTTGGCATATTTTCTCAAAATTTAGATTGTAATCTTCTAGAAGACATGGACTGTCTTTCTTTTTTATTAATTAACTTAGGAAGAATGACCAATTTTATTATATTGGTAGGACTTACACATAGGCAATTAATCTTTTTCAAATTATTTAGATTTCACTTAATTTGTGTGAACTATAAAACATGTTATTGGTGGAGCTGCAAAATGATACAACTATTTTAGAGGGCAATCTGGAAACCTGTCCAATGGGCCATCAAATTTGGCCCAGAATTACCACTGTTAGTTTGGTAGGAGATTGAAGATGGGGGAAAGAATCTACCTATACAAAAATATCAATGATGGCTCTTTTTGTGCTACCAAAGAACCAGAAGCTGAAAATATGCTAATAATTAAGAAATAGCTGGACAAGCTGTGGTATATGATTATAATGGAATACAATTGTTCTGTAAAAAAATCACAAAAAAAGATAACAAAAAAATCACTGAAGAAAACTTATACAAAGTGACACAAAGTGAAGTGAGAATGTTCTTCACAATAACTATGATGATCAATTGTGAATGATTTAACTATCATCAACAAGGTGAGGATTCAGGACAATTCCAAGAGATTAATTACAAATAAAAGGATATCTACCATCATAGAAGAAATAATATTGGAATGCAAAATGAAACATACCATTATTTATGTCCTTCATGAATTTTTCTCTAATGAAAGCTATTTGCATCTTATTTCACAACATGATGAATATGAAAATATAGATATTATATGATAAAATATGTACAAACCATGCCATATTATCAGTGTTCTTGGAGAGGGGGAAGAAGTGGAAAGGAGAAAGACCATGAATTGTAAAATACCAGAAAATGAATACTGAAAAATTATATTGACATGTAATCTTGAAAAAATTAAAAATTATAATGAAAAAACTAAGAAATCATCTATCCCAGTGATGGAGAACCTTTTAGAGGCTAGGGTAATGTGAGAAATGTCCTCAGATGTGTGTAGAGAGGAAGAGTGGAGCATCACAGCCTTGCATGTCTCTTCCTTTTTAGTAACAAACACTGGTGAACTTTGTGCTGCCGCAATGGTACGCATATCCATAGAGAGCACTCTGGATATCCCCTCTGACATGCATGCCATAGGTTCGTCTCCATGGCTCTAGACTAATTTATCACCAAAACATTAATCCTTCCAACTTTATCCCATGCAGTGATCATCTAAATTCTGAGTCTAGGCCTCCAGTGATAGAAAAATTAGTACCTATCAGTGGAATCAATTTCATCATTGGGTAGCTCTAATTGTAAAGATTTTGATAAAGTCTAAATGTGTGAAATGTTCTTATGAAATCTATTAATCATTTTTTGTACCTCCTAAGTGTAAGGCACTGTGCTTAGTGCTTTGAAAGAGGGAAAAAAGAATATATGCTGTAAGAATGTAAATCATCATGTAACAAGTGAAAAATGATTAGCATAAACAATAAATGTCATACGAATTTAAATTGGCATGATCAGTCCTGAACTCTGCAAATGTTAATCAGAGAAGGAAATGAAGGCAGGCTAGTCACTTAGACAGAAAAGTGTGCCCTCTCTTTGGAATCAGAGGATCTAGGTTAGTATCTGAACCACTGTGAAATGGATGTATTCTCTTTTAAGAGGACTTTGCATTATATATCATAATCATACACACACAAATACAACTAATAGCACATAAAAAACCTTGACTCTCAAGTGAAAGGTCATGGATTAAAATCTTGACTCAGATGATAATGACTCTAAACAATTCACTTAACCTCTCTATAATTTAATTTGCTCAACTGGAAAATGAGGTATTAATAGAATACCCCAAAGGTACTATATATATATATATGACTACACACATATATATGCAAATAGAGGGCCACATATGTATGTACCTATATAGTATAATTATATAATATATATTATATATACAAATATATATAAGAAATCCATATATAAGCATATGTAGTATACATATATGTTTATAAATATGTATTTAAATACTTATTCATAAGTATATATAGCATATGTATATCCTTATAAATTTATCTAAATATACAAACATTTAAGTAATATTTTAAAAGTATATATATACACATATGCATACATATAAACACAATATATCCATCTATATATACATACTGTTTTCTTGACCATTGTATTCTTGAACTTTATGAGTAGTTTATTTGAAAGTTCATTTAAGGGAAATATTTCATAATGTATCATAAGCATGAAATGAAGCCAATGGACCTTGTGGCCTCTTCTTTCATCCCCTTTGGTAAAGCCTAAAGATGGAAAGTCATTGATTTGCAAAAGGAGGCAAAGCAGAGCTTCACCTTTCCTTACTGATTTAACTACTGCTATGCTTAAAGTGTAGATTAGGAGCTGAATGGGAAAAAAAAAAGGTGACAAAGAATAAATCTTCCTTAAACACAGTTCCCACCAACAAGTATAAAATCATGGAGACTAAGAAACTGACAAGCAGTTTTCTGACCTTCAAATGTTCATTTCTGATGTCAGTTTAGACTGGCGATATGAGGCACCCTACAGGCCTGCACTGAACATCCAAAGTACAGCGTTCCAGGAACATAGAATTAGTTAATATTGGGGGACCATCAAGCAACTGAATTCCTGAATTCTTAACCTATCTTATCACCCATTCAACTATACTTTATTGTGCAGTCAGTCATCGTTTGCCATTTGGGGTTTAGCAAAAGTATTGGCCTGGTTTGCCAGTTCCTTCTCTAGCTCATCTTACAGATGAGGGAATTGAGGCAAACAGGAGTAAGTGACTTGCCCAGGGTCAAAAAGGAAGTGACTGAGGCCAGATTCCTGACTCCATTACCAACAATCTAGACATTGCTTAACATAGCTACAACTATGTTACACCCCATAATAAAACTCATTAAGATTCATAAGTTGTAGGTAAAGGGTATTCCATTGTGTGGCTGGAAATCTCCAAAATCACAAAGAGGTATGAGGGGCTTTCACTGGAATCCAATATATGACAAAGGGAAATCACACTTGCACTTTTTACCTTATAAGGGTATTGTAATGTTCAAATGAAACAATATAGATGAAAGTCATTTTAAATATCATTAAAAAAAATTAACAAATATGAATTGTCTTGTCTTCCCACCCACCTCTGCCATTAAGAGGAGTGGATAGGCAAAAAGGAAAGAAAAACAAGTATTTGTATTCAGGCAAAACAAATTCTCTCATTGGACATATCCAAAAATACTTGCCTCATTCCATATTCTGAATCATTTTTTTGCTCTGTCCAGAGGTGTATAGCTCATTTCATCATAAGTTCTTTGTAAAATAAATAGAGTGCTACAACAAAGTGAACTCCTTATGAGGAATATATGTATAATATATGAATAATCAAATTGTATGATATTGTTTAGAAAAACTAGAGATTTGTGATAGAAATAGAAGCTGAACTTCAACTTTATTCTCTCCTTTTCTGAATGTGGTATAAATCAAGGTGAAGCCAAGATATATGGTTAGTTCTAGAAAGAGGGAACCAGGAAGCCTTAAAAGGCTTGAGCTTAATATAGCATATGGTGTGTGAAGAGATGACTCCATGATGGAATGTACCCTGTTCTGCACTAATGTTAATGGCACATCTGCTTATCTCAGATAAGGCTTGCTTTCTTCAGCCAAACCCAATAAGGAAATGTATGTGCTGAAGTGTGAGTCAACCTATTTCCTGCCTGTCTGCACTCCTATAAAAGTTACATGTAACTTCTATTTGGGGGCAACTCTCACTAGGACAGTACCCTGGCCAGTAATAAAGGTTCCACTAATTTAAACTTCTGGGTGTCTGGACATTGTTGAATAAAGTACTCCACTTTAGAGGTTGTATATAAAATAGTAGCTCCTTTCCATGTTTCATTTTCTTTTACATTTTTCTTTCACTAACCTTGTGAATCAGGAAGTATATTATTCCCATTTTAGAGAGGAGAAAACAGAGCTTCAGAGAAATGACTTACCAAAAAAATCATATTTAATAATTGGTAGGGTTAGGTCTCAAAGAATGCAGTACATTTTTGCATGAAGACTCACTGTACTTAATTGATTTGAGCTCCTTAACATCAGGAAAACTTTTAATTTTTGTTTTTATATTCCCAGTGCCTATTAAAATATCTGAGAAATGATATGCATTTAATAAATGCTTGTTGATCAATGATAAAAAATATTTGTGTTGTGTGGTTGTGTATGTTGCTATCCAAAATAAGGGGAATTGAACAGAATGATAATTTATTTGACACCTACTCTATGCTAAGCATTGTAGAGGTGCTTTTATGAATATTCTTTCATTTGATCCTCACAACAACCTTCAAAGGTAGATACTGCTATTATCTTCATTTTACAGATGAGAACAGTGAAGCAAAGAGATATTAAATGAATTGCGTACAATAGATTTGAGCTCTCTTTGACCTAACCCTTCTAGCTATTGCTCCACCAGCTAACTGCTTCTAAGTTTGACATGAATTATTACTTGAATAGGTAGATAGGATCAGAGATTCATAGGTTCATAAATCTCGAGTTAGAAAAGATTTTAAACCCTTTAGTCTACCTCCAAGTGTGAAAACTAAGGTCGAGAGAGAATTTTCATTTTGCATTAAGAACAAAATTTCTTTTTTTTATATTTGGAGAAAAGCCTGAGGAAAAAAGACTAATTAATGGAATCAATATCTTTAGTGTTACACATTAAGGATGAAAAGGGAAAAAAAAACAAATAAGACTGTTGGTGCCCATTGGTTGTTAAATTCATAATAAATGACAGCATCAATTCATGTGAATTGCTAAAGAAAATGTGACTACTGGAAGAAGTGGTATAACCCTGATTTTTAATAATCTCAAGTAGTCCATTTCTCTGATCATTGATATGTCAAAGTTATAACCTTCCTGTTCCTGAATATTATTGTATCATATCATTAGATAAATAATGGAAGCAAAGTACCACAGCCTAGGAGTTTCAATCAGGCAAATTCTTATCCTCTTCAATTTCCTATTGTAGGCCTATACAGTTTACCTTCTAGATAAGCAGTAAAGTATGTTTGGCTTACGCATGTCATTAAATATTTTCTCTTAGTTGCCTTTATATATATGAACTGAGGGAAATATCGTTGACCCATATCCTAGTATTGTAACCACATAGTTTAATAATTGAGCAGATATCAAAATGCATTTGGCAAAAAGGACTATAATATGATCATATTTATTATTATGCAAGTCGTTAATTTACTTATTGTTGAGTTACCCACTAGAATCTGCCTAGGAGCACTTTAAACCTGTGTGAATTTTCTTAACCAATGTTGACAATGATGGTGGAGCCAGCCAGATAGAGATTAAGAAACCTGATAGAGACTGAAAGTGAATTTCTGCTTTACCATCAAAATGGAAAACTCAAGAAAATGGCATAACAGATGGTAGAACTGATATAGAGAGAGGCAATGTGAGTTTTTTCAAAGTTGCAAAGAATCTACTATCAAAAACTAGAAATATAAGGCAGGAAGGAAATTGCAAGTGCTTGAAGCTATTAGCATCCTTCCCTTTATTGACATCTCCAACTTCAGTAATCCTATTAGAATATGTTGCTTATGAGGAAAAGGTTATAATATTCATCCTAAGACTGGCTAGTTAACTTTACCAAAAAAAGGAGATAGATTTCACAACACATCTTGGAATCCATGTAGTTGTCTATGAATATGTGTTCTTGTCCTGCAGATAGACTGGAACTAATAACAGTGGATAGCTTGATTCAAAATATTCCAAGAACTGGGACTACTCAATATTCATATTCTTAGGAGGACAACCAGTAATACTATTGCCAAATTATTCAATGACTACTTATTTGATTACATATTATGTAACCATTGTTGTTCTATGCTCTTTAACGGATACAAGTTCTACCAAAGACATAATTCTTACCTTCAAAAATTATATTCATGTTACAAAAGCAATGCATGAAAGAGCAGAAGGATAATATAGGCTACAGTGTAATCAAGAGATGTAGTGTAGTAGAAGGAATAAAAAGAATCGGAATCCTTGTGCTCTGTACATGTTTCAGCTACTTACTTATTGGTAGTGTAACTTTGGGCAAATTACTTAGCTTCTCTTTGAATCTCAATTTGTTCATATGCATAAAGAGTATATGATTACTTACCTTGAATCCATAATAAGACTATTGTAAGAATCCAATGATAAAACATGGAAAAATAATTTACAAACTGCAAAACTCTGAATAAGGATATTGAGTGCTAAACTATATAATATAGGGAGTAAATAAAATTTCATACTGAAATTACGTATAGAAGAAAATTTTATAGCTAATAGGGTCATTGTAGATAGATAATTTTTTTTTACATTGAGGAGAAGGAAGAAGGGAATAAGCACTTACATAATATCAACTATGTGCCATGCACTGTGCTAAATGCTTTACAAAAATTTGATCTTCAAAACAACCCAGGGAGATAGATGATCTAGAGAACTTAGAGGTCTTCTATTTCAAATCTACAGATAAGGAAACTCAGGCCAACACATCTGTAATTAAGTATTGATTTGCTCATGGTCCTATAGTGTCCTAATGCCATCAGGATTTTGATTCCCATTCTCATTCTCTTCTTACTATACCACTTTCTCTTATAATGATAGAATGTTATTACTGTAATTAAGTGGTTTTGGAGAGGTAGAATTAATAAAGTATTAGTCTAAGAATCAAAAGACTTGGGTTCACATGTTGCTTTTGAACACATGTTATTTGATCTTTGATAAGTCATTTAAGGACCCCAGCTAATTCTGTAAGTCTATAAGTGTCACAACTGATACCCATGAACCTTGACAGATGACAATGAAGATATAGAACCAAACATAATGCTAACAACAAAATGGAAACATTAAAAAGTTAAGGACCATCATATAGTTTTTAATATGTTTTATTTTATTCCCCATTACATAGGAAAATGATTTTCATATTCATTCTCTAAAATTTTGAGTTCCAGCTTCTCTGTTTCCTTTTCCATTCCATCCCTCTTCCATGAGATGGTAATCAATTTGATCTAGGTTATACATGTTCTATCTATCATGTGACACCATATAATTTGGAAGTACTTTAACTCTGCTCCATGCCTAAAAGCTTTGAAATCACAGAATCTGGATATTTTGTCAAATTATCTCTTTGACACAGGGCTTCCATGTTTAAGAGAGTGGAATCATGTATATGAGAAGGAAATGACAATTTGATGCTACTATAAGCATTTTACCAAATATTTATTGAGTTCTTCCTTGTTTGATATTCTACTGGTTACTCCATCCTGCTTCAAATAACTTTGGATTTTATATGAATAGATAAATAATAGTGAGCCAGTTCAGAGACCTGCATTTGATATGCATACCTCAGTTTAGCAAGAGGAAACATCAATTAATTCAATTCACTTCAATTCAATTCAATTTAAAAGACATTTATAAAGTGCCTACTATAAGGAAAATGCTTTAGAAATGTTAATTTCTTGTCCTAAAGCAACCTCAATAACTGCACCTCAGTGCTTTCACCTCCAAAGAGAGATCAGTCACACTAGACATTTCATTAAAGACAAACAGTGAATAAGGCTAAGGTTAAAGAACTAGGAGATCTGCAAAACACACCAGAAATTCTTCATAATTGGATTCCAATTTTTTAAAAGCTTTTCCCTTTGAAACCTGAACTGTAGCCATCAGTCCATGAGCCAGGATATTGCTGGCTAAAACTCCGTTTCATTCTATCTTGGCAGTGTGGATATGCCTGAAAGTAGCTGACTGCCAGTGGCATTGATAACTGTGACTGTGCAGAAAAGAGAGAGAGAGAGAGAGAGAGAGAGAGAGAGGCTCTGATGAAAGAGACATAGAGGAAAAGGGAGCCTGTTTGCCAGAGACAAGAGTGAAGGATCCGGAGGGAGGGGTTGCAAAAGGGAGATTTTTATTGGAAGCAGTTAAAGTGGTTGCTATGAGACCTGCTCCAGCAAACAGAGGCACAGCAGCCAGCCTGAAACTGATTGTTCTTATCTCTTTTACGAAATCTTTCTTTTTACACAGTTTTTGAGTTGTTTAATATCCTAGCAAGCACCTGACAGTGGTGAGTTTCTTCCACCACCACCCCTCCCCATCCTGCTCTTTCTCTTCTTCCTTCTCCCGTACTACTTCTTCAGTTCTTGCTGTAAAATGGAGATAGAGAATGAGACCATCTGCTCCTCAGGCAGCTCCTCAGGAGGGTCCAGAGAGTACAAGGTGGTGATGTTGGGAGCAGGGGGAGTTGGTAAAAGCGGTAAGTTTTTATACCAAATGTTGGGTACAGAGGGATGAGGGAAGTGGACAACTTTAAAGAGGAAGGAAAATGATGCTGCTGTTGCTGTGAGGATTTACTGCTTAGTTAAACTTAAGAGTGGTAATTGATGACCAGCTGCTGATGAATCAGCTGAATTTAGTTGCTGATCACAATGCTAAATGGAATTCTAAATGAATACTTTCCCCCTTCATAATTCATATATTTATAATTGAGAATTGTTATTTATCATCATATTATCTTTGTTAAATGGTCATGGTGTTTTAAGTGGTTGGAATAAGTTGCAGAATTGGTTCTTATCCTTAATGTACTTACTTATCACATTGATGGAAAAGGAGCATAATTTTGGGAAAACATTACTCAACTTGCTTTCAGAACTGGGATCAAGACCTAAAAGAACTATTGAAAAGTCACTTTTAAAATTTCTAAGTTTTGATTTCCTTGTGTGAAAAATAAAGATATTGAGAATACCACATATCACAGAATCATTGTAAGATAAATATTAGATATATGTGATAAATTAACATAGTGACTGTGAGAGTCACACTCTTTAAGCCTAAGTTTCTTTGTATCTAAAATCAGTATAATACAAGTTGTGCTACCTATCTCAGGTTTTAACAAAAGAGCTATGTAAACGTGACCTATTAATACAATATGTGAATGTGGAAAATTCACTTAACAACTGTGTCTTATCTTTTTTTTTCATTTGGAGAATGGAAATAATAATACTTACATTACCTGCTTCCTGGGGTTTATGTCAGGAAAACATTTTGTAAGCTGTAAAAGACTGTTTAATTTTGTTATTCATACAGAGTGGTATAACTATAGAGAACTAGACTTGAGTTCAAATTGTTCCATAGACAAATTTTAGCAGGATGAAACTAGTCGTCACTTAGTTTTTTTCAGCCTCTCTGTTCATTTTCATATCTGAAAAAGGGGTTTCAGTCTCATAATAACTACCTTGAAGAGTGCCAAATGAGAGAACATGCAACGTGTTTTGCAAATATTAAAGTGCTGAATAGGAATAGGGCCTGGACTTGTGATTTCATTGATAGAGGCAACCTCAAGATGAAGAAGCATCTTCTTTTACCAAATCAGGCAGGAACTTTTTCTTAGAGGTGCCTAGGGCACAAAGAGTTTAAGTGACTTATCCAGAATCATAGAGCTAGCATATGTCAGAGAAAGGAACTGATCCCAAACTTTGTGAATCTGGATCAAGCTCTCTTTTTACTAAAAATTTCTTAATTTATAAATAGTATATATTTAAAAAATACATTATAAGTATTAGTTGTGGTTGCTACTGCAGCTGT
The DNA here is from genome assembly GCF_016433145.1 of Gracilinanus agilis. Taxonomy (NCBI): domain Eukaryota; kingdom Metazoa; phylum Chordata; class Mammalia; order Didelphimorphia; family Didelphidae; genus Gracilinanus; species Gracilinanus agilis. Next base: position 411,405,581 of record NC_058130.1, read on the forward strand.
AGGTATTGTTGTTAAATCCCCTAACAGACTACAAATCCACTGAGATTAGCTATTATTTATTAAATAAAAAATATTCATGCCACCTGGACCCTATCTTGCATAGAATATACACCAAATAAATGTTTTCTGAAGTGTTTCTGAATTTGGAGACATGTTATAGACATGCTCAATGAACTTAGAGAAGGTTGACAGGCTAGTGTATTAATTGTTTCCTATTCCCTTCCCTTTGTCTGGGAATGAGAAATGTGTTGAAGGATAGAAAATTTGAGGGATGTGAAATTAGAGATAGCTATGAAGATGAAAGAGATAGCTCCCCTGTGGAAGCTGGCCAACTGAAGCAAACTTTGACAGAATAAAGTTAAACTAAAAGCCATCAGAATAGGGCATGATGAAGTATTCACACACACACACACACTCACACACACATTAGATGTAGAGTTACTGGAGGGGATTAATAAGGCCAAAAATGACATATTAGAAAGATGAGTATGGCAGCAGCATTTGAGTCTGATTGGATTGAGAAAGCCTAGGGGCAAGGATGTCACTGAAAGGGACATAATGATTTCCAGGCACGTGCTTAAGATCCACATTAGGGATCTAATTGTGGAAGTGTCCCAGTAAAGAGAAGGACTCAGTCATTGTGGAGAGAAAAGCTACAGGCTTTAAAACAACTTTACTCTAGGGTAAAACAAAGTAAAGTCAATTCCAAGATTCTGTGAATGAGGAAACCAAAGCACTGATGGTTTCTTCCAAAGGAATAAGAAAGGGAAAAAAGGAGAGAAACATTTAGTTTGAGGAGATAGCAAGGTGTCAGTACTGGGAGCAAAATTAAATGGAATAGGGAAGTTAGGGAAGAGAAAACAAGGTTTTAGAAGTGCTCTGCATTCAAATGGTTGTCAAAACAAACAAACAAACAAAAAAATGAGTCACCTCACCCAAGGAGAAAAGTCACAAAAGAAAAGTTTTACAATTGTGAAATGACTAAGCATTAAAGAAGCATTTCCAAGGTGTCAGGACTAAATAGCTTACATGTGGTTATATATGCATATATACTTGCTTACATACTGACACCAGACAATATGAAGGCACATACATACAAGAAATATGTGTAATTTATTCCACATGCAAACACATGCATTTGTTATCTCTAATTGGTACATGCACACATTTACACATGTATAGAGACACAGAGATACACATGTATATATACATACATACACATCCATGTGGGTATAACACATACCTGCTGCAATAATGTGTATGTGCATGCACACGTGTCATGAAAATATGCATATATGGAACTAGAACACATAATTTTATGTTTGCGTGTATTTGTATATGTGTATGTGCACATATACAGACATACACACACATATAAAATAGAAGAGTGAGTCAGAATATGAGAAATCCTGAAAAGGATCAGATAAAGAAGAAGAAGAGAGGGCAAAAGTGAAAAAAAAAATAGAATAGAGGGAAAGCTGAGAGAAGAGGGCAGGACAGGAAAGGAGAGGAGAGGGAGAAAAAAGGGGAGGATTGCACTTTGTAGATTTTAGGTGACACAGATGCCTGTAGCAATCACATATGTGAATTATTATTATTATTATTATTATTTTATCTTTTTTTAAAAATTTCTATTTCTTAATGAATCTTTGGGAACTGGGGAGATGTAAAGATATGGAGATGAGGTGATTATATTAAACTCTGACCTATGCTATAGTAATAGCCATGCAGCTAGGAGAACATGATGATCTGGAATAAAGTATCTTTCAAAGTAGATATTCTATTATTAGAGATAATTGCCCCTTTACCATCACATATAAACATGCACCTATGCCATCTCTAAATATGAAGTATTTGATTAACTATTGTCACATATTTCCAAAGAAAATCCCATCTTTGCTTTGCACACAAAAAAAGAAAAAAATGCATTGACCATAATTAGATCTTCAGGAAATTACTTTTCCAAATGTGATAATGTTAAATATGAGCTTCTTAGTCAGTATCATCAGCCTCAACAGGAAAAGGAAAGAGAAAGCCAATTAGTCTGACTGCAGTAATTATATAAGGCAGGAATACTTTATTTTTTATCCAGAATGTAAAGTATATTCTCCTACAATAGCAAATTAAAAAGAATGATGCAGCCAAATGTTTAGAATTATAGTTTATATTTATGTGACTAAAATTCCTGGGCTGTGATTCTTTACTCCCATTATTTATCCACTGAAAAGGGCCATCAATATTCAGGAACAAGTAGAATATAACTTCTGCATTTCCATGGTCCTAGAAGTGGAATGGTTAAGATTATTTAAAATTAGAGCCTAAAGTTTATGCCACTTCCTTCTGTCATAGATCACCTTTCTTTTAGCAATTCACATGATTTGGTTCCATTCTTTGATTGTTCTTTATTCTTCAGTTAACTAATGAGAGGCAACATTTTTTTCATTTTCATCTTTAATGTGTTAATTACAAATGTAGATTTCAGTTAAACAACTTTTTTCTCCAACTTTCTCCTAATCAGAGAACCACACTTATAAAAATTCATAAGCTAAAGAAATATTAGATGATTCTTATGCTCAACAACAACAAAAAAGGACCAATGAACTTTTTCTATCCATCATTTCACCACAGACCTCTCTGTCAGAAATGGGTTTTGAAGTTCTCCTACAAATTTGGAAGTTAAGTACAATAGAATAATGAAATTTCCTGAGAGATACCCTGAAATTGCTTAATGTTCACAATATAAAATATTTTGGTAAATTTATGGTAGGAAAACTGATAAAATATTTGAAAAAAATCACTTCTCATACTTTAGGCATCAAAATATACTAAATTAAAGACTTGGACTAGGTAACATCTAATGCCCTTTATAACTATGAATTCTATGATTAGTCAAAATTATTTATTGATATCATTTTACTAGTGGAGATAGGAGAGAAATATGTACTATAGATTAAGTTCTTTGCCCTCAAAATCACAATAACCTATTATGAGAAAGTTAGGGATATTTAATATATAGGTATGATTTTCTGAGTCAAGGATTCCTGAACTTTATGGAAACCCTAATGTTTCCTAATGTTCTAGGTAGAGATAGAATCGAAGGGTGGAGGAGACATATGGCTTTTAGGCATATAGCATTTTAAAAGTTTCTGTAAATTCTGTTAATTTTCCTTTCTTTTCTATCCCTCTTCATGTATATGTAGATACATATGATATGTAGATATACATATAGCCACCTATAAGGCATTACATGTATGTAATATGTTGTATATGCGCATGTTTTGTTATAGAGAAATAAGTAAATCTTTGAATCTTTTGGTTGAAAGGGAGGGATAAAGGGAAGTAGGTATCAGGAGGAGGAATGAAGGGAATGGCTGAATGTAGGGAAGGAATGAATGAGGTAGTATATTGGATGGTAAGGGAATAGATGGGGGTATTCAGGAGAGGCAGCTCAAAATAGGCTAGACACTGACACTAGAGACAGAGGATACTGGGGAAGATAGGCTGAACTCTGCAAGGCAGGAAAGGTATCTCTATAGATACAAAGGATTTGGACCAGTCAGAAATATTTAAATCTCCCTTGAAGGCTTCTCTTTAGTTTCTCGAGTCCCTTGAGGGAGGAGTCAAAGGGCTCCTCTCTGCCAGTCAAAATGATGGCAGGAGGAAGTCTCGGGTAAAGACTTCCTGCCATGATGGATGCCCGCAGTTCCCTCAAGAAATAAAATAAAATGATTCCTTCCCTCTTCAGCCCTTGCCTTAATTTTCGACACAATGATCCACCAGAGGGTTTGAATAGGTAACAAGAGGATTTATTAATACCAGGGTTAATCAGAAGGAGAGAGGAGTTTAGGGTTTTGTAATAGTCACTAGGGAGAAAGCTGAAGGTGGGGGATAGCCTGAGAGAGAGCCTGCTCTCCCAGTCAGGAAGATTTGACTGCCTTAAAGTAAAGTATTTGCTAGATCAATAAAGCAAGGGATAACTTGATTTAAGGATATTCTACTTGCCTACAGAAAACTAAAGCCCAATATCTAATCACCAAACCAAAACCACCCTTCCTCCCAGAGCCCAAAGGGAAATTGGGGGTTGGGGGGTGGGAATAACAGGAATGTTAATATGGAGAGGTCAGGGTGAGGTCCAGAGAAATCAGCCAGGTTCATATTGCCCAGAGACACAAGCACAGGCCAAGCCCTGTCAGCTTTCTTCAAACCTCAAACTCCAACTGAACTTTCTGTGAAGATCCTAAGACTTAAATGCCAGAGCTGTTTACATTTGACTCTTGTAAGAGCAAAAGCCTCTGTTTCATCCTTGAATTACGGTTTATACATGAGTAATATATAAAATGTATACATGAGTATATACATGAATATGTCTTCATGAAGGAAAAATTAATATCATCATTAGCAATAGCTCCTTTCTCACAGGATTGTGGTGAGGATCAAATGAATTAACATATTTAAAGCCCTTTACAAACCTTAGAGTGCCATGTAAATGCTAACTAATAAAAGCTAATTACAAGTATGGCCTTTGACTTGCTCCAATTTCTACTCTGTCCAAAACAATGAAAACACACACACACACACACACACACACACACACACACATTTTTAAGGCACTCTACCTTAGTTTTTACTAAATGGAGGATATAAAGGATATTGTGAGTGAAATACTGAAAGGCACAGAAAAGCAAGTTAAGAAGAAACACAAAGAGTGCTGAGAAAATCTGAGGGAAATATTCCATTCAGACAAAATTGCTGGAGGAGAGATACATTAACTTCTTAGAAGACAGAAGTAAAAGCAGACCCCTAGAGGCAAAAGTATTGACTTCTTGTAAACATGGCAGCACTGCACTCTTCCCTAGCAGCTAATTTTTTTTGACTTTTCAACATAGAAACATTGTTTGGAAACTCTCAATGTATTATTTTCAGGACTAAGGGACTATCACTTATTAATTAATTGTGTCATATCTGGCAGAAATGTGGGTGTGGGCTTCTCAGTCCTCTCAATCATCAATCAAGTGGAATCCCTGATTTAAGGTTGAGAGTCCACTTGAGAAGAATCTTTAGAAGTCTCGTGGCAAAACAGAAAGAAAGGTTGAATTCAGGAAGACATCTGTTCAAGTCCAACCTATAGTACAATATGTACTATATAGTACAACATAGTACTATATGAATCACCACCTCTCAGTCCTAAAAGTCTCTCAAAGAGTGCATATTGAATAGGAAGTGACAATCTGTCCCACTAAAAGAAAATCCTTGTTTCTTTTCTTGTACTCATGAAAATACAATTCTGGTTACTTAAGAGAACAACAAAAACAAAAACAAAAAAGTAAAAATTTTAAAACACTTCTTTCAAAGCTCCAGCTCCATCCTTCAATTTTACATTGACAATTTCCCACTAGGAAAGATGCTATCAATTTTATTGAGGTTCAAGTCATTTCAGTGACTTGGCCAAAATCATATAGCTTGCTTTTAATCTTATAAATGATTTAAAAAAAACTTTTATAAAAAAAGTTATATTCAAAATTCATTTGTGGATCTTGAGTCCAATGGCTTGGTTGACGCCATGTAAATCCCTGTTTAAACAATCTTTGGCATATTATGCATACACACGTATGTATGCATACATATAGATTCAAACATATACATATATATATATACAAGTATTCATTCATTAGGAACAAAGAAAATCACTACTAGAATAATTTATTCCTTTTTCTGATTCTACAGCCACAAAGTGGCTACTAATTCCATTTTCCTATGGCCAATGAAAACAAATTGGGGGAGAGGGGGGTCACTTCATAGTATAATAGCAAGTTCATTGACTTTGGAGTCAGAAGACATGGGTTCTTTTTCTTATTGTTTGACCTTGGGGAGAGAATTTTATCTTTTTCATCCTTAACAAAAGCTAAGAAACATTTACATTGTTCCAGATCAAGTACTAAGTTCTCTGATTACACCTACAAGCAGAAAGATGGATAGCCATTGCCCTCCAGGAACATATAGTTTATTCTAATGGGGGAAGATAACATTTATAAAAATAAGCTCTAAAAGAGAGTAAAGTGGGTGTGGGTGATAGTATATAAATATTATTATTTATTATCCTCTTTCATATATTTTATGATTTAGACAAAATGATCTTCAAGCATTTCTTTATACATGATACCACATGCCCTATCTCTGGCTTTAGTTAGGTTTGCCACCCCCATCTCTACATGCTTGAATTCACTCTCTTCATTTCAATCTCTCAGAAGACCAATTTGTCTTTACATTTTGATTCAAATCTCATTAGATCTTTCCTGATCCCATTTTCTCTATCTAAAATATTACCTTTTATTTATTTTATATATAATTGTTGTACATATATCACCCAAATAGTTTCACTTGTTAGAATATAATCCCCTTGAGAGCAAGAGAATGTTAAAATATTTTTTCTAACCTCAATACATAGCAAAATTCCATGTACTGAGTTGATACTTAAATGGTTGCTGATTGATCTAAAATATAATGTTATAGATAATTTCTCCAGGTGGTTTTTAATCATTATTGAGTTCATATAAATATATGTATGCATGTGTACATATTTGTCTAGGCATTTTTATTATACTTCCTTCAACTTTAAGTTTTAAAAGTTTGGTCATTTTATCACTGTGAGTGGTTTCTACAATAACGTGTATCATGGTATCTCCATAGTTCCTGAGCCATTCTATTCAATAAGGATACAAAATTATTATCCCCTCAGATCACAAATTTAGAAAACTGGAAGAGACCTTACGTTCTGGTTATATGAACCTCAGCAAGCAAATTAATTTCTCAGAACCTCAATTTTCTCATCTGTGAAATGGAAAAAATAGGATCAATTGCATTTGTCATCAGAAGGTTGTTCTGAGGTTCAAATGAGACAATGAATGTAAATTTCCTTGTCAATCTTAAAGCCTTATAAACTTAGATTTCTCACTCATGTCTGTCAAGAGGACAGAAAGGGTAAACTTCTTTGCATTGTACTTGTAGAATCTAACCACAATGTTTCTTTATATAAAAAATGCATTACTGAAAATATAGCATATAAGCTTTAAAAAATAAATCGGATCAGGCCCTAAGTACATAAGTGTATTATATTATGCAGAATAAACTACCAGTGATTAGTTATTATATAAAGGAAAAGAATTCTTTTTAAAGTGAATGAATTTGCTCTGCCTCTTCTCAGTTCATAAATGATATGGTTGGTAAATGTAGATTTTTTTCCTGTAGAACTTTTTTAAAATTCTGAATAGCTTATCTATAGTTTCCAAAGTAAACCATCAGAAAAGAAAACAAAGCAGTACCTCAACAATGAATCTTGATGGTCATGTTTACATGGGCAAAATGAAAAGGTGACAAACACAATATATAATGTAATGGCAAGAACACTTGATTCAGAATCAGAGCACCTGAGCCAAATCCTGGCTCTATTATTTACCACCCGGGAAACTGTTTTCTTTTTAGCTTTTTGGCTATTCAATAAGAAAATAAATCTACATGATTGCAAAGATTCCTTCTGGCTCTAAACAGGATAATATGACCTAAAACAGGATCATATGATCTAATCTATAATAACCCGGATTAATGAAGCATCTGTTCTAAGGTCTAAGGTTAATGACAAAAAAAATTTTTTTAATAGAAAATCAACTCCTAGGGGCCTCAATGGATTGAGAGCTAGGTCTAGAGATGGCAGGTGCTGGATTCAAATCAGATCTCAGATACTTCTTAACTATGTGACTCTGGTCATCACCCAAGTTCCATTGCCTAGCCCTAACCCTATTCTGCATTAGAACCATTGATTCTAAGATGGAAGGTAAGAAAGGATGGGGAGGAGAACAACAAGAAAAGGAAAACAAGAACAAGAAGAATGATAACAGGAAAAACAACAAGAAAAAAAAGAACAAGAACAAGAAGAAAAAGATCAAGAAAAGCCTAACTCCTGCTCTCCAGGAACTTACAGTTGATTAAGGGGAAGAACGTTTACATGTAAAATGATGAATATATACATTATAAACAGGAAAAGGGAAAGAACATTAATCTCTAGTGGGAAAAGAATCCATTGTTGATGGCTCATGGGGCAAAGTTAAAAATTCTGAAAGTAAGAAAAGATTAGAGAGAATATTCTAAACATAGAATAAACCTGTGAGAAAGCATGAAATTGGAAGATATAAATTTAGGTTTGGGGATCAATTTTGATTGGAATGTAGAATGTTTGAGACATGGCAATGTGCATGGACAGCTAAACTGTAGTCAGACTGTGAATGGATTTAAATGCCAATCTGATGAATAAATTTAATAGAGAAAGTCCATTCTTTGTCCTTTATTCTTAAGCTTTTAAATCTGAAACATTAGAAATTATTTTCCCAGGCTCTTCTCTTCACATTTTCTAGACACTCATGCTTTAAATGCCAAAGCCATAATAAGGAGAAAGGAAAAAAAACAAATTTTCAATACTGAAACACATTGGTTCATCCTTAATTGTACCCATTAGGCCAGAGATATCACTCACTACCACTGACTCAGCAAGAAGTGGCTTAGAGGTCTTTAATGGAGTCAGTAGAAAGTGAATTCATTTTTAGATACTTAGACAAGTAAAAGAAGAAATACAATTCAGAGAGGAAAACATTAACTAGAAGTATTTCCAAGATTATATATGCTATTCATTTAAGTTGATATAGGGCAGGTTATTCAGCCAAATGGCTATATCAGAGATCTCCATTTATTATTATTATTAGCATTTTTGTGGGGGCACAGACTACTTTTCATCTAATTTGATAGAGAGGAAGTACAATATGCTGAAAAGTAGCATAGAATATTAAGGTTTGAGGGGGCCTTAGGATTTATCTATTATAAGGATTCCTTCCACAAATAGAATTGTTGGAGATCTATGTACTTGGAAGGGGAAAACAATACTTCTTTATTTTTAATATATTAGTTTCCATTTATCATATTAGTCATTTTATTTTATTTATTATTCTGATAAAAGACTCATAGATTTCACCAAAATTAAAGAGAAGTCCATGATCCAAAAATTTAAGAACACTTGATTAGTCTCACCCCTTCATTTTCATAGATAACTGAAATTCAAAGAAAATAAAATGATTTCTCCAGTGTGAGGAAATAAGTAAGCAGTGGAGCCATCACTTAAACCTTAGGTTTTCAAGTTTTCTCTGCCTCTTTTCATATTGGAGTTGGAGTCTGAATATTCTCATCAATGGTATCTTATTATTTAAATGACTTTAGGCAAAATACTTCACCCTAAAATAGGAACAATAACTATGTCACCTGTATCACAGAGCAGCAGAATTTGAGTGGTACAGACAGAATAAAATAAAATATTAATGGATAATTGTTAGATTCCAGCCAGTCTTTCAAAGTTATGTTTTTGTGAAGCCATCCTTGATGAAAACCCCTTCATCTGCACTGACAACATATCTTTTATTTTTGCTACTATTATGAACTCATTATATTATAATCTTTTTGTTTAAGGAGGAGTAGGGCAATCCTAATTTCTTTGCCAAAGGGAATTCTAAGATAGGAGTTACTGTGATGTGGATCAACAACTGTCCTCATCTTATAGCCATATAAAGTCTGTTGGGTGCTCTCAGATTTTCTCTCCCAATTGCCTTCATGACCACCGCCCTTAAGTTTTATTGTTTGAGTAAAATCTGAGTCACACAAATATAGATTTAAAAAATCATGATACTAGAAGTAGGCCAAGGCTCAGAGAAGTATTTTTCTGGCATAATAATATAAATAATTATGAAAATAATAAAAACATGCATTGATGTTGTGTTTTTACCTTAAGGCTCCCTATTTAAGTACTGAGAATTGCTTTGCTCATATTCGTTTAATTTTTTTTAACCTTTACTTTCTGTCTAAGAATCAGTACTTTGTATTGGTTCTAAGGCAATAAGTGACTTGTCCAGGGTCATATAGCTAGGAAGTGTCTGAAGCCAGACATGAACCCAGGACCTCCCATCTCTAGACTCTCAATCCATTAAGCCAGCTAGCTGACCCTGATCATCTTTAAAAAGATACTTTCCTCTACTCTGACTCCCAAATCTAGTCAGTAACTGTATCAACCATTCATTGTACTTTTAAATCTATTCCTTCTGTTCCATTCCTACTCTCACCATGCCATTTCAGGCCCTTAGATATTCATGCTAAAATGGATTTAACAAATGGTCTGCTAGCTACTAGCCTCTTTTCACTTCAACATATGACACATATAGGTCCCAGAGTAGTTGTATTTAAATACCAGTTTATATCACTGTCATGGATGCAACTAGATATCATCAGGTAATAATAATATGTCCTCATGTCTCATAACCTGAAGAAACTTTTTTCATTTTCTTTTTAAGTAGAGTTTAAAGATAAAGACTGTTTGTGTCTCTCTGTGGGTAGCTGAAAGAAACTTTGAAATTGATCTGAATCTATCATAATAGGAGTGGAAATTAATATTCATTAATCTCAATCTTAAGGATTGCATTGTTTGCCTTTTGTCTTAGAATATATTTCAAGAGTATCCCTTATACCTTCTCTATCAATAAGAAAATCTGGGAAGAACTAAACAGACTTATAGAGTCAACCCCCTCCTTCCTGGACTCTGGAACCTATGCTGGCACCTATAAAAAGGAACCTAGATTCCCAAGTCCATTACTACTTTCATTCTCATTTCCCCTCACCAGATACTTGTATGCCAGATATCCATCCTATTGCTGTATATTCTTAATACCACATTGGCTCCATATAATTTGTACTTGAAGCTCCTTTTTATGTATTGTCTCCAACAATGTTCTTTGAAAGCTGGTGCTAGTTCACTTTTTGGTTATACAGTACATAGCACATAATATAAGTTTAATACATGCTTTAAATTTATTTATTCATTTATAGACACAAATACATATGTATGTGCATATATATAAATGCCTATTATATGCATATATCTCATACATTAGCTATGCTGGGTGCTGATGACAGAAAGATAAACAATAGCATTGTCTCTGTCTTTTAGGAGCTTATACTCTGTTAAATATCATGAATACAAATGGCATTATGAAAGATGAAATATACATGTGGAGTAAAGGACTGAATGAAGGGTCATAGGATATATGAGGAGGGGAAAAATAATTTTCAGACAGAAAGCTCAGACAAAGCCTCTGAAAGGAGTTATCTTTATTGAGTCACTAAAGGAATAGAAGTATTTAAAAAAGAAAAATTATGAAGGGAATGTGTTATAGGCACATTGAGAAGATTGCTTGAAAGCAAGGGCATAGAACAGTGTTTAAGAAGAGATCAAATAATAGGTAATAAAATAGTTTGGCTGGAATGTAGATCTCGAAATATATTATCATGAAATAAAGATGCTTGGATATGGCTTGACTGGTTAAAACAAATTATTAAAATCAACAAAATGGCAGGAAATATTTTTTTAAATTAATTTATAAGCAATGGGGTAAGCAACTGAAGGTTTTCAATCAAGGGACTGATATGACTATAATAAGATTATTTTGAAAACTATATAAAACAATTTAAACAATGAAGTCAAAGAAACAGGAATTAGTATTAGGCCATTATAATATTCCATCTAAGAAGTAATGAGGATCTAATGAGTTGGAATGCAGAAGACGAGACAGATATATTAAAATAAAAGATTCTCAGAAATATAATCAGTAGGACAAGACAACTGATTAGATACTGAACTTGGGAGAAAGGGGTAGGTAAAAAAAATCTAATTTTGTGTGTATGTGCCTGGGAAGAAGGTGATTTACTCAATACTACAATAAAAATAGAGGAATTTATTTATTTTATTTTTTAAACCCTTACTTTCTGTCTTAGAATCAATACTGTGTACCAATTCCAAAGCAGAAGAATAGTAAGGGCTAGACAATGGGGGTTAATTGACTTGCCCAGGGTCATGCAGCTAGGAAGTGTCTGAGGCCAGATTTAAAACTAGGACTTCCTATCTCTTGGCATGGCTCTCAAACCATTGAGCTACCCCTAGAAATAGGGGAATTTAAAGGATGATAAGGCACTAAACTAAGCTGATAAAAAACTAAACCTGAGATTCCAAGGAGGATAGGGGTTGGCAGAAATACAATTTAAGCTGTCCAGCAGTCAGTGAAAAGTGTCAAGACTGTAGCTCAAGTGAAAAAGTGGGTTAGGTGATATGGATTTGAGAATAGCTTGAACATTAATAGTGAAATCTTAGGAAGTCAACAAGTGGTGACTGTGATCTAAGTGGAGTAGGACAGAAGGCAGAATATAGAGGGAAAAGATAACAAGGCAGAAAGTAGAGCCTTGTGGGGCAGGAAAACTCAAAGGGACCTCAGGATTATGATGAAACAATGTAGAAGACAGAGTAATCAGGAAAAGTAGAGATATATTAAGAGAAAGGAGAATTTACGGTGATTAGTTTTAGAAGAGAGATCAAGGCAGAAGCCAGATTTTTTAAAAAATCAAAAAATAGGTAGTTAGTAATGGTGTCAATGAATAGTTGAAGACAGACTGCCGAAAAGTTTAGAAGTGAGATATGTGACATTGAAATGGCAGAGTGGAATTCTAGCTGCAAGATAGGGGGTGAAGCCACAGTTCAGAATTCCAGGGGGGCCCTGAGAACTCTGGGAGAGGGGGCAGTTTAAGGCAGTTAAGAGCAGTTGGTTCCTAGAATCTGAAGCAAGCAGTTCACTCTGTTTATTGGTCCCAGATCCTGGTGGCTTTTGAGGGGCTAGAGGCTTAAATCTGAACAAAGCCATTTAAGTTCCTAGCTGCCAACCAACTTTACCTTGATTTGACCTTCAATCAACATCTCAGTTATCTTTAGTTATTTAGATATGAGAAGATTTATAGGTTTAGAGAGCTAACTAGAAAATCTAGTTACCGTTTCCCCTTTGGGGGGAGGGGCTGCTTGGACATAACAGTTTAGGGCTTCCCAGACCTTATCTATCCTTGTTTGATCTCCCTTCCTTCCCTTCCCCATGTATCATTAAACCTTTAATCAATTGGGAGCTGTTGCCTGGTCATATTTAGGGAAATACTCACAAATTCCTCAAGCTGAGTTCCTACTGCCTGTAGCCCAAAAGCAAAGCCTTTCCTCTGTGCCTGAAAAGCCTCAAAGACAGCAAGCTTCTCCTACTCTCCTACTCAAACCTGTGGGGAAATAGTTTAGAGAAAGTTAACATCTTTAGTTTTGTCCTTCCTAGTTTCCTGACTGAGCCCAGAAGATAACAGATCATCCTCCATTCAGTAACTGTTTTCCAACTGCCTAGTGTGAGGGGGGGAAAGTGAAGGAGCACTCAGCAAGATTCTACCCCTCCCTTCAGTCAAGCCTGTTAGTGGGTGAGACCTGATGGCTACAGACCACTGGCATTTTACAGCTTCCTACAAATATAACAGATATAAAATAATAGCTTAAGGGAGAACAAGAACAAGAAGAAACAATGGTTAAGGTTCTCAGAGAATAATGACATTCTTTGCCCTATTCTATTAAAATTTTATTAGTGACAGATGAATGAATAGAAGTATGCTTTTTAACATTGTAGATGACAGAAAGATCAAAGAGATCAACAGTAAACTAGATACAAGATTTGAGACCAATATCAATAGACTAAACAATGAGCTAGATCCAGAAAAATGAAATATAGTAAGGTTAGTGGCAAAATTCAAAAATAAATAAATAAATCGCAAAGGCAGATAATAGATCAAAAATGGCTAAGAAATATAGGTCAGATAAAGTAGTCATGTTATCATTCACTGTGAATCAGCAATACATTCTGTATTTCGAAAAGCGAACACCAATTCTGACATCATTAATAGACATATATTAGAGAATGATAGCTAACAGGTCCTCTGATCTTTTTCTGACCTACTCAGCCTACATGTGGAGTATTATATTTTGTTCTGAGAGATTTTTTTAAAAGTATAGTAAGAGTCTAAAAGATTAAAGGATTATTAAAGATTTTAGTAACCTTGTATTTAACAAAGGTAAAAGTCCAAGTTTTAAAAATAATTCAATATTTTATAAAAATTATTGGGAAAACTGGAAAGCAGTTTGGCAGAAAATATATATAGACCAAAATTTATGCCATTTATCAAGAAGAAATAAAAATGGATAAATAAAAATGACTGAATCATAAAGGAATATATTATAAGCAAATTAGAAGAACAGAGAACATATTACCTATAAGATTTATGGATAAGAGAATAATTTATGTATAAATGAGAGAAAGCATTACAAAATATTAAAAAGATAATTTTGACTACATTAAATTGTAAATGATTTGTATAATAAAATTAATGTAGCCAAGATTAAAAGGAAAGAAGTAAGTTGGGGGAAAATTTATAAATATTTTCTCAGATGAAGATCTCATATCTAGAATATATAGATAACTGTCAAATTTATAGAAATATGAGCCATTCTCATTTTATAAGTGGTCATAAGAAATGACTGTTTTTTAGAAAAAGAATTTAAAGCAATATATATATGAAAAAATGCTCTAAATCATTATTTATAAGATAAATTCAAATCAAATCAAAACAACTCTGAGATACCATTTCATATCTATCAGATTGCTTAAAATGATTAAGAGGGCAAAATGACAAATGTTGAAGGGGATGTGGAAAATGGGGACTCAAGTACATTGTTAGTGAAACTGAACCAATTCAGCCATTTCAGAGAGCAATCTGGAATTATACACAAAGAGTTATTGTGTATTCCTTTTGACTTAGCAATTTTACTTTTAGATTCATTTCTTATGGTGATCAAAGGAAAAGGAAAAGAAAGTATATTCTAAAATATTGATAGCAGTTCTCTTTGTGGTGGCAAGGACCTAGAAATTGGAGGGGTACTCATTAATTGGAGAATGGCTTAACAAGTTGTCATATGATTGTGATGGAATACAATACCATAAAAATGATGAATATATTAACTTGGGGAAAACATGGAAAGGCCTACAATTAAATTATGAAGCTGTGTTCTTTGCTCTACTGCTTGTGCTATATCACATCTGAGTTCCTCTGAGGCTGGTTTAATACATTGTCATCATACCCCAGTGAGAAGAGTCTTCCTTGCTGTCTCTCCAAGCCGTTCTGGACCAAACCACTGTTTACCCCTATTTCTGATGGTTCTGCTGCTTCAGGGTTCATTTTGAGGTATTTTTGTTCTGGGGTAGTTTAGAGGGTAGTTAGTGGTCTCCCTGTATTTCTTTCTCCCTCATCTTTGCCACCAGAAATCAATCCAGTCCATATGCTTCCAAGGCCAGCTATAGTGGTGTTTCCTCTGTGTAGAGAGTCCTGACCATTCCAAGAAGTTAACCTCTGAGTTCTTGGTCAATTTAGACTTTTTCTACCATTTGTTTGATAGAAACATCATTAGAGTAGATGTGTATTAGTATGTGTTTGTTGGGGTAAGGAATGCCTGGAGAGCAAATTTCCCCTATTATAAAGTAGATTAGAAAGTCATTTGTATTTTATGGAACTGGAGAGATGCTGAGGATATTGAAAAGGTAAATAATTGGTTCAGGTTCATATGTAAAATATGACAGAGTTGGAAAACGCACTCAGGGTTTTATAACCTGTTCTCTCTCCACTATTCCTGCTTCAACTGTACTATTATATAATACAAAAGCATAGTATTGGTCTTTTCCACATTTATATCCCTTATCTCAAAATCCTCAGTGTATAAGTCATTTAGCCCATGGATCATGACATTTAACTATATCTAAATCTATATTTATATCTGAAGATCTTGATATAAATGTGGATCTGTAGTTATTCTTCATATCAACTAACATAATATACTTCACATGTTAGCTGTTCAAAGCCAGATTTGTAGCACAATGATCAAAACACAAGAATTAGAATCAGGAAGAATTGACTTCAAATCCCGTTTCAAATACATATTACCAATAGGACTCCAGGAATCATTTAAAATGTATGATTCAGTTTCCTCATCTGTAAAATGGAGATAATAATAACCACCTCGAGAATTTATGAGACTACAAAATAAAACAATGCCACCAAGCATGATATAAACCTTATATAACAAATATTATACCTATTATTATTAATATTTTCATAATTGTTGAACTGAATGGACTCCATTTTGGTCATCTCAAATAGAGTCTAAATGAAAGGAGAAATTGTCGAGAATGGCACAGAATCATGTCCCTCTTTTTCCAGCTTAAAAGAATGGGCAGTGAAAAGTAAAGAAGATAATCCGGGAGAAAAAATAGCTGTCATAACATTGTTGGAAAAAAAAATTAATACGATTTCTTCTTTGCCCCTATGATCTTTCTGCTCTGTCCCTTGCTATTTACCTTTTTACTCTCCCCTGTTTGGATTATGTTATCTGTCTCTTTGAAGAAAGAAATACATTTTTTAAAAGAGAAAATGACAATTTATCGTCAGCCTTCACCTCTGCCCAGGCACCTCTTTCACATACATATACAATAAAGGCTAGAAAGGTTGGTATGTTGCATGTGTGTGCATTTCATTAAAACAGTCTGCCAATTATTTTTCATATAAATGCAAGTGGAAAATGTTTTTCTCCCTGCATTTTCAGTTGTGATGCCTACAAAAGAACTTTACTATCTCCAAATTCTCTATTGAGAGCTATATATCTGGATGCCATTCCTTAAATGTAATGAATTCCTTCACTAAGAGGATGATTTTCTCAAAGTTTTTTTTTTTTAGATAAAAGCACTGAAGCAATGTTGGACTCCTGATATTTATTGAATATTATAAAAGTAGATGCTATAGGTAGGACGACAATAATAACAACAATAAAATAATAATTATTATTCCAAATTCATTCCATGTCCTAATCTTTCCTGGGGATTATACAAATAGTATATAACTTTTGAGAATTTTAACAGCTTTAAACCTGGAATCAAGAAGACCTGAATTCAAAACCCAATTCTGTCTCTGTGACCTGGGACAAGCCACTTAAATACTTTGCCTCAGTTTCTGCAACTGTAAAACAAGCTTACATATTTAGTGCTATCTACATGTTATTATTATTATAATTATCATTATTCATTGGCAGAGAGAAAGCAGATAATGTGACAAGTATGAAATTAGAAAGACCTTAATTAATGCCCCTTACTACTATCACTTGTCCTAGAAAAGACATTTATCCTTTATATGCAATTGGCAACCCCCTAAGATTTATCAGATGATTTATATTTATACTATACTGAATAACTCACAGATCCTGTATCCATAAATGGTAGAATATGCCATATGTACAAATTGATATGGAGTCATGGAAACCCTGGGAAATATTCCAGAAGAAAGAATATTGGGGAGTTAGATCTTAAAGAAAGCACTTACTATTCAGATAACAAAAAGACAAATGGATAATCTAATATATATTATCTTGCTCTCTAATTGTTCATAGCTCTTGCCTCTCAGCTCATATACTGATTATTTTTTCTTACTTTCCTCTGACTCTAGCAGTTATTAATATTTCATCATAATCATGGTCATCACCATTATTTTTGTTGTTGTCATTATTTGGTCTACACCTGTAATGTCATTGGACTATAAAGCAACCAGTGTGAAGACTTCCTCTAGCAGTGGAAAATTAACGTGCCTTCTCCTCCCTCAAGTAGATTTTAAACTTTATCTAGGTGGGGATGGTGCTCACAAAGTGTTTTTTTTTTAATTCCCCATTACCTCTAGCATGGGACTGAGCACAGACTAGACATATAATCTCTAATTCTCATTTGATCATGCAGAAATTGTTGTGATGAGAAAGACTACTCTAAAAAAAATATGATGTGGTATAAATACAACACAATCTTACCAAATTTGATATTAATAGTTTAAATGCTCATGCAAACAAACCCAATTAATATTTTAATGAGATCCAAATGAATCTGGAAATATTTTACTTAAAAACATTGGGTCATCAGTAAGTCCTTGTTTTATTGACCTCATGTTCTACTCAAATTCATTATCATCTGGCATAGAAATTATGAGTGATGGACCTGGGTCCACACATTGTGATTCAAACTCCAGCTTTTGTCTGACACTGCCTTGTGACCTCCTCAACCTGGAAAGCCTTTACATGTGTGGCTGTATTACTTAATCAATTAGACTTCACCAAACTGTCAGATAAAAATCAACAGAGCTTCTTCCGCCCTCTAAAACTAAGAATCCTGAATTTATACCTCTTTTGTGAGGCTCCTGTGGAAGAGTACTTCATCATCTATAGAAGAGGGAAAGGAAATATTTTTAAGTATGAATATAGTTGAAATCCTGGTATTTACTTACCCAGAAATCTATCACAAACTACTTGCTAGCTTCATCCCCTTTTCCTTGCTGACTTTGGAAGAACAAATTGATACTACTCTCAGTTATCATAGGTTCTGCTGTGGGAGGTACACTAAAATGGCCTCTTAATCTTTAAGATTCAGATTAACCATAGGTGAGATTTTAGTCTTATTATCACCCTACCCCACCCTTCTATTAATCTCAATCCTATATCTCCCAAGTCCATATTATTTGCATTCTCTTTCCATTGGGTCTAAACTTTTCTTCTTTCTAGGCATATCCCTGTAATATTCCTTCTATGTTTATATATTTAAAGAACCCTAGTTTCCTTTTGAAAGAAATTGTATTCTGGTCATCATTTCCAGTTTTTTTATGATCTCCACACATTGTTACATCAATGGATTCTTATAAATAATGACATTTCCTTATTCTATCTAACCCCTTTATAACTTTTGATGTAGGTCTTTATAACTTTTGATTTAGAAATCACTCCTATTCTCTCTCTCTCTCTCTCTCTCTCTCTCTCTCTCTCTCTCTCTCTCTCTCTCCCTCTCTCTCCTT
>NC_058130.1:411424823-411463506 GCF_016433145.1 Gracilinanus agilis
ATATATATATATATATTAATGTATCTCCAAATCCATATTTCTCCAGATCTAATCTCTAATCTCTCATCAAAAATCTAATTGCACATGACCAGAATGTCTTGTAGTATCCCAGTTTCAACTTCTCTAATATGAAACCTTTTTTTAATCCCTTTATAAATGTGTTTTCCCTCCTAATTTATCTATTCCTATTGAAGGCAATGAAATCTCCCAGCAACACAAGTTCTCCACCTCAGAGTCATCCTTGACTCTTTTCTCTCCTTTCTGCCAATATCAATTAATTGTTAAAATTTCATCAATTCTGATTCATTAAAATTTCTTTCAGATTCATCTATATTACATGTTCACAAAGATAAAACACTACATCGAATCCTCATTTTTTTCTGGTTTACACTGTCTCTTAGCTTCCAATTTCTCCTTAGACCATCCTCCATTGAACTACAAGAATAACCATAGGAGTGCTTTTATCTGCCATTGCCCCTCTTTTGCTCAAAAATAATTTGTGATTTCCTTTTGTCTCTAGGATAAAGCCCATATTTTCCTGTTTGTGGTGTATATAAATCCTTCTTTAAGCCTAGCTGCAAAAATCATTACACTTATACACTTAGTTTCTCTATACACTTAAAAAGTGACTTCCAGTTAGTGCTTCTGGAACTTTATGTGTCTGTGCTAGTACTTTCAGGAATGTAAAATGCCTTGTTTTGTGTATTTCTCTTAGAAATGAGACCAAAAATCAGTGAAGTTGTGACAGGCTCAGTGTTTTGGTCCAGTTCAAATTTTGCATAAAAGGTCACACCTTTTCCATTCTCCAAGACTGCTCATCCATCACTCTTGGCATGTGTGATCATTTTTAATTTGATGCTTTTACAGCTAGCACTTTAACTACACCAGCTAATTCTTATCTAACTAATAAGGTCCTCTGCTTCCACCTTTATTGATTAATCATCTTGGAGTTTTTAATATCCATTTGTGTTTAATTGTGCTGATATTAAAAATGTCTTATTCTTAAAGGTGATGAATTATCTTGCAAAAGACTGGACATTCACTTTGATTTATAAAATAGCTACTTGGTTGAAGCCCAGCTTAAGCTTTGTCCTTGGACCCCATTCTGTTGGAAAAGTCTAGAAGGAGACTTTTTTCATAGGGAATCTCCTATGTCTCTCCAATTGCTTATAGGATTAAGTCCAAGGTTCTTAGGCTAGCATTCTATGCCATTTAAATACATCCTAAGACCATCACTCTAGCCTTATTTCCAATCTTAAATTAAAGAACATTTTACCCTCTGAACACAACTGTCACATTCCTGTTGCCGAACTTTGATATATACCATTCCTCTCGACTGATAGAGTTATCACCCTGGTCCCTTTTTGAATTCTGTTACAACTATTCAGCTCAAGTGGTATCATGAATCCTTTCTTGACCTTTCTAATCCAGAATGACTTCTTGTTTCTTTGTACTTGCACTTAATTTAAGTACTACTAATTTGGCAGTTAGTGAATTATATCTTTACTGATTTGTCTTTTGTAAATCTAATCTCTCCAATTATACTGTGAATTCCTGAGGAGTAAGTATTGCTGTATATTTTATACTTTTTTTGTAATACCATAGTCTCACTTCACCCACCCCTCCCCACAGCAGCCCAAAGGGAGCTTTTTCAGCCTTTCCTGCATTGGGTAAGGGGCGGTGGGGTTGTTCAGGACACTTAGTTTGCATGGTGGGTTGAGAGTGGGGCCTGGTCCTCCATCTCTAAAAGGTTTGTTATCACTGTGATAGAACATCTTAAGCTATTAAACAAAAAGATCCTGGTATCCTTAGTGAACTCTCAAAAAAATGATTTCCTCTGGGTTTTTTTCTCTCATTGCATAATATAAATTATAGTAATATACTATGACATTTAAAACATCAAGAAAATTTAGTGTGCTCTCCTTATCATCCAACAATTAGGCAATTGTGCGTTTCTGTGACTGTGCACTCATACTTGAAATGATAACCCTTGGAATACAGAGATTTTGTTGTAATAGTGTAAAAAAATCATAGTTAACAATATATTTTTTAGAATTCTGAATTCCTCCCAAAACTTAGGGAAAGGACAAGGACTTACATATATGAGATCTTTCCTGTTCTTCCCCCTACTACTACCTTCTCCATACTCCACTGAAAGAATTTCCTCGATTTTCTGTAACATACATATATATATATACATAGGTTTATATATATATATATGTACATATAACATATATGTGTGTAATCTTCCCTCTTTGACCAGTTCAGATGAGATGAGGTTCATTTTTCTTCTACCCTTCCTCTTGGTATAGATATCTATTTGCCTATGCTATGATTATATGAAAAAAACTTTCTTTTTCCTTTCACTTCAGTGTATTCTTTTTATGTTCTTTTTCCATTCTTAAAATCTTCAGACATAGCAAAATCACTTCAAGGCTTTTTCTAATTGAACTCTCTCAACCTCTGACAATGTTAGAATTCAGAGGGGACACGTATAATTTCTCATATTTGAATACAAACAATTTATCCTCATTTAATTCTCTTATCATTTTCCATTCATATTTATCTTTTTATATTTTTCTTCAGTCCTATGCTTGTACTTCAAAGTGCTTTTGCAACTCTGCTCTTCTCATCAGGAATACTTGAGAGTTTTCTCTTTCATTATCAATCCTTTTTTATTCTTTTCATTTGTAGATTATATTCGGTTTTGCTAACATTCTTAACTATAGCTCAATATTCTTTAGTTTTGGGATTTGGGGATTCTAAGTTTTCTGCTCTAGTGTCTGTTAAATGATGTTTAATCCTACTTGTGACTTGAATTCTTTCTAACTGCTTTCAGTATATTTTCCTCTGACATTAAAGTTCTGGATTTTGACAATGATATTCCTGAGAGTTTATATATTTTTGTGTAGAAGTTGACAAATGAATTCTTTCTATTTTTACTTTGCCCTCTAACTAAGAGATATGGATAATCTTTTGTTTTAATTTCTTAAAAGTAGAGGTCTAGGGTTTTTTTGGGAGTGGGGTCAGGGTACAGAGTCCAATGATTCCTATTTTCCCCCCTTCTCAATCTGCTTTCTACCATTTCTCTTCTATTTTTTTTCAGTCTTTTGATTTTGTCTTAATATTTCTTATTGCCTAATGGAGCCATTGGCTTCAATTTGATCCATTCTAATTAAAAGAGTTTGTTTCTTGGGCAAAGCTTTATACCTCTTGTGCCAAACTGTTAATTCCCCTTCCAAATCTTAATTCCCTGGTTCTCATTTCTTTCCCAATTGTTTTTCAAATCTCATTCTATTAAAAAAAACTAACCTTTTATATCGGAAAGGTTAACTCTTGCTTCATCTTTCATTGATATTCTAGTTGAATTCATGCACAAACTGTTACACTCCCCTCCCCCCAAGTTTAGCTTGTAAATATTTTAGTCATTCTCTTCTTTTGTTTTTATGTCTTGAGCTTTGACATAATAATAGTTCTTACAGTAAGGTTCTTTTTTATTTGCTCATTCTTCCAATCTATTTTTAACTTTAGACTTTATATTAGAGCTGAGCTCTGAAGTACTCTGGAAAGGAAGATCTCTGCTGGTCCTATTGTTGCTTTCTTGGGATATTGAATGTTGTCTTATTCCAGAACCTCAGGGAGAGCCAAAGGCCTGGAAGTTTTCATTCCCTGAGTGATCCTGTATAGGGTGGATTCTGCTTGCTCTTCCACCTACCTTCATCTGTGCTACACAAAACCATAGCCTAGATTTGCATCTGAGAAACAGTAGCCTAGGCTCTGTTGGTTCATAGTGACAAAATTGTAGCCTCCTCTTTCTTCTGTGTTTCTTACCCTAGTTATTTGTTTGTAGGTTGGGCCAGATGCTATAAATGTGATTCTGCTAAGTTCTGGGGCAGTGATGGCAAACCCATGGCATTTGCCAAAAAAGGTATGCAGAGCCCTCTCTGTGGGTATGCCTGCAGTCACTCAACAGAGTTCATTACTAGAAAGCTAGAGAGACTCCGGGTAAAGCTGCTCCCCTTCCCCTCTCCATGTGCCTGAGAACATTCCTCAGTTCTCCCAGCCTCTGCCCAGCTACACAGTGGGAGCAGCACTTCCTCCCTTTCCTGTCTGGGGTGAGTCACTGTGGGGAGCCAGGCTCACATGCTGCATAAAAGTGTGGCACAGATGGCAGCCTGGTTAGTCTGTGGTGAAAGTGATTCCCATTGTGGGATTGGAGACCAGATAGGGTTGAGGGGATCATAGCTCCCAGTGTGGCACATAACTAGAGGGGAGCAAAACGCTCTGGCCACTCTCCTCCCCATCTCCATACATGCCTCTCATCACTTGCCTCTGCCCAGCAGCCCAATGGGGGTGCTTTCTCCATCTCCCATCTGAGGTAAGGTGTGGAGGGGTGTGTGTGTGTGTGTGTGTGTGTGTGTGTGTGTGTGTGTGTGTGTGNTTGTTTATTTGTGTGTGTGTGTGTGTGTGTGTGTGTGTGTGTGTGTGTGTGTGTGTGTGTGTGTGGTGTTGAGGAGGGGCGGGAAGAGCCCGGCACTCCTTCTCTAAAAGGCTTGCTTCACTGCCCTAGGATCTGAGCCACATTGCTGCTGCATCTGGCTCAAGAACTCCTTCCTTTCTTGAGTCCACTGCCTACCTCCCCCACCTTCCCCTCATGTCTCCAGGCACTTCAGTTTCCTAGTCACATTTTCTTCTTAGACTTCTCTGGATCTTCAGTCTATGACTGAGTATTGAACAACTAATTTTCAAGTTCATCCCTTTCTCAGTGTTCTGACTGCAGCATGACTGTATCATGTTCTTGTCTTGACTATTTCTGAAGTTTCCACAAACCTCCCTGTCTGTCTTACTATGTCAATTTAGGATGAACAAATGACACACTCTGACTTTCTGAACTTTACCATTGAAGTTTGTTTTGGTTAATTTTCTATACCTATTTAAAAGAGGATTTCCACAAGCATGCTCACTACACTGCTCCTTTCCATTCCCACATAGGGAAAGGGCTCCACTAACTCTTCCTCCTGCAATTATTTAAACTTTCAGTGCCTTCAAGCATCATTCTCAGGTGGTAAGGCATGAAATAAATACATCGGGAAAATGAATTTCCTCAGTGTGAAGAAATGCACTAATTGAATAATAGTCATGAATAAAACAAAAGATCTTAAACAAGATGGAAGCATATTGCTTGGCAAAAAATGAGTGAAGGAAGTGAAAGTGAGGCTGTGTTATAGATAAGTGCTGCATTTGGCCATAATGAAGAGACTGTGATTCAATCTTTCTTTCTACCCTTTAATAGGTTGCCCCTTTGGTATATGCTAAGGCTTCCTTTAAAATATACTATAAAATATTAGAGGGTTGCAGAACTTTCCTTTTGGAGACAATTAGAATGGTGTAGCAGCATAACATTTGATAATGATTCAGCCTCAGATTTGGAATGATCTGGTTTAAATTCCTAAATTTGATATATATTGTCTATGCGATATTGATAATGTCTATCAATCTTTTAATACTTCAGTCAACTCTATAAGATTTCAAGATGTAGAATAGTTGCTAATCTGAATTGATGGAGAAGTTTACCTTATTCCCTATACAATGAAATCACAGTTATAGGCTAAAAAAAAGAAATCAAGAGGGATATCAGTTTTATTTGATTTTCTTTTTTATTCTGGATCAGTCATGCCAGACTTAACAGGTTTCTCTGAAATCTTCATATTTTGTATTTCTTAATACAATAAAATTGAACTGTATTGAAAAACTAAATTTCTCCAACTCTTTCTCAATTATTGAACATGCCATTTATGTGCAACTTTTTGCTAACTTTAATAATATTATTGTATTTTGGAGCATATCATCATTACAGCACCCTGAAAATTATCTCCATGTGTCACGTTAGCCATTTCTTTTCCATTTCTGGTTTTATTAATTTTCTAAAGTACAGAAGAAGTAACATTCCTCTATTGTCAAGATATAGGAAGACTCTAAGGAAAAAGAAAGGAAAGAATGCCTCAGATTGACGAATTTAGTATATGTGATAGGCTTCTGTGACTTCCTGCAGCCATAAATTAATATATTCATGGGTGGACACCTGAGAAAGAGAGTTAGAAACTGAGGGAAAATGAGCTAAGGGAACAGAGAGGAAGGGAACATAATAAATGAAGAAAGAATCAGAGACGAAGGCTTCAAGAGCATGGGATCCAGCATGCATTCTCCTCTGATGATGGAAGAGAGAGAGAGAACTACACATGTCCCCAATCTCTTTTTGGAGAATCAAGGAATGGGGAATGGGAGGTAGCTAATGAACATATAACATGGCATTTAATTTGACTCTGGCTCAATTGACAACCACGAGATCATAGAGGAGGAGGTTAATCAAACATGTGACCTGATAGGGAATCTGGTCTTTCAAGATAAGAGCTAAGACCCTGTGGTATTCCAGGAATTCTCCTGACCTTTGGACTGTAGGTTTGGAGAGTGATCAGAATTAATAGAGTATCAATTAAATACAATGATCAAGAAATAATATGACCATGAGTCTGGTACGTGAGCACATAGGTTACAATATTAATACATCAATAATACTTTCAAGATTAGAATATATCTGGGATGCCACAGCTTCACATTAACATTCTAATGATGATATAAGAAATAAATTTAGGATTCTGGTTCTTATTTTTCATAGTTACTTGGATAAAGATAAAGAGAAAAAAGCTTATTCTATCTAGCCATGTGGGTGGTCTCAACATGGCCCCATAGCAGCTACCTTAGCGCCATCACCTGAGATAGAGACAGCACACTTTCTGGATTGTTGCTGTTTAACCTTTCCTTTCATATCTGGTTCAATTTCAGTATCATCTCAGATCAAGTGTGTTGGCCATAGTCCTGTGCCTCATGCTCCATGTGTAGGTGACACAAAATCAGGCAGTCTCAGGTAGACTCACACAAATGCAAGCTGGCTGAATTACCCAAAAAGGGGGGGGTTAAGGGGAGATCTTTTTTCACACAATGCCAACTCTTTCCTTTCAATTTTTACATGACACAGGTATTTCTCTATTCTACTCACAAAGTTGCTAATAATAAAACCCTCTAAACTACAAGAGAGTCGTGTGATGGATCCCAGTTTCCATCAGGCTTCCATAGGGGTTATATAACCCCTTTAAGTGCTTCTACACTTCCAGGTATATACACAAAACATTTTCCAAAGACAGAACAAAGAAAACCTAATTCCTTTACTCCTCCTTATTCAACTGAATTCTTTCTCATTCTGTTGTGCTTTAGAATGACAACCATTGATATAACAACATAAAAAAATTCTCATAAATGTTTAAATATATCTGTGATCTCATCAATTTGATAGTTTCTTCTAATGATACAGATAATAAGCTATCTATGATTGACCATTCTGTGACTTCCCATCTGTGTTTTCCAAAAAATTGCCACAGTAGTACTATCCCAATGTGCTAGACATCTTTCCTTTTCCTGACATAAAAATTTATCAATGTAGCACATAGTCAATCACCTTTCATTTTTGTTCACACGTTACTATTCCATTTTCCATTTATAATGTGATTTTCCCCCTCATTTCTAAATTCTAAAGTCCAAGTTGTAATTTTTAAAAAGGATATCTCTTACCCCTGTTTCTGAGAATCTTCCATTGATTGTATATCAGAGCCCATTCACTCCAATCATGTAACTTTCCATTGTTTTATGTGATTCTCACCCATAATATTTTTGAGACTTTCTCTTTAGTTCCAACTCTCTCTGTTTTTTTGTTTTCTTTTGTTTTTATAGTTAAACAGTTTTCCTGTTTGTTTTTTTAATAGTTAAAAGAAGTATTATTTACTATATGGGAAGCCTGGGGTCAAGTAAAATTCTTTATATTTTCCACATGCCCTCTATCTCTCTCCCTTCTACAATGCAAAAATATTCTACAAATTTAAGAGTCAGGGATTTGTGGTGAGGGACTTTTAATGATGGTCATGAGTGACATTTTGATCACTTAATAATTTACTTGTACTATGTCCACAAAGCATTCATAGACATTTCTCTCAATATTTAATAAGAACTCACATACTATCTCACATTTTTATTATGAAAGGTTATATGTCATTTTTTTCAATGCAATTAGAAGTATTACTACTCAAGATATTAGAGGCAGCCAGAGGCATAGTTAATGGAGTGTTAGTCCTAGAATCAGGAAGACTTAATTCAAGTCCTGCATTTCTCTAATCAGGAGAGATTTAGAACACTTTTTCATCTGCTTATTGGTAATTTTGATCTCTTCATGTGAAAACTGCCTATTCATGGCCCTTGACCATTTGTTGATTGGGGAATGACCTGATTTTTTGTAAATTTGCCTTAATTCCTTATATATTTGGGAAATTAAACCTCAGAGAGTTTTGTTATAAAAATGTTCTCCCATTTTGTTGTTTCCCTTCTAATTTTGGTTGCATTGGTTTTGTTTGTAGAAACAATTTTAATTTGATATAATCAAAGTACATTTTGTAATATTCTCTATCTCTTGCTTGATCCTAAATCCATTACTTTCCCACAAATCTGACAGGTAAACTATTCTAGGTTCACTTAACTTATTTATGATTTCACTCTTTATATTTAAGTTACTTACTCATTTTGAAATTATATTGGTATAATGTGTAAGATGTTGATCTAAACTTAATTTTTCCTATACTATTTTCAAATTTTCCCAAAAGTTTTTTATCAAATAGTGAGTTCTTGTCCCAAAAGCTGGGATCTTTGAGTTTACTAAACACTAGCTTGCTATGGTCATTTACCCTTAGTCTATTCCATTAATACCCCCTTCTGTCTCTTAACTAGTACCATAATGTTTTGATGACCACTCCTTTATAGTACAGTTTAAGATCTGGTACTGCAAGGTCCTCTTCTTCACTTTTTTTTTCATTATTTCCCTTGATATTCTTGCTCTTTTGTTCTTCTTGATGAACTGTTATAATTTTTTCTAATTCTATAAAAGAGCTTCTTTGTAGTTTGATAGGTATGGCACTGAATAACTAGTTTAATTTGGGTAGAATTGTTATTTTTATTATATTAGTTCTTTCTACCCAAGAGCAATTAATGTTTTTCAAATATTTAGATCTAGTTTTAATTGTGTGAAAAGTGTTTAGTATTTGTGTTCATGTAATTCCTGTGTTTGTTTTGGCACATAGATTCCTAAATATTTTATATTGTCTAGAGTGATTTTAAATGGAATTTCTCTTTCTAACTCCTGATACTGAATTTTGTTTGAGATATACAGAAATGCTGATGATTTATGTGAATTTATCTTGTACCCTGAAACTTTGCTAAAGGTGTTAATTATTTCCATTAGCCTATTAGTTGATTCTCTAGGATTCTTTAAGTAGACCATCATATCATCTGTAAAGAGTGATAGTTTAGTCTCCTCAATGCCTGTTTTAATACCTTCAATATCTTTTCTTCTCTGATTGCTACTGCTAGTGTTTCTAGTACAATGTTAAATAATAGAGGTGATAATAGGCATCCTTGTTTCACTCCTGATCTTATTGGGAATGCTTCTAATTTATCCCCATTGCATATTATGCTTGTTGATGGTTTTAGATATATACCATTTATTATATTTAGGAAAGGGGCTACTATTCCTATACTTTCTAGTGTTTTCAATAAGAATGGGTGTTGTATTTTGTCAAAGGCTTTTTTCTGCAACTATTGAGATAATCCTGTGATTTCTATTCATTGTTGTTAAGTTTTGACTATTAATTGGAAGTGAATTACTGCTGGCACTGATATACCATCAAGATCACTACTTTTTCTTGATTGACAGTGACACTATTTGAAAAGAAATACACATGTTTGAGAACTATAGTCTAGTAGAATAAAAAGGTAGTCTGTTATATCTTTAAAAAAAAGAACATTGGGATTATTCCTTAAGAGATTTAGGCTCCAGTCTCAGTTTGGTCATTAACTAAGGGTATGAACCTGTGTATGACCTTTTCAGCTCTTTTTATCTCAATTTACACCTTTTGAAACGAAGAGGATAAATAGACTACATTAACTCTAAAATTTATACTGTCTAAAGATCTTTGGGAGGAAATTTTTACAAGGAATCTAGATTAAGCTGTATTTTAAAAGGATCTACAACTCTAAATATCCCTGAAAAAGATTCCAATATCTAAATGAAGACCTTAATGAAGGGGAACCCCCAGTGTATGAAAATATCCCATGTCACTTTTGGGAAAGTCTAATTGTTAAGAAGTTTTGACTTACTTGAAAATACAATATTATTCTCTGCTTCTAATTAACTTGGTTCCTTTAAGAGTGACAGCTAAAGATGAGAAAAGACAATTCAGTTTCTTCCTTCTTAAGTTCCTATGTCATCCACAAGCTAATAAAATGAGTGTTAATAGAATTAGGCTTCAATCCAACATTGATATGATGATAACGATCACTATTTTCATATTACAGTCCTGCTTATAGTTGAAAAGCCATCTAATATTTTTGATAAGATTTCTGTATTTAATCGAAAGTAAAAAGTATGCTTTGGATATGTGTTTTTTATATTAGGAACATTTGAGAAGAGAGTAGTGTCGTTCATCTTTTTGAAATCATAGGCAGAAAGTTCACAATTGTGTCTACCACATATTTACTAGGATGAGTGGGAGACAGTTTATGTGGTACAATTGGAAGGGATGAAGGAACTTCCATGAATCTGAAAGAACTTACTTTAGTGTTGCCAATATTTATTATTTAAAATGTATTCTGTCAAATGATGGATCATAAAGAGCAAAGAAAAATAATCTACTCCTTTTTTTCTAGGTGCTTAAAATTTAGCAGAAGAAAAAAGATAACCCACCATCACGATGGGAGGTTTGCATGAACTTGGGCAGAGACAAGATGTTTAGAGAGGATTGGATCAATTCTAGGTGAAGTCATGGGGAAAGGTTGCATGAAGGAAATGATAGTCAAACAGGGCCTTGAAAGGTGAGAGTTTCAATGAACATGCTAGGCATAGGTTAGACTGAACAAATGTAATGTTAAGGGAGAAACCAGGGAAAGGTGCCTTAAACAGTAAACAGGTGGGTGTGTAGGAGACAGAAATGACAGGAAGGGGCCCAACAAGTAGGGAGACTAAAGTCTAAAAGCAAAGGGGTGTCTGTTACTGAATTGGCTGTTAGGTCCAACTGCCACTCTGAAGCACCAAGACTAGTCCGATGGTAATCAGCAAAGTAAAGGCAGGAGTTTATAAGTTAAGGCAACACATTTAATCAAGGACAAACTAAGATTAAGGATGGGAATAGGATTTACTACACTTAAAAGCTAAGGGCAAACCACAGGGGCAGGGGAAGGACTTGACTACACTCTCCTATGATCTAAGCAAGACAGGGCCCAAAGAAAGCTGTACTGGAGTCACAAGGGAAAAGTTCCTCCCAACCTGGTTCCAGCCAGGTTTGGTCAGCTTAGCTGAGGACCTGAGGGTGGCTTTACTTGGGATCTCACGGCTAATCCAGGGATGGTTTCAGGATGCCAGGAGTCATCTCCACCAGAACAGGTGATCCAAGGTATCCAGGTAGGGAGAGATAGTTTGCAATGCTGCCCACCAGATCACAAACCACTTCCCTACTCAGTGCTGCTCTGCAGGTCTGATGTCCTCTGCTGTAAGCCTTCACCACTCTCAGGATCCCAGGGAATCTGGATACAATTCCCCTAGCTCTGAGATCTCCCAGGGTCAGGAACAGTTTGTGCCAACCACCATGGAGTCCTTCTCAGGCACAAGCCACTTCCTCCTTCCCCTGCATTCCATTCAGAATGTCCATGACCTCCAGCTAAGGCTTTTCCTAGCCTGCTTACACACCTACTTTTAAACTTATGCCTCTTACAGTAGGAAAGAAAACTAAATCATGAGGGAATCTATAGAATACAATTCTGCTTGTTCATAAACTGCAGGATAGAATAAAACCAAAAAAAAGGGTTTTGAAATAGTTTGAAGCGCAACTAGGTGGCTCCATGGATAGATATGGGAGGTCTTGAGTTCAAATATAGCTTCAAAAACTTCCTAACTATGTGATCCTTGGCAAGTCAATTAACCCCTATTCTCTAACCATTACCCTGCTTTTGCTTGGAACCAATAGAGTACTGCTTCTAACTTGAAAGGAATGAGTTTTGAGGGCAGGAAGGTAGGCCTAGAGAAGGGAGGTCTTGGGTTCCAATGTGGTCTCAGATATTTCTTAGCTATACAAACCTAGGCAAGTCACTTAACCCACATTACTGAATCCTTACTGCTCTTCTGCCTTGGAACCAATAGTATTGATTCTAAAATGGACATAAGGATTAAAAAATAATAGTTTGGAGATGAATTATACAGGGCCTTGATTGCTGGAGATGAATGATATAGGGCCTTGATTGCCAGGCCATGAAGTTCATACTTTTCCCTTTCCCTTGAACTTTGACATTGTTTCATGGAACATAACATTACAAAAAGTATGTCTGATTATTATGAAGAGGAAAATTTCTCAGCATTTGAAAAATGATATTCCTTAAAAAAAATACCAAAATGGGAACCTTGCTATCATTGCTTTTAATGTAACCTGACAGACTGTCTATGGTCTCTTCCCTTAATATAATCTCTGTTCAACATCCACAAATGAGGAGTAAGTCTAGGAAATATTTTAACATTTAGTCAACTTAATTGCTGTAAGTGCAGCCCATCTATAAAGTGAAATAATGGGAGCACCTGTGGCACTTCAGTATCTCAGACATTCTGAAGTAATTTTTCTGCTACATGTATAAGCATTGTTTGAGATTAGGTAATTTTCAAATTTCAATTAAATGATGATTATAAGCAAATTCTATGTATAAGGCATTGGTAATCCAATGGCAAAAAAGAAAGAGTTCCTGCCCTAACTTTCTATTGAGTAGGGAGACAATAGGAATACAAAATATAAACAGATAAATTTTATGAATAAATATAAACAGATAAATACATTTATAAAAATTGATGAAAATACAGTCATTTTGATAGTGTTTAAGGCTAGAAAAAGTCTAACTGGAGGAATTGGTAAATGACTTATGTTAAAAGTGGCACTTGAATTAGTCCCTGAAGGGCTTTATGGATCCCCAAAATGGAGATGAGAAGAAAAAAATTTTAAAAAGCAGTTAGCATAATCTTCTCAGAAAATTTTCAGTGACCGCAAAGAATTCAAAATTGGAAAAAAAAAGATGTAACCGTTTCTCAATCACTCATATAAAAGTAAGAGGACCCTTCCCTAAAATCCTACTCAAATGTATCATGGTAGTTTGGAGATGGTCTTGTATTCTCCAAGGTTGTGCTAATATAGTCTGAGTTTAGTCATATGTAATGAAGCTGAAAAGTGTTTTTATATGGGTACAAGCCAGGTTAGCCAAAGAAAGACCTACCTAAATTTAGGTAATCTTGACAAAAATGTAGATTTATTGGCCTCAGAGTCCCAACAAAGACAGTCTTCTTATTTGTCAAGGAGATGATATCTGTATTAGTGGATGGAGTAACCATACTGACAAAGGGGCAAATAGTTGGCACAGTAGGATAGAATTTGTGGCCCGGAGTCAGGAAAACCTGTGTTCACAACTGGCCTCAGATACTAATTATTTGTGTGAATTTAGGTGAGTCACTCAATATGTTTTTGCCTCAGTTTTCACATCTGCAAAAAAGGTATATGAATAATACCTCCCTCAAATGGCTATTATAATGATGAAATGAGATATTTCTAAAATAAGGCTGAGCCAAAACCCTTTCTGATATATCAAGCAGAACTTATGATTATTCTCCGAATATACTTCAGTTATATCACTCCAACAATTACATATTTAGTGTCTACTTAGAGTAAAACATGGTTTTCTAAGACCATATATCTATCCTACATCTGTGTTGTTCTTTTAAACTTTTCAATTTTTTATGCATGCTAATAATAATTTGATATTCACCAGTATCCTAATATAAAGAAAGAGTAGATGTTATAGTCTCTATTTAATGGATGAGGAAAATAACACCCAGAGAAGTAGTCAGTTGTCCCAGGATTCCTGACTCCTAAAGCAATAATATTTTTACTTTCCCCAATTTGCCTGAATTAGGCAAATCAGTGAGTGGGTGATATTCATTCTGATTATTATCTCTGCTTTCTATCCACTGAACCACATGGCCTCTTCTAATGTCATATTTCTCACCCACATGGGAAACAGTCTATGAACATGACCCAGAGGAGGATAACTGATTCTGGTCAAAGTGGATTTAGTTATTTCAATGAAGCTGCAAGGTAATGACCTAGTCCAAGAAGAAGACACAATTGCAGAATGGATGATATATATTCTAGACCTGATTCAAAGTTCAGGGCAAGTTCAAGAAAATGTTCGTTGTGGGCAAATTTCATGAATTATTCATTTTGAATTTAGCACATAAGCTGTTGATGGAAAATCATGAAGTGATTCATGATAGAATCATTTGCTGCTGCTTGGGATGCACTGTGATTCTGCTTTAACAGTGGAGAGAGATTTAGGAGAATAGAGGTGGCCATAAAACTCCACCTGTTTATGTTCCTGTGCCATGGAGCTAGGGCATCACTCCATGCTGAGTTTTGTTTTCCTAATAAACCACTTTAACTGAGGCACTCATTAATAAAATATAATTTATTAGAAACATGTTGCTACTGACAAGATGTGATTCTGATAGTATTGTTCTGTAGTTTTTTGTTCCTGTACACATTTGACATTTCAGAGAGTAAGGTACAGAATGAAAAATAAAATCCTAACTGTAATCTAATATTATAGATGAATACATCAGCATTTTACAAAGTAATAGGGGTATATATACTTGCTATAAACAGACTACTAGTTTTACAGCCACTTAGCCATTTAAATCCTGACCCTTTTCTTGGTTAGTTGTGCAACTGTGAATAAAACTACCTTGATTCTCTGGGAGTATTTATACATCTACTGAATGAGAAACTTGGGGGAACATCCTGATATTGTGGACAGAAAACTGAATTAAGAATGTTAATTACAACACAATAGATGTGAAGCTGAAAGGGATCATGGGGGCTATGTTGTCCAATTACTGAATTGGAAAAAGAAAAAAAAACTGAGGTCAAAGGGTGTTACCAGACTAGGCCAAAGTTACATGGGTATTGATTATCAGAGGGAAAGGCTGAATACAGGCCTTCTGGCTCCCGGTCCATTACTTTCATTGTACCCAGTTCTACTACTTGTCAACTATGTGATCATGGACAAGACATAATCTAGTTTCATCCCCTTGCTATTTGTGGGACTACAGGGAAGTCTTTTATTATCTTTGAGCCCAAGTTTCTATATCTACAAAATTAAGATGCTGAATTAGATGATTTTAACAGTCCCTTCCATTTTTATATTTATGCCTTTATTACCTCTAAGCTCCCTCTAAATTTGAAAATCCTATATTCACATACCAATAATTTATTGAGTACCTACTTATATTTCAGGCATTATACTAGAAGATGGGGATGCAAAAACAAAAGTTTCAGAAGGCAAAGAAAAGGCAAAGACTCACCCGAGATCTCTCAAATTCCCCTCCAAAACACTTTAAAATAATGATTCAAAATGAATTCTATAGTGGTACAACCCACAAAAGGATGGGATGAAAAGAATGTGCTAGCCCCATGTTGGTGAGCCTATGACACACATGCTGGAGGGGTTTGTTTCCTTCCCCATCTCCACATGAAACTGAGGATAGTTTTCACATCATCCATCCCTCTTCCTAGCAGTCTAATGGGAGCACTTCCTCTTTCCACTGTCTGGAGTAAGGGGGCAGCTCATATGTGGCATGAGGGTTGCAGTTTGGCTACTCAGTCTCTAAAAAAGTTTCACCTTCACTTTTCTAGCCCAAAACAACTTAGAAGATCATCAGGAAAGATATGGTACATGCAGGTGAGAGTGGAATACAGTTTGGCACAGGCAAATGCCCAGGCAAGACAGCAACAGGCCTTGGGGACAAGGGAGGGGACAAGGGTTACTGGTTTAAAACAAATCACTGGTTTGAAAGGAAATAGCCTAAGAAGAAGGGATAGAACTAAGAGAGGATACCAAAATATTGGGGAATACACAACTGATAATTATAACTCTGAATGTGAATGGGATGATTGATTATACTAAATTAAAAGGCTTTTGTACAAACAAAAACAATGCAACCAAAATCAGAAGGGAAACAACAAATTGGGAAAAACATCTTTATAACAAAAAACTCTGACAGGGGTCTACTTACTAAAATATACAAGGAGTTAAATCAATTGTATAAAAAATTAAGCCATTCCCCAATTGATAAATGGGCAAGGGACAGGAATAGGCAATTTTCAGATAAAGAAATCAAAACTATCAATAAGCACATGATAAAGTGCTCTAAATCTCTAATAATCAGAGAAATGCAAATCAAAACAACTCTGAGGTATCACCTCACACCTAGCAGATTGGCTAAAATGAAAGAAGGGGAGAGTAA
The DNA here is from genome assembly GCF_016433145.1 of Gracilinanus agilis. Lineage (NCBI taxonomy): Eukaryota > Metazoa > Chordata > Mammalia > Didelphimorphia > Didelphidae > Gracilinanus > Gracilinanus agilis. The sequence goes on from NC_058130.1 coordinate 411,441,307, forward strand.
TGAATGTTGGAGGGGATGTGGCCAAATTGGGACATTAATGCATTGTTGGTGTTGTGAACTGATCCAACCATTCTGGATGGCAATTTGGAACTATGCTCAAAGGGCTATAAAAGAATGCCTGCCCTTTGATCCAGCCGTACCATTGCTGGGTTTGTACCCCAAAGAGATCATAGATGAACAGACTTGTATGAAAATATTTATAGCTGCGCTTTTTGTGGTGGCAAAAAACTGCAAAAGGAGGGTATGTCCTTCAATTGGGGAATGGCTGAACAAATTGTGGTATATGCTGGTGATGGAATACTATTGTGCTAAAAGGAATAATAAACTGGAGGAGTTCCAGGTGAACTGGAAAGACCTCCAGGAACTGATGCAGAGTGAATGGAGCAGAGCCAGAAGAACACTGTACACAGAGACTGATATACTATGGTAAAATCGAATGCAATGGACTTCTGTACCAGCAGCAATGCAATGACCCAGGACAGCTCTGAGGGATTTATGGAAAAGAACGCTACCCACATTCAGAGGAACAACTACAGGAAAGGAAACACGAAAGAAAAGCACCTGCTTGAACAAATGGGTTGAGGCGGACATGATTGGGGATGTAGATTCAAAACGACCACACCAATGCAACTATCAACAATTTGGAAATAAGTCTTGATTTATGACACATGTTAAAACCAGGGAAATGCACATCGGCTATGGGGTGGGGGGGAAGAGGTCGGGGGATGAAGGGGAAAGTAAGAGCATGAATCATGTAACCATGATAACTTTTCTAAAAAATAAAAATTATTAAAAAAATGAAGTTCAAAATCAAGAAATAGTCTAAAAAATAGTAAATAATAAAAAAGAACCTAACCATAGAAAAGTTATGATGGCAATGAAGATCAAGGCAGTGCTCCAACTTTTCTTTCATCAGAAATGAGTTAAAGATGGAATAACATGCACACTCAGTTGGGTACAGAAATTTACCTTAGCCAATATGAAAGTAGAAGGGCAAGGGGATAAAAGAAAATGGTGAAGGATTGACAGAAAGGAGGGCAGATTGGTTGATTGAAGTCAGAAGCAAAACACTTTCAGGGATAGACAGGATTTTTAAAAATTGACTAATGTAGAAATGTGTTTTATGAATGCATATGTATAACCCGTATAATATTATTTGCTGTCTCATGGAAAGAAAAAAGGAAAAAAAAGAAGGGAGACTATTTGGAGCTCAAAATTTTAAAAATGAACCTTAAAATTGCTTTTACATATAAAAAGGAAAAAATAAATATTAAATTATTTTTAAAAGAGACAAAATGTCATTGAAAAGGGGGAAATGGACAGATTTAGAAATGAGTATGAAATGAAAACAAAATGCATCAACAAAACACTTAAAAGAAAGAAAAAAGACAAAATACATCTCAAAGCCCTTCCCTTCCAGGAAGTTTTCTATTTAATAATTCTACTTTGCATCAATGTAGCACTTCTTAAATTTTCAGAGATTTCTAATTTCACATCTATCCTCTTATCCTGTCTTCACCGTAACACTGTGAGATAGGTATGGCAAATGAAAAGTGAACTAGTTAATGGATTTGCTCAAATTTTTTAAACTGGTTATTTGAAGATGTGGAAATAGAATTCAGGGTTTTTTTTTTATATTCTTAGTGTCAAGCCATTTTCACTTGATCATGCTGGTCTGTGAAAAATAACATTTTTATTACATTGAGACTTGGTAGACTAACTGGCTTCTACCTCCTATTTTTCCAGTAGGAATTTCCTATTACTCTTTTTATATATTCTCCATTCTCATTAAATTGGCATGTTAACTTTTTCATATCCAAGACATTCCCAGACTACCTCTGTGGCTTCACACAAATAATTCCAATATACCCAGATTAACTCCTTACTCATCTCTACTTCACAGAATTCCAGCTCATAATCTACCTGGGAGCACATGTAACCTTCTGGCCTGCCTTTCTATTTCCTTCCTCTGCACTCAAGTTTTACTATGATGCTTCTTGAAATTACTTTGTTTATATTTTATATTTTCTGATTTGTATACACATATCTGATAAGTAGAATATAAGGTGGGTTTTTGGGGGTAGGGGCATAGTTTTTTGTTTTGTTTTGTTTTGTTTAATCTTAGCACCTAAGAAAGTGTCTAGCAGGGGCAGCTGGGTAGCTCAGTGGATTGAGAGTCAGGCTTAGAGACGGGAAGTCCTAGGTTCAAATCCAGCCTCAGAAACTTCCCAGCTGTGTGACTCTGGGCAAGTCACTTGACCCCCATTGCCCACCCTTACCACTCTTCCACCAAGGATCCAATACACAGAAGTTAAGGGTTTAAAAAAAAAAGAAAGTGTCTAGCTCACATGATAGATATAACTAAGGCCTTGCTACTATGAATAATAAATCTTATTGATTTGTCACATTATTTGAATTTGCACTGCATTTTTCTATTGGGCTGGAACCAACTGCTGTATTTTACATAGTCATAATTTAAATTAGCAAGAATTTGAATATATGCAACCACTTTGGGGTTTTTATTATTTATACTAATCAGGACCTAGGTACACTTGTTTAAAAAGTGTTTTTTGAAGGGGCAGCTGGGTAGCTCAGTGGATTGAGAGCCAGGCTTAGAGACAGGAGGTCCTAGGTTCAAATCTGGTCTCCAGCCTCAGATACTTCCCAGCTGTGTGACCCTGGGCAAGTCATTTGACCCCCATTGCCTACCCTTACCACTCTTCCACCAAGGAACTAATACACAGAAGTTAAGGGTTTAAAAATATTAAAAAAGTGTTTTTTGAATTGAATTGAATTTTAAAATCTGGTATTCCTGAAAATGATTTAGATTATTTATTATAGAAAACAAAATTTGATTCTAGATACTTCTTCCACATTATTTTCACTTAGTCTGTTTTCATCAATATGTTGCTATTTGTGTCAGTATTGCTGAAAATAGACATTTCTAGAGTAGGCTTTCTCTTCCTTGTGCCATATCTGTTTAGTTCTCCAAATACCAGCCAGTATCAGCAAATCAGTACATACAACTATAGATAGAATAGAAGAGTAAAGGTTTGTAATACTCTGCTTCGTGTATCACCAGCCAAACCAGCAGCTGACATCAAATTGCAGAATTTTTATGTCGAGGGGTGATGCAGGTCAATTTTCCAAATGGGTATGTGAATAGTTAGAGAGTATCATATGTGAAAGTGACTTTTATACAGTTACCAGGAATATCAAAGGAGAAGAATCTGATTAGAATTAGCATTTTTTCTTAACCAAAAATTTTACTGGTGATTAGGATTAGCATCACTGATAGGTTCCTCATGAACAAAGAAAGTACCTTGCAACATCAAGAATGTACTTTTTCAATGGACATGAAGCAATTGCTCAAGAATAAATATGGTATTTTTTAAAATATGGGAGCTATTTAGGAAACTCCATCAACCAAAGAATATTTGCACCTTTTCTGAAATTTAGTTTTCAGTATTTTACTGGTGAAACTCTCAGTTTGATTTATCAACTGTCAAAGGATCACAAAATGTTAATGTGTACTAGGTGGGATTTGAACTCAGGTTCTCCCTATTTTAAGATTAGCCTAGTATGTATTATTTCATTGTAAACCTCTCACTAGTAAAGAAATTACTGAGAAAAAAATTAACTTCTTTTCTCAAAGGACTTGATTGTATGTTTTGTACCACTGATTTTCAGGCCGACAAGGAGGCATAAGGACTATTATGTTGCATTAAGCTGTAACCAGAGACATTTCATTATTCCTGTTTTAGCTCACTTCCACCATTGGAAGGGTGGAGCCATCTATGAACTTATATAATATATTTAATTAATACATTTTGAAATAATTGATTCCTTTATAATCCCATAAATTATATTTTATAGATTTAAAAACATTTTTGATAAGTTATTTATAGGCTTCACAACAGTGGCCAAAGAGTCCATGAGATAAAATAGGTTCAAGAACTTTGCTGCAAAAGATTTAGTTTCATTCAGTTTATAGAGACTGGTCGCTAGATTAACTGCAGGGTAATGAATACCTTCGATCATAGCAACTAATAAGACAAAAAAGAAATGGAAAGAGAGAAAAACAGAGATAGAGACAGAAGGACTTAAACAGAGAAAGACAGACAGATGAATACAGAAAGATTAGAGCTAGAGAGAAGCAGAGAAATAGAGAAGCACAGAGACAGGCAGAAACAAATATCCGTTAAGAGAGATAGAGGAAGAAGCAGACAGAAACGGAAAATTTAGAAAGATAGGGAGATAGAGAAATAGAGGCAGAGACAAAGACAAACAGACAGTGTTAGACATCATGTAAACTTATTAAGTACTTAATTACATCCCAGGAAGTGTGCTAAGCATGAAACATGTAAATATAAGAAAATGAGGGCACCTGTATTTTAGTCACTTATTTTTGAATCAGGGAAGACAACACATAAAGAAACATTAGGTCTATTTAGTTTTAGAGGGGTGGCACTTGACACCAGGGGACAGTGACAGAATCATACATTTGTGAGGTATTACTGAAGGGAAGAATACTTTTCATTTCATCTTATCTCTTTCAAAAAGATTTTGTAAAAAGAACATGCTTCATGAAGTAGATGCAATGTGGGATTTAGAATGAGGAGAGCTGGATTTTAATCCTGCCTCATATATTTACTAGTTATGTGATGATAACCAAGTCACGTAAACCACCAGACCCTCAGTTTTGCCAAATGTAAATTTTGCTACCTAATCAACAACTTTTTAATTTAAGTTTTGGTGAGGAAAATACTTCGCAAATTTTCAAATAATATAGAAATATGAGTTACTGTCTTATGAAATCAACTCTAGGGAACCCTACATATTTTTTCTCTCTCCTTTGTCTCTTTCTTTGTCTGTCAGTCTTTCTGTCTCTTTCTCTCTCTTATAATTTTTGAATAAAATATTCATCATTATTTTGTATATCCCTCCACCCTCATCTCCAGAGAACTCTATATTTTAACCAATTCTCTTAACTCTGGTATGAAGAAAAAACAAAAAAGCAAAACTAACAAGAAACCCTGATTTAATATTCTTCCCTCACTGTCTAGTTACGATAACCAACAAATAACTTAATCTTCAGTTTTCTACTGGCACATGATAAGCTAAGCCCTTAATGAATGCCTGTAGCCTTTTGACTGACTGATTTTCTTTAACAACTAAACTTTCCATGAAGCCTAACTACCATTTAAATGCTGGGTCAGCCATCACCAAAACCATGCAAAAGGAAATGTTTGCCTTTGGAGTTCTGAGGTCCTAGATTCTCCTCAGTTCCTTTTTTTCTGTTCTATCTTTTGCTATTTTCCCACCCTTCTTTCACTGTCCTTCTGGCTTCATATTTCCCATCTCTTTATTAGGCTTCCCCTTAATCCTACTACCTCCTATTGCAATCACTACTACCTCACACTAGTTAACATATCTTTATCTCTCATCTCAACCAACCCAAGAGTTTCTGCCCAGGTGACACATGAAGAGAAACTATGAGAATATTCCGCTTAATCCCTTGGAAAAAAGGGATTAGGATAGACCTTATTTGTATCTGAGCTTGGATTTGTGAATTCCCTTCATTTCTTCTCTGCCTCAAGGTGCAGGCAGAGTATAACCTAATACATATTCAGTACTTACAGCTGAGTTTCTGAGAGAGGGGGAATACATACTCACAACTGTTTCAATTCCTGTCATGATCTCAGTAACCAGTCATGGGCATATAAATTATCTTAAAGCTTCAATAATTATCCCTGAAGCACTAGAAACAGTGACTGGGGAGAGATGACAGTTTTTGTCATTGTTTCTGCAACCAAAGCAAAGTTCTACCTTCAACAATAAAAATAGAATACAGTACCAGTTTATAATTGAACAAAGGCATCACAGAACCTACTACAGAATTCATCTAAGAATAATATTCTTTCAGGAGTATTTGATTCTGAATATTTATCTACCTGCCATCAAAGTTTATCAGTCATAGGTCATATGCACTCAGGGTTCTCATCTCTGTTTTATAAAATAGTGGCTAGATATCCTCATTAAGTTTTTATAGATTGATGAACAATGTGTCTCCCAATTCTAGTGCAATGTACATTTAATGGTCATCCTAAATATAAGTTTCCTATCATCAACATGAATTTATGTTATTATAATATAGAGCTAGAGCCAGGAACATGGATACCTCATCTTGACTTCACTACTTAAAGACAAATTTTCTAGTTGATGTTTGGCAAATTACTGATATTATGAGTTTCCTGATTTATAAAGTAAAAAGTTCAGAATGATGTTTTTGCTTCTTTGAACTCTAATATATTATATTCATGGAAATATATGATACCACATCATGCTAATGGGGAAGATATTTTTAGGAACAATGTTATTGTGTAAAGTATGGACCTTCTAAAGTTGGGTCTTTCATGTGGAAAATTTTATGTCTGGACAGGTCAGGAAAAAAAAAACCTTTTGCATAAAGGGAAGGAAATAAAATGAAAATGGAAAAGTCTGTAAGATATCGCCTCTTTCATAGCTGAAGGTGCCTGAAAGAAGTAAGAGCTTTGGGCTGGTAAGAATAGCTAAATGTGCATATAAGGAAATAAAATTTCAAATGGGATTTTTTTTTGTTTTATAAAAGTTGTTTATTGTTTGTTTTATAAAATTATCTCTGACAAATATAAAGACAAGTCAGTTTGTAAAGGATGTAGGACAATGACTCCTGTTTATTAATGTTTTATTATTTAAAGAGGAAGAATAGAAATATTTGTTTACTGAAATGCATTACATCTAAGTATCAATGAATAATTTCAATATTATAGAATTTGGTAGAAGAATATTTTAAAACAGAAATATAGGGCAATATGTTCTTAAGACATTTGAATATTACTTTTAATATGTAAGTGGGTAAAACTAAAATAAAATAAAGTAAAATGAGACATTATATAAATCAGTGGAAACTAGTAGGTGATTAAATTATGACTGGATTTCATATGAAATATTTGATGTTCTTATATCATAAGTGAATAGTGAGCTATTGACTTAAAGGAGGATCTGATTAAGGCATTTAAATAGGCAGATGAACTGGAAAGTATATGATAGTCCTTCTGGAAAGCAATTTGGAACTATAGCCAAAATGTTACTGAAATGTACATATCTTTTTGTCCTAGCTATAAAACTACTGGATATATATCCCAAAGCTATCAAAGAAAGGGAATGGGGGAAATGTATAGCAGTTATTGCAGCTCTTTTTGTAGAGGCAAAGAACTCTAAATTATGGGTGGGCCCAATGATTGGGGAAGAGTAAATAAATTATGATACATAAATGTAATGAAATTCTGTGTTGTCAGAAATGATTAATATAATGGTTTCACAGAAACCTGGAAAGGCTTATATGAACTGAATCACAGTAAGTTATGCAGAATCAGGGAAATAATTTATATAATAAGACCGATATTGTAGAGAACAGCATCTTTGAAAGATTTAAGATATTTGATCAACACATTAAGCAATCACAATTTCAGAGGACCAGTGATGAAATTTGCTACCCTCATAGGGCCAGACAGTGACTGATCCTAGATGCAGAATGGGGCATGCAATTTTAGACATGGTCAAGTAAAAATATGCTTTGCTTGAAAATGTATATTTATTCTGAATGGGTTTTTTAAATTTTTTATCTGATGGGAGATGGTGGGTGAGAGAAAATATAAAATATTTGTTTGAAAAATATATTTTAAAAGGAAAAAAATCACAAAATGATTACATAATCAGATATTTTGGACTATGTACAGTCTTGTGTATATAAAATATTTGCTCATTATATATGTAACTATATTTTAAAATAAAATTTATCAAAAAATGATATATATGTAGACATTTGCTCATGTTCTGCTAGACATTTTAGAGTAAAGTCCGTATTTATTTTAGTTAAGCTTCCAATCAATACCATTATATTTAATAAAAGATTCAAGAATAAGAAACTTTAAAATCAGTCATTCTTAACTATTATTTATTTATTTTTCTATTTTGGCTCTTAACTTTTTAAAAAGTTTCAAGAGGTAAACTTAAAGTAAGAGATCTGAAGTCACTTGGGACATCCTGATAATATATAAATGTGGCAATCACATATGAGATGACTGGGAGAGATGTAAAGTTTTGGTGAAGGTAGATAATTTAATAGGATATCAGAAGAGTCAAGATGAAAAGTGAGAAGGATGTGGGATAGGTAATTATAGTGTGAGAAGGATGGGCAAGGATGAGAAAGATGATGTTTATTCATTAAGAATTAACTACTGATTATGGAGATAAAGTGAGTAGGGCAAAGTAAAGTATTGATGGTGAAACCCAAGTTGGAAAGTAGCTGATTGAGAGAAATAGGGAAGTTGGAAAGAAAAACAACATGGTCTATTTTGTACATCTTGGAGTTTGAGAGGCTTTGGGATATATAAGCTGAGACATCCAAAAATCAAGAATACTAGTCTGCAGATAAGGAAAGAGATTTGTTGATTTCAGAGTCATTTGCATAGAAATACTAATTTAACCTAAGTTAGCTGATAAAAATCGCCAAAACTCATTGTAGAGTTGGGAGAAGGTCCAGGTCATATGTGATGTACAACCACACATGGGAAGTGATCCATAGATGATGAACCTCCAAAGGAGAACAAGAAGGATCAATTTAATATGTCAGAAAAGAACAATGACAAATCAGTGTCATTAAAATTCACAGAGGAGATAATATTTATAAGAATATGGTAGTCTGTTTCAAAAAATAGAGAGAGGTTAATAAGATAGTGGCCTGAAAAAAGGCCAAAATTAATTAAATTTAAAAAAAATTTACAAATTCAAAAAAATCAAATTTTTAAAAAAAATTTAAAAAAAGAAAGGGATAAAAAGGCCATTCAGTTTATGAATAAAGAGGCTATGTATAACCCTGTAGAGAGCAGAGATCAAGGGTATAATGACCTTTGTATGAGGCCAAAGGAGAGTGCTGATGAGATTCTCAGAGCCAAGAAGATTGATAGAGTAGGAAGCAAATTTACTTGAGCTTGATAGATAAGTTGAAGTGTGCAAATATAAGGTCAAATCCTGGAGAAGGGAGGAAAACTAACCTTCTCTAGAATTTGTTCTCTTTAAACTCATTGGTTATAATGCACTAAGTATTATTATATTATATGCACATAATTCCATATCTAGATTATGTAACACTTTTTAGGGTAGTAAATTTTGAGATGGAGTACATTTTTGTGTTTCTAGCACCTAGCAAAATCATCTACAAGCAATAAATATTCAAATATATTTATTGCTAATGAAGATTATAATATGAGAAATGCCATCCTAGATATCTAGACTACCCAGTGTGTGTAAGGAGCTCTGAAAAATGTAAGCAGTGAAACAAGGAATAGATATAAAAGAAGGCCTTGACTCACATACTGAGGGATCTGACATATTGGAATAGGTAATAGGTGTCTTTGAAATTTACTATCATGTCTTGAATGGTGACAGATATTCATGAAACATCATAGTATGATAAAGTGGAACTTTAGGAGGAGTCAAAGATGTGGATTCTAGTCTTTGCTCTGTCACTTAGTTGCTGAGTGGCCTTAGGCACAGTTCCTTTACAGCAACTCAGTAATTTCTTCAGCAAAATGTAGAGGTAATAATTGAAGATGGATCTGCCAATATCATAGAGTTCAATAAAATGATGTATGTGAAGCACTTTTTTATGTGCTACAGGCTATGGTTATTATTAATAGATAGTTTGTTCTCAGTGCTGTACCAATAAGAAGAATTTGCAAAGGTGGAAATAGGTGAATCATGGATCCAAGGTCTTATGGCCTATCATTATGCAAATCCTTTAATAGATCTGGTATCAGTATTCTCAAAAATAATGATTCCCTGCAATGTCTATGGAAACCTGTATCCCTGGCCTTATAGAGTCTGAACTCTCGGAGGTCATATGAATTACCATTTATTATTTAATGTAATAAAATGTGTTCAGATAATGATTCCATAGGAAAAGGAAATAATGTGTGACATGAGGAGATGAACCTTATGAAATAGATGTTTCATGTAAAATTTCCTCATTTTGTCCCTGAAGAAATTATCTCAGAGAAAGAAAATTATTTGCTACCGCTCCCAAGGTATTAAATAAAATACAAAAATGAGAACCCTGTTATGAAAAAGGTAATCTTTGAGCAGGTCTCAGGGGCAATTTGGGTACTGAGGAGGGATAAAGGGGAAATAGGTGATTATAAGGTGATTAGAGGAGGAATGAAGGTAGTAGGGAGATAAGGGAAATGAAGTATGCAGGAGGGCAGCTGAAACAGGTTTATTCACTGAGGCTTGAGACAGAGGATACAGAGTAAGGAATTAGGCTAATAAATATTTAGATCAAGGCTGGGGTTTTCTCTTGTTAGTTTCTAAAGTCCCTTGAGGGAGGAGTCGAAAGGGCTCCTCCCTGCCAGTGAAACTGATGGCCACAGGAAGTCTCAGGTAAGGACTTCCTGCCAAGATGGATGCCCCCAGTTCCCTCAAGAAATAAAAAGAAAATGATTCCTCCTCTATTTAGCCCCTGCCTTAATCTTCGATACAATGATTCACCAGAGGCTTTGAGTAGGTAACAAGGGAATTTGTTAATGTCAGGTTAATCAGAAGGAAAGAGGTTCAGGTTTTTCTAACTACTGCTAGGGAGAGGGGTGATGGTGGGGGATGGGTTGCAGGAGAAGTTTAGACTGAGAGAGCCTGCTCTCCCAGTCAGGAAGATTTGACTGCCCTAAAATAAAGTGATTATCAAATCATTAAACTAAGGGTGACTTATTTGAAGATGCCCTACTTGCCTACAGAAACTAAAACCCACAATGTTCAATCACCAAGCCCTCCCTTCGTCCCAGGGCCCAAAGGGAAATTCAGGGGAAGGGGAGCGATGTAAATAAAGAGAGATCAGGGAGTGGTCCAGAGAAATCAGCTAGGTCTAAATTTCCCCAAGACAAAATAAGCACATGCCAGGGCTGAAGTTAAAAGGCCAAAACCAAGCCGAATAGCTAAAGCTAACAGGCTAAGCCAAAGCTCAAAAACCAAAAGCCTCCAGCCAAAGCAAAAGCCAGAAGCCAAAAGCCTCGTCAGTTGGAACTTTACCTCTATTTATAGCTTCAAGCTCTAACTGACTTTCTGAAGATTCTAAGACCTCTAACTGACTTTCTGTGACCATTTGAAATTACAGAAGCAAAAAGTTTCCATTAGCCACCTTGCATAACAACCCATATCCTCCAGCTACAAATCTAGGACTCTTTCTCCCAAGCTCTGCTCTCTCTTTATAGAGCCAGCCAGGAACAATGTAAATCTAAGGGTCTGAATAGAGACAGATGAGAATATTTGCTAACATTTCAGCTTCATGAATCTTCTGCTCTAGTTGTCTGCTGTTGAAACTCAGACTATGGAACACTTTCACTTCAGGGACTTTTAAGCAAACTAATTGCTTCATCTTAGAGATCATGTCACTAAATTGATGACTTAAAACTATGTTTCATCAATGTTATGCAAAGTGGTCTTTGTGCATCTTGTTCAAATGTCTGTATGACTTCATCTGCAGAATGCTAAACATCTGGAAGGTAAGTGACAAAAATGTCTAGTTAGGAATCCAAATGATTTGTTCTCATATTTTCACAATGGAAAGCATCTGGATGATGAATTTTTTCTGGATATTTAGGTGTTTTGGTGACACAACCAGGTCTTCAACATAACTTGGTTTCCCCTGCCCCCTAAATTTAGCTCACCATGAGTTTAAGAAGACTTTACTTTTTTTCTCAAATACTACTAGTTCAAAGAACACTGTATCAGAAGAGCTATATTTTATTGCAGGCTCTGTCATTACCTACTGATCTGATTTTTTCTTAAGCTTCTTAGACTCTTTGAGACATGTCTTTATCATCAGTAAAGGTATTCAAGTAGAAATATTTAAGGTCATTCGCAGTTTTGATTCTAGGAAGTCTCTTTTTCTCTCATATATATGTAGTATATAAAATATATCAGATATATGTAGATAAATAGATATCATTTTATAAAAAAACACAAAATATTTATAGTGAGCATTTGAGAACTTTTAAAACAATGTAAGATCCTTGACTCAGAAAAACATATAAAAGTATAAAATGGTCAAACTGGATTTAAGAAGAAAAGAAAATCTGAGGAAGTAAGACCAGAGGGAAATTTAAGAATTCATCTGGTTTTATAACACTATTCTCTTCTTTCACTGTCAATTGGTTTTATTATTATTTGGTTCATTCTGTTCTTGCAGTTTAATATGGAATTATCTGTTACATCTTATTAGCAATAATGATGTTGTTCACTCACATTTCTAGAATAGTGCAGATTTCCAAATTATATCCTTCACAACAACAATTCTGTTATCTATGTAGCACAGGCAATATTTCCTAACAGATGAGGAGCTTGTGTCTTTGAAAGGTTGCAACTTGTCCAGGTTCATAGCAATAAAAAAATATTAAACCCAGGATCAAAATATATTTGTTGTACTTCTACTATATATTCTTACAATGTAAGATGCTATCAATTATTTAACAAGTATTTTTTAAGCTTCTACATTATAGGTGCTGCCTTAGACACTGGAAACCAAAAAAAAATCCCTATTGATTAGGAGTTTACATTATAATTTTAAGTATACAAAGAATTCTAAGATCCCCTGTCTTTACAGGCTGATTACCTTATATAGAGCATGAATATAAAAGTAGACATTAAAATCCATTTATACTTCTATATACAAATGTAGATGAGAGTTGTTTAGAAATGGTTACAGAGTGGGCAAATTAGTAGGATTTGATTGGGCAATGGGAGAGTGTAGAACATTCCAAAACTAGAAGAAACCTTAGGCACCCCCTCTTTCTGTGGATAAGGAAACTGAAGACCATCAGAGTAAAATTGCTTGCACAAGGTCATGAAATGATTCAGTAACAGTAATGAAATAAAAATTCAGTTTCCCTCATTCCAAATCCAGATATATTTGAACTGCATAATTATTCATTTTATAGATTGGGAGATAGAGTAGTAGGGGTAAGTGTAGACAATAAGAAGAGAGACCTGTCTGGAAAGAAGGCTGTGAAATTAGGTAATTGGCAAGTAGAAAATTACAGTTCAATGAAAAAGTTGGGTCCAGATTACTGTGAGTTGAAGTCAAGCTGGTTTCAATTAATAAACAAATCCAGTGTATGAAGCGCATGCATCAATTGTTAGGTAATTACCAATGGGATTAAAATAAAGCAAAATGTTTACAAATTGTACCCATGCTAAATGTAATAAAATATATCCTGCTTAGAAGTTGTAGGAATTCCTATTATTTAGGAAATGAGTACCAGAAGATATTTATTAGGGAATTGTGGCAAAAAGAAATTTGTCCAGGGTCTAAGAGTTAGTGTCTAAGATAAAATCAAGTATTCCTGGCTTCAGTCTATGATTCTATACACTGCACTGCCTATTTTAATGTATAATATTTCATATTATTGTTAATAGTTTGCATTTCTCAAGTATTTATCTGTCATAACTATCTATCTATCTATCTATCTATCTATCTATCTATCTATCTATCTATCTATCTATCTATCTATCTATCTATCTATCTTTCTGTCTATCTATCTATCTATCTATCTATCTGTTCTCTGTCTCTCTGACTCTCTCTCTGTCTGTCTCTCTCACCATTTGGAAACTTTTACAAATTCAACTCAAGTGAAATGATGCCCATATAAAACCAAGTAGTTTGCCAGTCTCTGTATTTAGTATAATGAATTTCTCTTCTTACCTCTTCCTAATCAGTATGCTTGTATGACATATATACACATATATACATATATAAAAAATAACTTCTGGTGATCATAAGTTCATATAGCCCATTACTCATAAATTCATAGACTGAAAGAAGTAAGAGACAGTTATCTTTCTAACTCTGAAGACAACTCTCTTCATGCTAAGATTCCTTTCTTTTATGTGTGTATATATGTATTATAAATTCTTAGAAACGATGTGGTCTGGCCATTATTCTTAATCCTGCTAAGCCTCTCTCTGAAACATGTCTAGCAGCCCATTTGTCTGCATCTTCAAATACCCCCCCCCCAAAATTTTCTGTCCCATCTAGTTTTCATGAGCACTAATAATAATTTACATTTTGGAGCATGTAGAAGTTTATAAAATAGTCTGTACATGCAAATACACAAAGAATGTTCTGCAAATTTATATATCATAATATATATTAGATATGCATAACTAATATATATTAGATAAATATCATATTTATCTAATAATCATGAGGATCAAAGAAGATAAGGAATTTGTTCAGGGTCCCATAGTTGATAAGTTTGAGGACTTGAACTTTGATCTCCTGAACTGAGGACTCACCCCATTATCCTAGACTTTCCTTTTTTCTTGTTCCTACAAAAAATTGAAAATACTTCAATTTGTCCATACCCCAAAGGAGGTTAGTGTAGGAAGAGGGAACTGTTCTGCATAGAAGACAAACCAATCAATCAATTACATGACAGCAGGCAGTCTAACTTCAGAGCCAGAAAAAGATGGGATCTCTAGAAATCTCTTACCTATAGCAGTAAGAGAGACATAATGATTTTAAGCCTTCTATGTAATTTGGCTTCAGTTGTATATGACTAATCATGTTCCCTCCTGCTATAATGATACTCTTGTGGAACAGAAATGTGAATATTTAAAATCTTAATGGATGAGAGGTGATAGATTGGGCATTGTCCAATGAAAAAATTGTATCAAACTTTGATATTATCTATCACAAAACACCTTCCTCTTAGGAATGAGGAACATTCTCTAAAATCTGGCATATGTTTAACTGGCTTCTACCCAAGATTGTTTCTATTGAGTTGGCTCCCCATGTTTAAATGATAAAAAATGATATTGAATATTGCTGGATTTTGCAAATATCATTTTATTCACTAAAGCCAGAAAGGAAATGAGCTTTAGATTCATGCAAAATTCAATCATTTTCAAAAAGCCCATTTTTCTTCCCTTTCCTTTATGTCTTCTGCATACTTAAAAAAAGAAAGAAAAAAGCTGGAACATGTCTGCTGATCCCTGGGAGCTGACAGTATTTGGCAAACTGTATGGGGGTGGGGCTCAAACTTTGCAGCATGAAGCAAAAAACAAGGCAGGTTTGTCATCAGTATTCTCTGGTGATTAGATTATTGTGTAAATAGTATGTCCTGCATTTATGGACTTGAGAATGCCAAAGCAATACTTAAATATCATATTATGATCCTGCACTTCCGTGTTTAACTCAGGAATCAATTGAGATTGTGACCTTTTGTTCAATTTTTTTTTTAATTTTTAAAACTTAAATCCATCTATCAAGACATTAAAAACATCATATGAATCTTTTTCATTCATTCTTCAAAAACCAGATATAGAACATTCCTATTGAACAACCCAATAGTCGCTGAAAAATTAGGAATTAATATTCACAATGGGCTCGACTTAATATTTATTGGTAGACTCACATATATTAGAAACATTTGGTTGTCCAATGGAAACAAAAGAGAAAATGTTATGAGTGTGATTTTTCTCCCTGTTTCTTTTATCATTTGACCCCTTTCTAATATAAAAGGTCTTTGGAAATTATTATATATTTCTTGTTGACAGAAAATGGGTCTTTCTATCATGCCGGGTGGTGCTTTGCACATGAAAGGAGAAATATTTAGGTGGAAAACAAAGGAGTTATGAGACTGTATCAGATCAACATGTTGCCCCAAAATTGGTGAATCTGGGAATAAAAAAAACTTTACTACTAGTTTTTTTTTACTCCATGTAAGGAAAGAGAAAGATAATCTTTATAGAGCACTAGAATTTCACATTTTTAATCAGTAATATTGAAAAAAAGTTTTAGCTACAATATTGTAGTATTCACTTCTTTGGAATTCAGGTTTTTTGAGACATAGAGGGTTTCACAGAAGAGGCAAATGGTTCAGTAATTGTAAAAGCATTAGCCTTTTTATTACACATGAATTTGAAAGAATAAAAAGGATTGAAACATCTAGGAGCACAGGAGAAGTAAGGAAATACAGTGAGATTCAAGAGAATGGAATCATTCTGATTTTAGCCACTGAAAAGTTGAGCAACTAACTTGAGTTTCTGTTGCTAGAAGTTGAATTGGAACTAGTCTTCAGACTCAGTAATGCTCTCACCCACAGTTAGAGATGAAGGAGATTGACTTCTCTGTTAGAAGATGTTCTATAAAATTGTTACTCCCATGTTATACCAAATTTTCTTCATCCCCATTTAATAAGTAATTACCTCAGTTCCTTCCACGTGTCTGAGCTACATAACAAAATGAGTGAAGGACAAGGACTTTGAGTGATATGAGCACATTTATTATAGGCAACAAGGAACTATGGGAAGCCCTATTGAGTAGAGTATAAAACTGAAAATATTCAGCATAGAATCCATATAGAAAGGTTATCTATAAAGGGGGGAAATGATGATGCCAGACATGGGGTGTGGGTAAAGAATGCTTAGGTCATTAGCAGCCTGTCAAATATAAACATTTTGGGAATGAAAGTGCCTTCTCCATCTAAATCAGAGGATTTTTATTATGACATGATAAATTAGATAGATAGATAGATAGAAAGATAGATAGATAGATAGATAGATAGATAGATAGACGGATAAAATAAAGAATTTGATATAGATTATGAAGACATCATTTAAAATATCTGACACTTTATAAAGGATAAAATTATTAATAAATATATAGAAATGATGACAGAGAGAGTAATATAGGTATGCTAGAGATAGATGTAGAGATGAGATGGAGATAGAAGTACAGTCAAAGATAGCTAAAGTTAGCTGTTAACTTACCTTCCTCATTTCCATCAATTTTCAAACATTAGTATTGAATTAGATGGTTTTTAAGATTCTTTCCAAATGAATGAGTTTATGTTAATCGACTAAAGAATTATTAATCAAATAATAGACAAGCATAATGTATCTGATGATATGTAAAATAATTTGCATGAGCAATATAGCTATTATAAAGAGAACTGGTAAACTGGGAGAAATGGTGATTCAAACATCTCTGGTAAGGATCCAATATCTAAAATATATGAATAGCTAAAAGGAATATGTAAAAATAAACAAACAAATAAATAAAAGGACTATGTAAGACCAAAAGTCTTTTCATAAGTAGTGAAAGGATATGACTAAACATTTCTTAAAAGAAGAATGACAGACTTTAATTAATTATATGAAAAATAGTCCAAATGATCAATTATAAGAGAAAGACAAAAAAAATCAGAAATTTCTGAACTTTTTACATGATACCTCAAAACCTGGTAAAGATGAAAATTCATAGAAATACCCAATAAGAAAGAGACTGTAGAAAGATAGTCACACTCATATTCAAGTGCCAAAGGTAAGAACTAATTCAGAAAAGGAATTTGGACTTAGATAAAGAAAGTGATGGCGATTTCCATTAGTTTTTTTATTTTAATTTAATTTTTTTCCAGATTACATTTTGATACAATTTTTAATAATTGTTTCCTGACATTTTGCAATCTATGTTCTTTCTTTCCTTCCTAGCCTTACACTTCTTCCAATATGTCAGGTAAAAATATTATATAGGTTGTATATGTGTTTAAATAAAACACATATTTCTTTGTCATATTGTGAAAAATATATCACTGATACTAAGGGAAAATTCATGGAGGAAATAAAGAGAAGAATGGTAGTCTTCAATCTACATTTATACTCTGTCAATTCCTTCTATTGAACTAGATAGCCTTTATCATCATGAGTCCCTTGGAATTGTCCTAGATCCTTTCACTGCTGATAATAGTTGTCATTCCCAGTTGATATTCCCAGTTGACATCATATTTTATTGTTGTTATTGTGTACAGCATTTTCTTGTTCCTACTTACTTCATTTTCGATTACTTCAGTTTTTGTGATTTTCTTATTTGTCACTTCTTATGGCACAATAGTATTTTATTACAGTCATATACCACAACTTGTTCAGCCATTCTTCAATTGGTAGATATTTCTTCAGTTTCCAGTTCTTCTCCACCTAAAAAAAAAGTCATAAATATTCTTGTACAAGAAGATCCCTTTCCTGTCTTTGATCTCTTAGAGATACCAGACTCAGTAGGGATATTGCTTAATCAATGCCTGTTAGGCATACTTCCAAATAGCTTTGCTGAATGGAAATATCAGTTCACTGCTCCTCTATTAGGGGTTTTTAAAACTTCTCTTTATTTTAATTTTAAAATACATTCCCATGTTTATATGATTCATTTTCTTTTCCTCTTTTTTTCTCCCCCCTTCCCAGAGCCAACAAGCAATTCTGTTTGTATGTACAATTGTTATGACTTGATACCTAGTTCCATATTATTCATTTTTGCTATAGAGAGATTTTTAAAGCCTAAACCCTAAATCACTTATCCATATATACATGTGATAAAAGATGCAATATTTTTTTTGCATTTCTACTCCCTTAGTTCTTTCTTTTAATGTGGCTAACATGCTTTCCCATAAGTCCTTCAGGAGTGTCCTAGCTTGTTACATTACTACTAGGAGCAAAGTCAATTACAATGAATTGTTCCACAATGTTTTATTTTCTGTGTATAATTGTGGGAAGCCAATAAGAAAAAGTCTCAGATAAAAATTCGAGACTCTTCTTTTGACCCCTTTTGTGATCCACACCCTTTCTTGTTGAAAAGTATTGTGGCCTTATTGAAAAGTTTTAAGTTCTTAGCAAACCAGTAGTCAAAAGGTTAACATTCTTCCCCTTTGGTAAGTAATGCAGCTTCTTGGTAAAGCAAAGGATGAAACCTTAGCAGGGGCACTTTGCCCAGATTTAGAATAAACTGATAAGAAAAAATTCAGTCTTGGCCTTGTTCTATTTGGAAGCCATTGAGAATCTTTGTGTTTTGATATGACATAATTTGTAACTTCTGCACAAACATGAAGTTTCAGGGGGTTCTTTTGTGTGAAGTGAGTCTTGAAGTATATATAATAAACTCCATGCTGTCAGAGACAGAGCTGGAAGCATGACCTAAAAGATCTTCTGTGTCCATTACTTCTTATCAACTAAGTTGTGCTTATCAGATTATCAGAGATGATAAATAGATCTTGACATACAATGCTCTCCTAGTTCTGCTCATTTCACTCTGCATCAGTTTATTGAGGTTCTCCCAGTTCATATAGAGATCCTCCAGGTCATCATTCCTTACAGCACAATCATATTTTGTTCAGTCATTCCCCAATTAAGGGACAACCTTTCATTTTCCAGTTTTTTGCCACCACAAAGAGTGTGGCTATGAGTATTTTTGTACAAGTATTTTTCCTTCTTATACTTGGGGTACAAACCTAGTATTGGTATTGCTGGATCAAAGGGTATACAGTCTTTTAAAGTACTTTACTCTTAATTCCAAATTGCCTTCCAGAATCACTGGATTAATTCACAGCTCCACCAGTAATGCATTTTTGTCTCAATTTAGCCACAACCCCTCCAACATTTATTATTTTCCTTACTGTCATATTGGCCAATCTGCTAGGTGTTATGTGGTACCTCAGTGATTTTTTATTTTCATTTCTCTAATTATGAGAGATTTAGAACACTTTTTTATCTGTTTATTGATAGTTTTTATTTCTTTATGTGAAAACAGACTATTCGTGTCCCTTGATCATTTGTCAGTTGGAGAATGGCTTGATTTTATTTGCAATTGACTTAGCTACTTATAAATTGGAGAAATTTGACCTTTCTCAGCGGTTTTTGTTATAAAATTTTTTCCTAATTTGCTGCTTCCCTTTTAATTTTTGTTGCATTGGTTTTATTTATACAGAAACCTTTTAATTCAATATAATCAAAATTATTCATTTTACATATTATAGTGTTCTCTCTCTCCTGCTTCGTATTAAATTCTTTCCTTTCCCATAGATCTGAGAAGATATACTATTCTATGTTCATCTAATTTTTTATGATTTCCCTCATTATATTTAAGTCATTTACCTATTCTGAATTAATCTGGGTATAGGGTGTAAGATGTTGATCTAAATCTAATTTCTCCCATACTGTTTTCCAATTTTCCCAGGAGTTTTTGTCAAATAGTAGGTTCTTGTCCCAAAATCTGGAATCTTTGGGTTTATCAAACAATATCTTGCTACCTTCATTTACCCCAAGTCTACTCCATTGATCCACTCTTCTATTTCTAAACCAGTATCACATTGTTTTGATGATCAATGCTTTATAATATAGTTTGAAATGTGATAAAACTAGGCCTCCATCCTTCACTTTTTTTCATTAGTTCCCTTGATATTCTTGATCTTTTGTTCTTCCAGATAAACTTTATGATAATTTTTTCTAATTCTAAAAGAAAAAAAAACAGTGTTTTGGTTGTTTGATAGATATAACACTGAATAAGTAAATTAATTTAGGTAGAATTATCATTTTTATTATGTATCTCATCCTACCAAGAGTAATTGATGCTTTTCCAATTGTTTAGATCTAGTTTTAGTTGTGGGAAGAGTATTTTGTAGTTATATTCATATAATTCTTGAATTTGTCTCAGCAAGTAGATTCCCAGGTAATTTTATCTTCTCCGGAGTGATTTTATTTTATTTTTTTATTTTTTTTAACATTTATTAATATTTATTTTTTAGAAAACTTAACATGGTTACATGCTTCATGCTCTTACTTTCCCGTTCATCCCCCCACATCCCCACCCCCATGGCCGATGCGCATTTTCAATAGTTTTAACATGTGTCATTGATCAAGACCTATTTCCAAATTGTTGATAGTTGCACTGGTATTGTAGTTTCGAGTCTGCATCCCCCATTATTGTCCATCTCAACCCATGTGTTCAAGCAGTTGCTTTCTTCTGTGTTTCCTCTCCTGCAATTCTTCCTCTGAATATGGGGAGCGTTCTTTTCCATAAATCCCTCATAATTGTCATGGGTCATTGCATTGTTGCTAGTACAGAAGTCCATTATATTCAATTTTACCACAGTGTATCAGTCTCTGTGTACAATGTTCTTCTGGTTTTGCTCCTTTTGCTCAGGATCAATTCCTGGAGGTCTTTCCAGTTCACATGGAATTCCTTCGTTTATTATTCCTTTGAGCTCAATACTATTCCATCACCAGCTTATACCACAATTTATTCAGCCATTCCCCAACTGAAGGACATACCCTCCTTTTCCAGTTTTTTGCCACCACAAAAAGCACGGCTATAAATATTTTCATACAAGTCTGTTTATCTATGATCTCTTTGGGGTACAAACCCAACAATGGTATGGCTGGATCAAAGGGCAGTCAATCTTTTATAGCCCTTTGAGCATAGTTCCAAATTGCCATCCAGAATGGTTAGATCAGTTCACAACTCCAACCAGCAATGCATTAATGTCCCAATTTTGCCACATCTCCTCCAACATTCATTACTCTCCCCTTCTATCATTTTAGCCAATCTGCTAGGGGTGAGGTGATACCTCAGAGTTGTTTTGATTTGCATTTCTCTAATTATTAGAGATTTAAAACACTTTTTCATGTGCTTATTGATAGCTTTGATTTCTTTATCTGAAAATTGCCTATTCATGAATCTTGCCCATTTATCAATTGGGGAATGGCTTGATATTTTTATACAATTGATTTAGCTCCTTGTATATTTGAGTAATTAGACCCCTGTGAGAGTTTTTTGTTATAAAGATTTTTTCCCAATTTGTTGTTTCCCTTCTGATTTTGGCTACATTATTTTTGTTTGTACAAAAGCTTTTTAGTTTAATATAATCAAAATCATTTATTTTACATTTTGTAATTTTCTCTAACTCTTCCTTGGTTTTAAAATCTTTCCTTTCCCAGAGATCTGACAAGTAAACTACTTTATGTTCATTTAACTTATTTATAGTTTCCCTCTTTATATTTAAGTCATTCATGCATTCTGAATTTATCTTGGTGTAGGGTTTGAGGTGTTGATCTAAACCTAATCTCTCCCATATTGTTTTCCAAATTTCCCAGCAGTTTTTGTCAAAAAGTGGATTTTTGTCCCCAAAGTTGGGCTCTTTGGGTTTATCATACACTGTCTTGCTGATGTCATTTACCCCAAGTCTATTCCACTGATCCTCCTCTCTGTCTCTTAGCTAGTACCATATTGTTTTGATGACTGCTGCTTTATAGTATAGTTTAATATCTGGTACTGCTAGGCCC